>NC_041382.1:295259237-295330134 GCF_002162155.2 Triticum dicoccoides | reverse complement strand
AGGGAAAAAGAGGCTAGGTGGAAAATGGTAAAACCAAGGTTGGGCATTGCTGGAAAAGCTTTAATCAAGGCGAACTATCAAGGGGTTCCCATTATAACCCAACCGCGTAAGGAATGCAAAATCCGGGAACATAACACCGATATGATGGAAACTAGGGCGGCAGGAGTGGAACAAAACAGTAGGCGAGAGGTCGAGCCTTCCACCCTTTAGCAAGTATATAGATGCATTAGATAACATGGCAATATAATGATATCCCAACAAGTAAAATAAGGTTCCAGCAAGGAACGGTCTCCAATCTTCACCTGCAACTAGCAACGCTATAAGAGGGGCTGAGCAAAGCGATAACATAGCCAATCAATGGTTTGCTAGGACATGGTGGGTTAGAGGTTTTACATGGCAATTTGGGAGGCTTGAAAGCAAGTGGTAGGCATCGTGGCATTGGCATAGCAAAAGAGCGAGCAAACTGGCATAGCAAAGATAGTAGTGATTTCGAGGGTATGATCATCTTGCCTACAAAGTGGTCAGAGTTGACTGGATCCTCGAAAGCAAACTCAACGGGCTCCTCGTTAGCGAACTCATCTCTCGGCTCTACCAAACAAGACAAATAAGCAACAAGGACACAATCAACCACGTGCAAGGATCAAACAATATGATGCAAGGATGGTATGCTATGCGGGATGCGATGCGGGATGCATATGCAAGATGTGACAAGGAATGCATGAACCTGGCCTCAACTTGGGAATCCAAGTGATCCACTGGAAATATGAGATGAAATCTCTTGAAAACGATATAAAGAATGCCGGAATCGGAGTTACGGTTTGGAAATGGCAGCCAATTCAAATATGACACCGGTCTGCGATTTACAGCAAGTAGCCATCTAAATGCAACAAGATGAACATGCTACAGCACCCAAACATGGCATAAAATACATAGCAGGGATGCACTCATGATGCTTAACAAAAGTCTAGCACTGAGCTACGGCCAATTCATCCATTAACAGGTTCAAACAAGCATGGCAAAAAGGCATATGGCAAACAGATTTCAGACTTAGTGAAATTAACACTTGTCTGGAATTTCAGATCAGGTAGCACACTTCGGAACAACAAAACTACATGCTACAGGACCTGTACATGGTAAAGTAAAGCATGGCATGGAGCTACTCAAAGAGCTTAACAAAAATCCCTTAGAGACCTTGAGCCAAAAGGGATCAGAAAATACAATTGCAAGCATGTGAACATGGCAAAAACATAATCAGTTCTCAGACTTTGTGAAAACTGGAGCATGCTGAAAACAGATATCAAGTAGGCATGTTTACGAGCTCGATGCACTCACTACGAAGCAAGTCATGACCAACTAATCATACACCCATCAAGAATACACAAAATACAAGCTAGACATGGCAAGAACAATAGCATAGCATGCACGGATCAACTACAACATCATCGGCAAAATCGCTAACAAGTAGACAATCTGCCAAGATTCACGAAGTAGCAAAAGTAGAGCTCGATTGACTCAAGCTAGGGTGCTCCATAATTTCAAAAAAATACATGGATGGATAGAGCACTACAAGATTAACAAAACATCCTTACTGATAATCCTCAAAAGAGGCACGGATCACTAGGAAACAACAAGAACATAAGGCCATATGAGATAAACAGATCAAGGACTTAGTGGAAATGCTAAGTCCCTGAAATCAGCATTACCAAGTGCCTCACTTTGCAAGCTTGTGCTAGTCACCAAACACATCACAAAAATACATGGGTTGCACCTCTCGAAAGATGGAAAATCCCTTAACAAAACATATGTAGAGCTCATGGGCATATCATGCACACAATAATCATGGCAAAAATGACAAATATCTAAATGGAGCAGCAGATCTGACAATTTATCTCAAGTAGCCCTCTTCTAACAGCATTGCGGGCATCAAGATGAACTCAAATGAAAATGATGCAATGGAATGAAATGATTTATTCTCTGAGATGAACATTTTGATATGCTATATGCATGAATCGGAGCTATGCATGCAAAGTTACGATGCGATGAACATGGCAAGATAAATAGGGTTTTGGGGCAAAAAGTCAACCGAGGCAATTTTGCATCTGAGATCTGCACGCTTCCCGATGACGGCCGGAATCCTGTTCACCAGAGAGGAAATGGTGGCGGCCGGAGTCGTCAGACTCAGAGGAATGCGGGGCCGAGGGGAGGAGAGGCCGGGGCGGCGCCGGCGAGTCCTGGCGGCGGCGGGCGGTGAGGAAGCCGGGCGGCCGGACGAAGCGCAGCGGAGCGGCGAGGTGAAGGCGGTGGCGCGAGGTAGAAGAAGGGCAGCGGGGCGCGGATACCGTTGCGGGAGAGCTCGGGCCGCGGGGGCCGGAGGCGGGCCCGGCAGGCCGGCGGCGCGGGGGCGGCTGACGCGCCAACGGGGCAGCGACACGTGGCGGCGGCGGGGCAAGTCGGACACGTCCGGCCTGAATCGGACGTGTCCGGGGGCGAGAGGTGGGAGGAGACTAGGTTAGGGTTGGAAATGACCCGAAATTTCGGGGAGGGACCTATTTATAGAGGTAGGAGGAGCTAAGAAGCTCCAAATGAGGTGCGGTTTTCAGCCACACGATCTCGATCGAACGACGTAGATGATGGAGAAGGTTTAATTGGGTTTTGGGCCAAATTGGAGGGGTGTTGAGATGCAACACACACCAGGCCCTCTAGGTCCCTCGGTTAACCGTTGGAGTATCAAACGAAGTCCAAATGGTACGAAACTTGACAGGCGGTCTACCGGTAGTAAACCAAGGCCGCTTGGCAAGTCTCGGTCTAATCCGGAAATGTTTAATCCCCACACATGAAAGAAAGGTAGAAATGACCACCGGAGGAGAACGAAGCGCCGGAATGCAAAACGGACAACGGGGAAAATGCTCGAATGCATGAGATGAACACGTATGCAAATGCAATGCACATGATGACATGATATGAGATGCATGACAACGATAACAACATACGGAGACAAAGACACGAACCCGAGAAAATAAAATAACTTAACGCCAGAAACGGCAAGAGTTGGAGTACAAATTAGGAAAGTCATATCCGGGGTGTTACAGTGGGGGAGTAGAGGGATGGCCTGGCCAGCGGTGGGAGTAGTAGGGGGTGGTGAGGCCTCCGCGGCATCGCAGCCGGCCATGGGAGGCAGGAGCAAGAAGATGAGAGGTTGAAGAAGCACTACGGCCGTTGGGTGGACATTGTACGGTCACTAGAGCAAGAATCGTTCATATTGACTAAGTTGACAAAGCCCTCCGTCCCCGTCAACTTAGTTGGCCCACATGTCAGCCTCCCACTATTGTGGAACCCAGCTAGTAGGGGGTATTCATTTTTTTGTGCGTAATAAGGAGGCACTTCCTTGCGTGCGAAGATATAGCTGGTGGGTCCGACCTGTCAGCAGTGGGAACGTTTTTTCACGAAATGCAGAGGCCCTTCCAGTGGGTCCCAGCTGTCAGTTGGAGGAATCATTATTTTACGCGTAATAAGGAGGCATTTCCTTGCGTGCGGCCATGGACCCAGCTGTCAGCCTCTCCACGCCAGTCTACCTCCGATGGTGTCGTTCATTGACCACGTTGACCACTCCGTGCCGAGCGCATCCAAGGTGGTGGACAATGGCGAGGGCTAGGAAGGGGACGATGCGGAGCGGGGGAAGATGCGGCAGTGGATACCCACGGGGAGTGGAGTACGAGGGTTCAATGGTTCGGCTGCGGTGTCAGGCTGTCGTCGCCACAAGTCCTAGCTAGCGGTGGGAGTAGTAGAGGGCTGTGAGGCCTCAATTGCAGCACAACCGACCACTGGAGGCAGGAGCAGGCGGTCTCGCCGGCGCTGGTTTGGGCGGCTGGTGCAAGAAGAGCAGCGATTGAAGAAGCAGGAGGACCGTTCGTTTCAAATCCAACGGTTACTGCTGCTAGAATTGTTTGTTGACTAAGTTGACAAGCCCTACGTATGCGTCAACTTAGTAGGCCCACAGGTCAGCCTCCCAACCGGTGCGCCCCAGATGTCAGTGGGAGGAATCATTTTTTTTAATAAGGAGGCACTTGATTGGGTCCGGCCAGGCCAGCGGAGGGAGTAGGGTGGGCCGAGGAAGCCCGCGCGGCATCATAGCGGGCCACGAGAGGAGGGAGCAGGCAGTCCCTCCGGCGCTAGTTTAGGCGGCTGGAGCAGGAAGATCAGAGATTGAAGAAGCACGGCGGCCGTTGGATGGACATCCAACAATTACTTCTGCTAGAATCGTGTGTTGACTGACAAATCCTTGCGTTAACAAGTCAGCCTCGAAATCGGTGGCGTGTACAACCCATTTGCTATTATTTTTATAATTTTACTCATTTTCTAATTCATATGGAATTTATTGCAGCCCGTTTTCCATTTTTAGAATTTCTGCCCATTTTCTGGTCAGTACCAGGGTTAAAAGAATTAACTAAATATGTGGGAAATTTTGAAAATTCGCAATTTTTTGCTGGGGAACAAAACATTCTTAATCCAAAAATTAGTAGCCATACTAAAAAAAATTAAAAATAAATTAGTACTATGTCATGTTAAATCCAATGAAATACATTATAAGATATCATTGAAGAACAAAAACAAAAAAAGAAACTAATATGCCATTTGCTATAATTTTTTTTGGAATTTTCAACCCGTTTTGATATTACTTTTAACAAACACTGACCATACACTTTGGCCAGGCCAGAATGCATCTTGCAGCCAAGTAAGTCGGAGAAAACAAATAGGCCTAGCTTGGGTATTC
This sequence comes from Triticum dicoccoides, assembly GCF_002162155.2. Lineage (NCBI taxonomy): Eukaryota > Viridiplantae > Streptophyta > Magnoliopsida > Poales > Poaceae > Triticum > Triticum dicoccoides. The sequence continues at coordinate 295,325,363 of NC_041382.1, read as the reverse complement.
TTCAAAAAGAAATACTGGGCTACCTATTTTCCCAAAGAAAAAACTACTGGGTTGGTCATGTTGTTAGACGGGCCACAAAGACCGCACAACCCAGTTTATAGCGTGCTCCTCCGAATTACTACTCAAAAAAAAGTTGTACAATTATGTCATTAATTGACTATACGTTGAAAATGATGTGGGTCCCAGATATCAGCAGGGTGGATTAGAGTAAAAAACGAGGGGTTCATCTAAGTAGTAAAAGAGGTGCTTGCTTGTGTTCGGGAGTGGACTTGGTGGGTCCGTACTGTCATACTCACAACTATAGTCCTCTCCTGATTCACTATGTTGACAGGGACTGTTTCGAAAAAACAATGTTGACAGGGCCGGATGGCGGCGCCACGGCGAGCGCACCAAGGCAGAGGATAAAGTGTTGTCGCCAATGTTCTAGGCTGGGTTGGACATTCTTATTGAAAAATAAAAATGGACCGAAACTATTTACGATGTTGACTATGATTTGCATGGGTCCGCTGGTTGCAGGAAGAAAATTCTAGGAGAAAGAAGACTGGTCACTATCTTTGCCTAAGTATAATATCGATTGAATGTAACGACATTATCATAGGAAATAATATCCTCCTGTTAAATCGTGAATTTAAATAACTGGTGCATGAGCATTTAGATTTATTTATTTATTTACTTATTTATGTTTAGGGGACCATGAGCATGTACCTAGGACGGATTCATGTGAGAGCCTCCCTTCCAGTTAATTATGGGCTTCTCTATTGGGCCTTCATTAGTGGGATGCATGTTATCAACAAGTGGAAAATGTGTTCCGTACGAAAAATAGTATGCGCTACGTACGGCACAGGGCACTAAAGGATCGAACCATTCAGCAACTTCCAAACATTGTGTTTATCGTTCTAACAACACATTTATTCCACCAATAGACGAAATATACTACTGATTGTACATTGAAAACAGCAACCAGGGCTGAGGGTGCAACAGAAGCAGTAAGCAGGCCAGAAGAGTGAAAACGCAGCTCTCTCTTCCAAACCAAACATCAGCCATCATTACAAAAGGGCTACCAAAAAAGAACAAGTGTATGCATCAAACTAAATAAAGATCCTACTACACCAAGTGTATGCATCTAACTAACTGGCTCAGTTAGACGTTACTATTTATTAAGCTATAGAGATTGGCAGACGTCTTGAACCAGATGGGTGCCTGATGAGGGAAACTCCAGCCAGCAGGTCGAAGTCTGATAGTTGCGACCCTCTCTCCTACTTTGGGCCGCAGAGCATGGCGGCACATATCAGGGTATGGTGCATGCAGAGACGCATGGTACACTGTGTACACACAGTTTTGCCTGATGAAGGAAACCTCGCTGCCATCATGATCCTTGCCGTCGGTTATCTCCTGGTTAATCAGATAATTCAGTCCGACAAATAGAGATCGTGTACCAAGGCTACTTACCAACCTCCCGTCAAAAATTCCTGAAGGCCCAGAGAAGCTGGGATCCTGCTCAAAGACCTTGCAGTGACTGTGATTGTATTCCGTGAAACAACACGTCCAGTACGTGTGAACGATCATCAATCATTCGCCGTCATCTGATCGAGCCAAGAACCACATGCAATTGCCATGCCGCTTTTCTTTGAAAGGTTATGGGATTAGGAAGGGTAGGGACACCAGGCGGCCTACAACATCATATCAAGTTGGAGTCAAATAACCCTAAAAAAAGTTGGAGGCAAATAAAAAAGGGCTCTTGATGTAGTCAATCTTAAGAACAGCATGTTATGAGCATGAATATTTTTTAGGAAATGTTGACAGTAATATAAGCAAGCCATCATGATATCATAGGAAAGTAATGTACTGTTGTAACAGCCGTTTGTAGCGATGACTGCAGTAGGCCAGCAATACGTCCAGCCATAGAAGGAGTCGACAGGGTAAATGAAGCCCTTGTGTTAAATGGCATCAGAGATCCATGGAGGATGTATGATCCTGCGATGGACGTGCAGATTTATCCACTTATCGCAGTGACCTGTCAGATATGCGAGACCGCGGTTGAAGAACGCAATTAGCCTGAAGTCTTTATAATTCGCAGATCTGGTGGGCACTTGCCAGATTACAACCTTGAGAGAATCAAACTTGGTATCATCTAGGCTACTGTAAGATTCCGAGTATTCTGGGCCGCGGTGCCAAAGCAGTGCAGTGTTAATCGAAGGAAGGGGGATCAATCGCCAGGTGTAGACCTCCACGAGCATCCAGCTACCACGACCATTGACGAGCACCATCCAAGATGTGTTCATGTAGACCTAGTACATACCATTAATGTAGTTGAGGGTGACGGGGATCGGATCGCAGTCAAGGGGGTTAATGCTCGCCACCCTACAATCGTTATGCTGCGTGACACGCCGTTTCTGAAGATCAGGCGGCATCAGCAAGCAAGGAGCTGGCTTAAAAATCTGGCATGAGGGCTTTGAGTAGATGGTACAGCCCCGACGAGCACACGGCGAGCGGCATGGTACTGAGATTGTCCACACGCGAAACAACGAGCTTGATTACCTCTGTGGGGAGTGAATTCCAGCCACTCTTTTGGCGGACGCTGCTCGGTTCTGCCATTGTCAGTGCTTGGGTTTCGGTCGAGGGGGGGAGGCTCCTTAGCGGGGATGGAAGATTGGACGAGATTATGTGCGGACAAAGATGGAGAAGCGAATATGCACTGCAGGAAGTGGATAGGTGATGCTAACTACACCATGCCGCTTGACTTACGAGACACATACCAGCAGCGTAGGGTCATATCGATGCCAGACAACTTGCTTGGGTGATCACAGTACTGGTACTCCCTACAGTACCTACTACTATGCCCTAACTTGCTTGAGTAGAGTAGTAGTGGAGTAGGACTGGAGGAGTAGTATATTCTAAGCTAAAAATAGTTACAAAGTTCAATGCCCGAGCGTGGAACGACTACGAACTGCCATAGGTGCTAACTACAATCCCTACCAAACGTTCGCTGGGAGACATGGCAGTTGCAAACGCCCGCGACGCAGTTATAGTAAGTGTGTAAGGGTGGTGGTTTTGTCAAATACTATGGCTTAAAAACTGGCCACTGTCGGATGGAAATCTGAAGGTTGCGTGGGATTCGCCAGGATTGAGCTCGTGGCGAACAATCGCCAGATATCATTACTAAAAAAAGGTTAAAACACCCAGGGCTATAACTTGCACCGGCTGACCACTAACAATGATACTAACATAGTTGTAAAATGGTCAAAGACCGTGTCTACGTGGTGTTTGGAATTATATGCAAAAAAATTGGCAAGATGCCCGTGCATTGCACGGAACATCAAGATGCATTTTTTTACAAAACACCTATTGTGATTGACCCATGCAGGAGTAATCACATGTGTAAAAACTAATGATATCTTGAGAATTTTATCGGAAAATGGTATGTCGACCATTTCATCGAAAAAATGATATCTCGAGAAAGATGATAGAGGTGAGGAGGAGTGAGGCGTGGTGGTGACTGGTGGTCGAACTGGGCGGAGGCATGGGGATGGACGGCGCCGGCAGCGGCCACCATGCCAGATTATTCCAGAGACTTCCTTTTTTAATTGCTCAGCAACGAGGTTGTGGGAGATAAGGATGAACAAGGCAAGGCCTTATCTGTAAATGTGGAGAGAGGTGTGGGTATCTTTTGTAAAATTTTCATAGTTTGGTTTCAATCCGTCAGATATAGATCGGACAGTCTATATTATAAGATGGCAGGCACACCATCATCACCAACTCGGTTTTTTCTCTACTCCTACTCCTATAAAAGACTCAGTTGGTGATGATGGTGTGTCTGCCATCCGCCATTTCTGACCATTAGATCTGCATCTAATGGCTGTGATGTAAGTTGTGGCCTTTTGCTACAACTCCCACTTCTCTGCTCCAGTTTACACAAAACCCCTTAGTATCTTGAAACCAACCACATTCCTCCCTTACTTCATCAAAACAGCCCAAAGAATATATTTGGAGTGAAACGTAAGATATTTTTAGTGATATGTATATCAAAAGTAAATTGTTTTCTTTCAAATTTGTGAATATGTATTATTGTACTTTAGATTCGTTGCAACGGACAGGCTCATTGTTATTATGGTTTATCTCTTGCATTCTCCCCAACCAACACCTAGTGTACTGGTCCGGGCCGGATGCTCGTAGCGCGATGACCTAAGTTCAAATTCTGTCCTAAACTTTAGCTTTTTATATTTTTTTAATATATACTTTTTTCGCTACTGTACTAGCAGTGGAACCCACAGAGTACTTAGAATACATGATTAAGGATGGATTTGTTTCTTTTTAACTTTTTGCACGAATCTGTAGCTAGCTTGCAAGTCATGTACAAAGGTTTAACGAAGGGGTTTGATGGAGGCGAGGAGGCGTGTTCAGCCCGGCGTGCAGCAGACGATGCAGTATTATTCGATTTGACAGATACAACTAGTATATTATAAAAAAATAGAGAAGAGTAGTAGAGATAGAGATAAGAATAGAGACTAGGGAGGAGCACCATCTACTGCTTCGTGGGCTACTCCTCCCCTCCATTCGGCGGCCGCAACGTCCCCTACAGCCACTCCCTCCTGCGCTCCATTCAGCGGGCACTGTTGAAATTTCGTGAGCGCACTCTCCTGACTGCAGGCAGCGACGAGTTCACCGATGATGACTTCTTTCCCAACCTCGGCAACCTCTTCCTCAACGACTTGGGAGACAACCTCAACGCCAATGGTGCTGCTCCCGTTGCACCGTATGTGGTGCTGTCCTTCCTGTTCAAAATCGTGGTAGAATTCATGTTCCTAGTCTGTGTCCTAGATTCGATCTGTTCATCTCTGTTATAGCCGTCATGATTTATTTTGTGCTTATTAAGACTAAATCTCGTAGTAACTTGCTCATATATTCAACTGGTGGAACGTCCCCTACAGCCACTCCCGTTTCATGGACGGCCTGGTCGATGCCTCCAAGGAGCCCTTCATCTACTGCTATGACTGCCCGATGTCGTTTTGGGGCTCATCCGCGGACATCTTGCATCACCTCACATACGTGTGCGGCGATCACTACTTGCCCTTGTCGGAGAACATCAAGTACGAGACGTGCTACCCGTTCACCGTGCCGGAGTGCTGGAGGATCACCGCCGCCTGCTAGTTTAGGAGGAGGACAACTGCGTCTTCCTCTTGATCGTGGGCATCGGCGAGGCCCGCGCAGGCCTCCGCCCCATCTCTGTAGTGTGCGTCAGGGGCGACGCCGCTGACGCTGACACTGACCCGAGGCTGATGTATGGGTTCGTGCTCACTGTTACTACCCCTCGGAGGTACGTGGGCGGCGACACTGGGTACATCAAGCTGACTTGGACTCAGCCGAGTTGGGACCTTCCCGCCGATGTGGACATGGAAGACGCATGGTATGATTTGACCCCCCAACAATGTGCACGGGGACTCCAACGACGTTCACCTAGACATCTACATTACCAAGTTAAATGTTGATCATTAGTCTTCGCTCAATGTAATCCGCCGTCTAAGCATGTGGAGACTTCCATGCATGATCTTGCTCTATTGGAGTGTCGCGCATGAATAAAAGTGTATCCATTTATGGTTTAGTCTAGAATCTTCCATGTATGAATTTTTACTACAGTACTGGTGAAAGCCTTATGATGAACTATTTCTTACATCTCCTCTGCCCCCTTCCAAGTCATCCTTATTTAATCCCTCCGTCTAGGTGTATAAGTGCATGGTTAGTACTTAAATAGTATAGCCAATTGTTGAATATAAGAAACGGCCATGTCATCTGTAGCCAACATGTATAACAATGGATACTCAAGAACTAAGTCTTGAAGATCATTTCTTGCAAAGCATAATAAGTGTTATTCCTTCACAAGTTTTGGATGCAGGTTGAACAGTTGAACGCCTTTGTTTGCAAAAGATACTTTTTTATCTATTTCACCCGGATGTTTGTGAGCTCTAGAGATGAAATAATATTCGAAGAAACCTATCGATACCCATTACACATGAGATGACCCCCACATCCTTTGTCAAAATAAACAACTTCCCGATCAATGCATTTCACTCTTCCGTGCAACGCATGGGCACCTTACTATAGATTAATGTGACCAAAAATTGAACTAACATTATATATAGTACGATAAATGCTGATGCATGTCACCTAAAATCATATCATTGAAAAATATATTCAAATACGAATCCAACGATATTATTTTTATTGACATGTAGTAACATTTTGTCAGTTAAATCTTCAGTCAAATTCAATGATGGATAAACCACGACCAATGTAGTACTAGTGTAGAGGGGGGCGCTGCACAAGAGTCTCACCCCGCTCGAGGTGCGGCAGTAAAGCCGTCATATCACAAAAACCAACCACTGCTAGTAATAAGTGGCCTAGTAAAATAAACGGACAAGCAACCATCACATCCGTCCGTCTTTTTTGCATTTCATCTCTCTGCATTTACTTCCTCTGGTTCATCTCGCACACTCGATCCCTTGCTACCACTCCTAGTATCCCTAGCTACTACGCCTAGGGCCAGTTCTTTTGGCGGCTTAAAAAATAAGCCATCTCTTCCCCAGCTTTTCCCATAAGACTAGTCACAGTGGAGAGTAACATTAAGGCGCCTCACTCATTTATTTGGGGTTCTCAAGCTGTTAGGCAAATAATTCGATACAGGGTGTAGGAAGCGGTTTGGGAATTTGCATGCCTTTCCGACGAGTGAGATACTCCATAGAAAGTACGACAGAGAAATAACCACAGAGAAGGAAGCTAAAGGTAACAATCAAACAAGCATTTTTGCATTGAATCGTTTCACAAGCTTGAGTAGTGTTGTTTTTCTACTTTTAAAAAAACCGCATCGTAATGTTAAAACATGCATTTGCATGTACATAAGTAATAGTAGTACTCCCTCCGTCTAGGTGTATAAAGTCTTCCCTCCTTCTTGGTCACGGTGCACAACCAAAGATGACTTATTCACCTAGACGGAGGGAGTAGCACAATCTGCAAGCATATATAGAGATAGATGTGTAGTGCGATAGTATATAGTAAAGTTTGTGCTATATGGACCTACTTACAAAATGCGTACGGATATGCAAGGTTTACAAACCTTCCCTCTTGCATACTTAATTAAGGACGCTAATAATTCCCAAACGTTTGGGATTTATCATTTGCATCCCGAAACTAATGAGATCACCTTACGAAACTAATGATACTCCTACTAAAAGCGACGGCGCTCGAGGGAGCACTTGCGGCGCGCCACGAGTGCCCTGGTGACCGGCAGTTTCCCAGCGCGCTGACACAATGCCTCTTCCTCAGCCTCGCAACTCGCAAGGTGCTGATTGGCGGCTTGCCGGCGGGCGAGCGCGATCTCACCGATGTGGTGTTCCGGCGCCAACATGTACTCCTCCTCGCTGGAAGCATGCACCTGGTCCACGTAATGCCAAGCGTAGATGAGGCGCTTGGGCCCAACTGCACTTAGGGCTTTCGCACGGCCCTTGCACGAGCCTTCTACCAAGGAGCCAATTGCCTGACTCTCTCGGACGCGACATAGACCTGCCAGGCAGCTTGCCTCGTGGCGTGCATCTCTTCCTCGGCCTTCTTCTCCACCTCAATTTTGGCTTTCTCTACCGGCAGTAAAGCCTCCCACATGGTGACATCCATTTCTTTCCAAAGCTCCTCAAGGCTGGGGGCTCGGTGGGTGGTGCGGTGTTCTCCTTGTAGCGGGGAGCCGACGCGAACTCTGACGCACGTGCTGGCGAGATTGGGAACACCGACGCGTCCACCTCGATGCGTTGCGGCGAGGAGTAGAATGTCGACACATCCTCCTCGACTAGTGGTCGTGGGGAAAAGAACGGCAATTTGTGACTGTCCAGGCGGTGCAGCGATGGGCGCCTAGGGCTTGGGAGGGGCAAGGCCATGGTAGTCGACGTGAGAGGGAGGGGGAGGAGATAGCGATGAACGTGAGTGTTCTTCCAAATGTCGTTGGAGGCGTAGTATTTATAGCGAGCAGTGGCACACCTACGTAAGATATGGACTGAGCTGCACTGACTTAACTACGGGTCCAGTTGCGTCACTGACATGTGGGCCAGACCCCTGTTGGGCCCATATGTCAGTGACCCAATGCACTTGCAGTTAAGTAACTGAAGCAGCGTCCTGGAAGATATGTCGCGTGATTAACGTGACATCTACTCCCATCACATGCTTAGATTTTGAGGTGCATTAATTCATTGCATACGAGGATTATGAGAAACTTGACCAATGCATGTACTTCATGCATGCATGCATTGCAATTAATGCATTGGTAAACACAATTCTTTGAGAAAAACAAGCGCATGAATTGAGTGCTTTTACAAACCATGAAAAGTATTCCACCACTCATCATCTACCTTGGTTGGTGAGATTTTTTAATTGAGCCCTATAAACAGGAAAGGAGGTGGAGTAAATTACGGGGGAGGGAAGCGGTTGAAATATTGCTGGTCACAACGGATTGGACGAGCGCGGGGGGAGGAGAGTCATGCATGCATATTTTTTCCACACTTGGTGGAGTGGTGGGACCGCCGGAGGGAGAAGGAGAGTCTGAAAGGCATATTGTTTCCACACATGGAGAGGAAAAGATTTGGAGACGAACGGGCTTCCTGCAGGTATGGGGAATGGTGCATATTAAGTGTCATCTTGCATGTTGGGTTAGGTATAGTCTCAAGTCATTAAAAACATACATGCCCCACACATGTTCATATTTAAAGGTGCACTAAATTATTGGATGCGATGATTAAGGTTGGCCATAATGGTGGTATCTTAGCTGGTATTATGCACACGGGAATAGCAAACATGCTGATGTGTCAAAGAATTAAAGAAGAGAGGGGGGTTAGAGTAACTAGTGTTCATGCATGCATTGGTAAACACATTTTTTGTGAACAACGACAACATTAGTTGAGTACTTTTGCAGACTACAAAAACTATTCCACCACCTCTATCTTGCTAAGAGTAGGTGAATTTTTTGAATCGAGCCCTTTAAACTAGAAGGGAGGTAGTAGTACTCTAATAGCTCTCGTTGTGATGACAAGATAGGACATGGCACGCACCTGGACAGAGGAACTAGTAGTCTGCATTGTGCATTTAAGATTTTGTCTGAAATCAATGTACCTCTACTTTGACCAAATTTATTGAAAAATGTATCAACATTCACAATGTAAAATCAATATTTTTATACTCATTATAAAACGTAGTTCTTGTACTCATTATAATCAGTATTGTAGATATTGATATTTTTAGTATAAATTTGCTCAAACACTTCGCAAACGGTTGAAGGAAGTAAAAAGGACCAGAGGGAGTATCATGCATGCGGAGTAGGCAAAAAATTGCTCATTTATAGCCGGTCGAAGTGTCAAAGGGCGCGACCGCGCGAGGGAGGCGAAGGTCGTGGGAGGCGTGATGGTTGACGGAATTCAGTGAAGTTACCTACTCGCTGGCATGGCGTGCGAACAGGCAGAAGCTATACCGTCAAGCCTACGATATGGATCTAGTAGACATGATATATAGTGGGTCCCGCATAGTTCTCCAGAACTCTTTGGGGGCTTGCATCCGTTTATCCACTGGGCAAGCCAGCAACCCCACGCCATTCACACGCCCTACTCGTCCCCGTCTTCTACTAGTATAGTACCTTACAACAATTCGCTCCCACTCGTCCCGCCCTTTCACATTACACCAGTTCAACTTCTCCTAACCCTCCTACAAAATCCATGGCCTCCCAAATCTCCATGGTCACCACTGAGTACCAGGTTAGAGCCATCACCTGCGATGAGTTCATCGTCATCTACATAGGTGGATCTGCGATGGTGAAAGCATGCCTTGCTCGCTTCCTACACATGTTCAACAGTTCAACGGATGAGTGGGTCGCTGGGCTACATGTTGAGTACATCATAATCCTGCAAAGAGAGAAGATTCTAAAGGAGGCAGAGAAGAAGAAGCCCGCCGTGATCCAGGTTTGCGTACATAACGTGTGCTTGGTCTACCACATATGCCATGCCGACGTTGAGTTCCAGGATTTCAAGAACTTCCTCACGGACAAAAGAGTGAAATTCGTTACTTTAGACTTTAGGAACGACAGGGATGTCCTGGGTCGGATAGGCCTCGTTATAGGCCAGCCCTTTGATCTCCAGAAGGCAAGCCTGGTGTCCTCCTCTCATCCTTCAATGCTGACCCTGGCAGCAGCCATGATTGATCATTCGTATGTTAAACTGAAGAAACCTCACCACGAGTTTCATCATGCATGGGAGTCGAAGACATTAGATGAAGATCACAACCTGTACGCAGCAATGGATGCCTACCTTTGTTTAAATATCTACAAGGGTTGGATGAAGAAGCAGAGCCTAGTTTCCGGTTCAAGCAAAGAAGCATCGGCGAAGAGGAAGAGGAAGAGGGACGAGGACGAAGTCGAGGACGTGGACTCGGACTCCGAGTAGGTGGCAGTGCCGTCGCTCATGTTGGTTCTACTGTAGTGTCAAGCGGACTAGTTGCTTAGTTTATTTCCAAGCATGTGTTGTGCTGAGGCCCCAACAGAACTATGTTTATGTTCTTTCCCGTTATTTGAACTCTTTAGTACGTACAGTAGTACTAGTACTATGTCTCCCTCTGTTCCTATATGTAGTGCGTATAGGTTTTTAAGAAAACTTCCGATTTATAGTGCGCATTGGCAGCCATCCTGTACTTTGGACCCAAATAGCCTTGCACAGCAGCGCACATGCAGCCTCCTCGCTTGTCGCTTCTGCCGAACTGCAACAGCGCACGGTCTGGGTGGGGGTATTCTGCGTCCAAGCTGCAACCTCCAGCTCACGTGTTGGTATGTGTGCCTATAACTATGTACACTAGATATTGGAATGGATGGAGTACTACTGTTCTTCTTGCAGTTGGTACTACTGCTCGTATCTTCGTGTTCCTACTGTACTTAATACGTTCCTACTAGTAGTACAATTTGGGTCAGTCGATTTGTGAACGAAGTTCCACGGAGCGAAGGAAGAAGACGACAGAGAAGCTGCCCCTGTATGTATATTAGGGTGGCATGGTGCCCATGATCTATCTTATGAGTGTTGGGTGTGGAATGCAGTCCGCTGGAAAAAATGGATCGTGCCCGGGGTTAAACGGATGGCAGGGGTGGGGGGAGCATGGCGGTGGTAGGCGGTTCAGGGGAGGGCGCGGCGGCGGCAGGCGGTTAGGCACGTGGCGGGCTGAGAAGATGAACCGTGCTTTAATTTCGAAGGTTGAAGAAGCCCTTCTAGCCATCCATGTTGCACCAAACGGCTCACAAGAGTGGACTAACCCAAATTGGTCCTTCAGATTGCAGAATCCACGTGGAATTCAAGGTCTCGAAGGTAGATTCCGCATCCGCACCTGGTTTGCGGGCACGACGCGCACGCGCCCGGCTTCCGCCGTGACAGCCACCATGCGCGCCTCCTCCGCGCGAGCGGAGATGACAATGACATGCTAGTTCCTCCTCGCTGGCGTGCTTGCGCACGCGCTCGTCCTCCTCTTTGTACGATGCATGCATAGACCCGGCTCCACCAGCTGCTCGCGTGCTTAGCAGCGCGGCGACATCGCGAGGAGGGACTGCAGGCGATCTGAGTGGGCGAGCCTTCGACATCATGGCACAGGGATGGCGACGACACGGTGGTGATGGGTGAGAAATTGTTGGCCGGAGTAGGCGGTCTCCGGCATGCGCAACGGCGGCGGCGGCATATTGATGAGTGCGCGTATGGGATCTTAGTTTAGTTTTATATAGGGTTGGTCAAACTTAAAAGAAAACTGTGCTAGTACTCGTAAACATTATACTTAGGTAGCGCTTTTATTAGTTACCACATCCATGATACGGAATCCTGTGCAAGCGCGTGAACCACGGCCGAGCGGTCGATCGAACGGTGCGTCACCCGCGCTCGAAGGACATCTACCAAACCTTTTTGTGTCCGTGAAAACAATCCCTGAATATTACTCAACTTTTTTTTCCTGGAAAAGTTATTGAAACTACAATATTTCCATATATTTGAATTTAGCTCCAGTTCGTGTTTATTTGGATTTTGACGTTTTAGGTGCGCCCTATTTTTTAATACTGATTTTGTGTGAGTGACTGAGAGAGAACGTGTGTATGTGTCCATATGTGTGTTGTGGCGGAAGGGCAATGTGGAGACGGTGTGCGTGTGAGACATAGATAGATGCCGAAACGTTGTGTATACATGAGAGAATGGTCTTCTATTTTACTTGTGTGTGTGAGAGGAGCATCCGTAACACAACAACCATCTCTCTCGATTCGTCCGTCCCTCGCATGATCGCATGTAACACATGCATCAACGCGCAAATTTTGACACCCTCACCCGACCCCTACCCACCTCAAGGCCCGCACATCACTCTCTATCTCGCACGCACAATCTCTTCGCGACTACCCTGTTTAGCATGTAGCTTTCCGTCACATACACACATTTATCTCCATAGGTTTGTTTTCTCTCAATATCTGACACACACACACACAACACACAGCACACACACACCCCTCCCCCGAGCACACAATTCATCCCCATCAAAGGTTATATGGGGACCTCTCTCGCTTGTGCTTCTCTGCACCCCAGCATGCACAACACCTCAATCTTCAAAGAGGGCATCGAGGAGATCGAAGACGGCGACCACACTGTAGTAGAGAGTGCGGGGCCATTTGGAAGCAGGATGATGTGATGATGGCTGACTGACTCCTCCCCCCACCCTCTCTATCTCGCACAAAATTACCAATGCCTCTCTCCCCCGCACAAATTTATCAATCCCTCAACCCACGATATCCTTCCCCTCTTGTCCATGTTTTTCCATCTCTCTCATCAAACATGTTGTCTCTTATCCTTCCACGTGTACAGAATCCGGATGCACATGCATCTCATGTATATTACATGTCTCCATCTTTCTCACAGACCTAACTTGTTCCTCTCTTTCTCTCTCTATCTCTCTCTCTGTTTCGTTAGGTTTGTCTCCTACTCTCTTGTCCACATACATACAATCTTTCCCGCACTATCTGCTCCATCTTCGCAAGCTCTCTCTACATGTTTCATTCACACATTGGGATATGTCCAAAATGTTGCTTTTATAATGGCTGATGTAGAGTTATTGTTGGTTTTGTTGCATCCTACAAAGTAATAACTACGGAATGCATTTTGATTGTCATTTGACTGGGATTGTGTGAGTTTGAGCATGTTGTGAAGTACTATAGACCTCGTATACATCTTGGAATTCGACAATGATTGTAACTATTGAATTGTATAGACCATTACATTTGAAGTCAGTAGCCTAATATATTTATTTCAAAATTTCACCAAATCATTAATTCACTACATACTAAGAAAACAAATGTGCACACCCTCCGTTTTTATTTAAGTCTGCGTATTAGCATGGGTCAAAGTCAAGTTTTATAAACTCTCAGAAAGTTTATAACAAAAAATATTAACATATACAATAACAAATAAATACCATTAGATTCATTATTGATTGTACTTTCACATCATGCATATCTGTTATGGTAAATGTTTATATTTTTCTATAAACTTCGTCAAACTTTAGGAAGTTCGACTTCGGTCAAACCTAATATGCAGAGTTTACTAGTACTACTCGCTATATGCTTAGCCGAATCACCCAACACGCCACATGGGGAGTTTAGTGTCATAAAATTTTGAGGTCAGCGGGAAAATCTCTCGCGACCCTGATTCGAGCAGTGGGAAGTTAACATCATAGCCTTCGGAACAGGCCTACAGATGACGGTTGGTAGGGGCTGTTTTCGTAACTTTAGGTTCACCCTACCCAGCCAACCCCACCACGGCACCTAGAGTAGTACAGATGAATACTCCCCATTTTCTATCCCCACCGCAAAATAGACTTCTCCACGGCAACACAGCCTTCGTGCTCCTCCCCTTCTACATCGGCGCACTCGTCCATCGCAGCGCATCTGCCTCATCGACGACCTCGTACGCCACATTGGAGCTGGTCCACCGTCGTCGTTGTACACGGAGCCTCTTCCCCGGCACCATCTTCCATGGTCTCGGATCTGCTTCCCGGAAGCCGACGCCAAGCGCAGAAGCACCACTGTCGTGGACAATGAACCGACTCTCGTTTCCGACCATGACTCATAGAGGCCGCCACGACCATCGTTCTCCTCCTCGATTGGTAATGTGTGTATTGAATCACTTAGTAGTACATGTGCAGTTCCAATTTTGTTCATACCTACCCTTCAAATTTCCTGGGTGCTATTGTTCCCCTAAAAGTAATTGGTTATAGCCTCCATTGTCCAACAGAATATCAGCTTGTAATTGTGCGTCACTCCTGTATCGCGCTGTGCTTGGGTAGGTTTTTCATCTACAGCCAGTAGTGTGGCAAATGATGGGAAGTTTTTTAGAACTAGCAAGAAGCCCATGCGTTGCACGCATCAAGATGCATCTGTATGAGTAGTTTATCTTGTGGGAGAAAAGGATGAACTAGGGAAGGCCTTATTTCCAAATCTGGAGAGGGGTGTGGGTATCTCTTTGCAAAATTGCCATTGTTTCCTTCCTATCTGTCAGATATAAATCAGACGACCTATATTGCAGGACGGCAGGCACACCATCATCACCAACTCTGTTTTTTATAAGAAAAGAAAAAAGTAGAGAAAAAAAGTAGAGAGTAGAGAAGTAGAGATAAATATAAAATATAAAATAAATATAACAGTGGAGAAGAAAGTAGAGATAGCAGAGACGTCAGGAAAGGATTGCGCGCGGGGGGGAAAAGCAGCCAAGCGTGCGCTAGTTTTGGCGCGCGGTGTCCGGCGCGCTTTATAAAATCGAATGCCCTCCCACCGCTTTGTGCCTTGCCACTGCTCTCTCCCTGCTCTGTGCCTCGCCACCACTCTGTCCCCACTCTTTCTCGCCTCGCCGCCGCCGCACCACCATGCCGCCGCGTTGTCGGGAAACTTGGGGATACCGCGGCGTCCGCACGCGCCCCTCCTGCGGCTTCTCCATCGAGATCCGATTCTACAGGATGCGCCTCGGCCTCGGCAATTTTGACACCGCCAACGAGGCCGCCTGCGCGTACGACCCAACGGCGTGGCACCTATGGTGGCCTCATAGAACATTGAACTTACCCAACATGCCCACGCGGGAGCGGGCACAGGAGCTCACGCCTCTGCCGCGTCTTATCACCGACGAGGATCGTCACGACAACCAGAGGCGGGAGCACCGTCTCGACATCGCCGAAATGGACGAGGAAGCCATGGCACTGTGGCACCAACGCTTCCCGCAGGACATCATCAACGAGCATGAGTTCTATGCGCAAAGGAGGGCGGAGAGGGATAAGAGGAGGGCGGAGCGAGCCGGCTATCGCGAGGACAAGCGTAGGCGAAAAGCGGACGCTCAATTCAACATGAGGCTAGGAGCAGCGTCGCCCTAGGAATCCGACGACGATTGGTATCTTCACGCCTACAGGGAGACGTCGGAGGAGGACATCACCGAGGATGAGTCGGACGACGAGGAGTAGTTGAATAATCTATTTTTTTATCTATCTATGCTGAGAACTATCCTCTACTCGCTAGTCTCTACTCTCTATCTCCACTTCTCGATCTCAGCACTGTAAATGCATTTTTAAAGCGCCACGCGTTGCGATTCTGTTGGAGATGCTCTAACATGGAAGACAAGTGCTTTAATCTTTCCCACAAGATGCGCGAGTATTACTAGTTGTATATTTTTCTTGCCATGTTGAGATTTTGAAACCATGAGTGCGAACATGTAGAGGAGCAATGAAGACCAAACACGGGATATTGGGGACATCTTCAAGGAGCGTGGCAAGTTAAAGAGGAGCTACACCGAACCTGTAAAACAAGCTTTGGTAAGTAACACCCTTTCAATTACTTTCGTTTAGCCTCGTATTCTTCGATGGGTATATGTTGTAGTTTCTATTTCTCTTAAGCCCCGTGTTCTTCGATGTGTAATAAGAAGAGTCTTAATAGTCCTAATGCTTTCGTTTTTAGCTTGATGTAGGAAGTGGGTGTTCTCATCTTGTAGTCTGTTTTTATATTTTTTTCCTTTTGAATTCACCTCTCCCAGTTATGTTTATCTGGCTTCTACTAAATGGATCTGGGTTGCTAGTATTGATCTACAAAAGAAGTAACTTCATGTCAGGATGCAGTTCCTACGAGGAGGGAAGTATGGTCAACCTCAAGATTATGTTTCCAAAATGAGACTGGACTACACACAAGGTGCCAATTCCCTAATGATGTTGGATTAGACACAAGGTGCAAATTCCCAGATGATGCTGGATTACACACAAGCCAGGTGGAGTCATCAGCTGTTCGTGTCCTCGTGGCTCTAGTAAAGGCTGAAAGAAAGCGTGCAGCAGCCCTTGAGAATATAGCTGAGTTCCTGAAGAAGCGAAAAGAGCAATCAGATGCTCTCTTCACCCATGCCATAGAAGAGATGGAAGAAGCCAGAATTAAGCTAGCAGAGGCAGAGAAGGCTAGGCGTCTCCTGCTATCTAAAAGTATTGACAATACAAAATTTCCTTCATAGTAGCTAGGTTCAAATGTTTATCGTGTCAGCATGCCTGCTGTGATGTCCGTGCATCTACTGATGTGGCACAAAATATTTTTTTGGGTCATGTAATAACAGCAATTACTTTCCAAACAATAACAGAAGAAGCATTGGACATGGTATAGTTCACATGCAAGTCCGGCATTCCAAGTTCAACTTCCACATCAAACTCATGTTCACAGATATCTGCACATTCATACATAATGTCCACAACCATGGTTCACTTCAAAGCCAAAAAAAATTGAGGAGATTTATGAATAAAGAAAAACCTCTAGTTCCTGCAACCAGTGCGAGCACAACAAGTCAAGACCATGCACAATTAATTATATTTTAGTGATTTTTTGTGTTCTAAAATGCCGGTCTGCTCGCGGAAGGACGTTTTGCCGGCACATGCGCCGATCCAATGAAGGCAGGCAGAGTAGTCTGAAGCCGGTTGCATGTGGCGAGGAGGCGTGTTCAGTCGGGCCTGCAGCGGTGGGGCCCTCTTGGCCGGCGCGTCGGTTCCATGCATGCGCTATGAGAGGTCGCATTCGTGTCAGAGCAATCACTCCCTATAGTCCTTTTTTGCTTGGGTATAACAAAATCTCATTTTCCATTCACATTTACAAGTAAAATCCCTGGACAAACTTTGACCCAAAATACGATGAGGACTAGTAAACCAGAATGGAGGTAGTAGTTTTTTTAATCAGAGAAGGGTTTCCCCCTTTCGATTTTCATTACTGGAAACCAACATCTAAATCTAAACCATAGTATTTGCCCTAGAACTACCAGGTTAAACATCTCACAACATAAACCCATACAACCATACGCCAAGGAGGTACGTAGTACTATGAATTCCATTTCCGCTCCATATCAATCGTTCTAAAAACTACTTAGTACTTATAACGCGCCATTGAAAATCGGAACTCTTAACCCCACTAAAAAATGATATTTTAAACGTGGCCACTTGATCTGTGGCAACTGGCGAGCCACCGCCGCCAAGTCATTCACCTGTGGTCCCGACCATCAACTCCTACGGATCAAATTATCAGCGAGCTAACTATTCCCACAAATGTGCGCTCCACCACGTACCCGGTACCAGCGAAAGCAGCAATTGTGCACCTAGGGTTTTAGGGTTTATTTGTTAACGTTGCCTTTACGTAACACTCATGTGTGCGAGACAGTGAGAGACCGACTGCGTGCGTGCGCCTCTTCTCTTCGTATATGTACTCCACCATTTGTCTGGTGTCCAAAAATTTTTAATAACTACTAGCAATGTTCCAATGCATTGCCACACGATTAGAGTAGATTAATACATATTCAGCGATTTGATAGAAAAAAGACTAGTTTTGAAATACGTATATCACTAAATATATGTTATGTTTCACTCAAAATATATTCCTTTGGCGGTTTTGATGAGGTAAGGGAGGAATGTTGTTGGTTTCAAGATTCGAGAAGTGGTATATGTCTAATTTCTACTCTTACTAGCAAGATGCCAATGCATTGCACGGAACATCAAGATCTGGTGGGAGAAAAGGATGAATGAGGGAAGGCCTTATCTGCAGATGTGGAGAGGAGTGCGGGTGAATTGCCATAGTTTCCTTCCTATCCGTCAGATATAAATCGGACGGCCTATATTGCAGGAGAATATTCTTTGCCTCCCCTTGTGTTGAATCCATAAATTTGGGTTGAATACTCTACCCTCGAAAACTGTTGCGATCCCCTATACTTGTGGGTTATCAAGACCATTTTCTGGTGCCGTTGCCGGGGAGCATAATTCTATTCTTTGAGTCACTTGGGATATATCTCTACTTATCTTTATGAAGAACTTGAGAGATCCAAAAACCAAGATCTATCCCTCAACTACGAGGGGAGGTAAGGAACTGCCATCTAGCTCTGCCCTTGATTCACCTTCTGTTTTGAGTAAGCTTGCGACACCTACACCTGCTTCTTCTATTCGTTCTGATATGTCACATATTATTGATGATGCCACTTCTGCTATGCATGATACTTATGATGAAACTACCTCTATGCCTGATACTACTGTGCCACCTAGTGCTTTTCTTGATGAAAAACTTGCTAGGGCTACAGAGATTGAAAATATTGAATCTGATGATACTGATGAAAGTGATGATGAAGAACCACTTGCTATTCCTAAGGGTTATGTATTTGATCAAGATGCTTCTTTAGCCATTTTAACTTGCAGAAATAGAACCGAACTTATAAAATTATTATCTAAATGTAGTAAGAAATCTCTAAATGCTAGAGTGAAACCTGGCCCTGCTTTTGCTACTTCACCTATCTTTGTTACTGATAAGGATTATGAATTCTTTGTTGATCCTGATATAATTACTTTGGTTGAATCTGATCCTTTTCATGGTTATGAATCTGAAACTGTTGTGGCACATCTTACTAAACTGAATGATATAGCTACCCTGTTCACTAAAGATGAGAAAAATCGCTACTTTTATATCCTTAAAATATTTCCGTTCTCATTAAAGGGTGATGCTAAGATATGGTTTAATTCTCTTGAACTTGGTTGTGTGCGTAGTCCCCAGGATATGATTTATTACTTCTCTAGTAAATATTTCCCTGCTCATAAGAAACAAGCTGCTTTAAGGGATATATATAATTTTGTGCAAATTGAAGAAGAGAGTCTCCCACAAGCTTGGGGGAGGCTTCTCCAATTACTTAATGCTTTGCCTGATCATCCTCTTAAGAGAAAATGAAATACTTGATATCTTTTATAATGGACTAACCGATGTCTCCAGAGATTACCTGGATAGTTGTGCTGGTTCTGTTTTTAGGGAAAGAACACTGGATGAAGCTGAAATTCTATTGAATAGTATGTTGACAAATTAAAATAATTGGACACCTCCGGAGCCAATTCATGAGCCTATTCCTAAACCAACTCCGAAGAAGATGGGTATTCTATTTCTCAGTCCTGAAGATATGCAAGAGGCAAAGAAATCTATGAAAGAAAAGGGTATTAAAGCTGAAGATGTTAAGAATTTACCTCCTATTGAAGAAATACATGGTCTTAATTTACCGCCTGTTGAAGAAACATATCATCTTAATCCTTTACCTATTGAAGAAACTCATGGTCTTGATAACCCGACACAGGTAGTAAAGGTAAATTCTCTCTATAGATATGATAAAGCTGTAATCCCATTTACTAAGTTTGCTAGCCCATGCTTAGATGAGTTTGATAAATTTATGGCTAAGCAAGAAGATTTTAATGCTTATTTTAGTAGACAATTGAAATACAATTCAAATATGCTTGGACACTTGGGTGATTATATGGCTAATGTTAAAAGTGAACTTAAACTTATTAGTAAACATGCTTGTATGGTTACCACTCAAGTAGAACAAGTACTTAAAGCTTAAAATGATTTTCTCAGTGTATTGAAAAGTAAGAATAATGATAATGCTGTTAGAGTGGCTACTATAACTGGTACAATGACTCAGGATCCTTTGTATCCTGAAGGCCATCCTAAGAGAATTGAGCAAGATTCTCAGAGAAATAATATAGATGCACCTAGTTCTTCTAAAAAGAAGAAAAAGAAAAATGATAGGACTTTGCATGCTCCTAGTGATCCTATTGTTGAAACACCTAAGAATCCAAATGATATTTCTATTTCTAATGCTGAAACTAAAACTGGTAATGAACCTGAAACCAGTGATAATGTTCATGATGATGCTCAACCTAGTAATGATAAGGACATAGAAATTGAACCTGCTATTGATCTTGATAACCCACAATCAAAGAATCAATGTTATGATTAGAAATACTTTGTTGCTAGGAAACGTGGTAAAGAAAGAGAGCCTTGGGTTCAGAACCCCATCCTTTTGCTCCCAAACCAACCAAGAAAAAGGATGATGAGGATTTTGAGCGCTTTGCTGAAATGATTAGACCTATCTTTTTGCGTATACGATTAATTGATATGCTCAAAACCAATCCTTATGCTAAGTATATGAAAGATATTATTACATATAAAAGAAAGATACCGAAAGCTGAAATTTCCACTGTGCTTGGTAATTACACTTTTAAGGGTGGAATACCAAAGAAACTTGGAGATCCAGGAGTACCCACTATACCATGCTCTATTAAAAGAAACTATGTTAGTGTTATGCCTCTCTCTTTGTATCGTAGACTTGATTTGAATAAGTTGACACCTACTGAAATATCTTTGCAAATGGCTGATAAATCAACTGCTACACCTGTCGGTATTTGTGAGGATGTGCCTGTTGGAGTTGCAAACGTTACTATTTTAACGGACTTTGTTATTCTGGATATTCCCGAGGACGATAGTAAGTCTATTATTCTTGGAAGACCCTTTTTGAATACTGTAGGGGCTGTTATTGATTACACTAATGGCAATGTCACTTTTCATGTTAATGGTAATGAGCATATGGTACACTTTTCGAGGAAACAACCTCAAGTTCATAGTATCAACTCTATTGGGAAAATTCCATCGATTATATTTGGAGGTTTTGAATTTCCTCTTCCTACTGTCAAGAACAAATATGATATTCTTATTATTGGGGATGTGCATATCCCCATTGAGGTAACATAGTGTTATTCGAAATTTCTCCGGTTCCATGTTATTCGGAATGAGTTCGTTAACAAGACTTGATCAACCTTGTTAGTGGATTCCTTTTGATGATCATGAGATGGATGAAATTAGAAGGCACAACCTTCTGTACCCCACTTTTACTTTCTGTTATTTATATGAAATAAAATAAAATTAAATATTTTTCTGTCTATTATCTGATTATCCGTGCAATATAAAAATACCTCGAAAATAAGAAGTTCTCCAAATGCCCTGAAAATTAAATATGATTTTTTCTAGAATATTTGAGGATTTATGGAACTGAATACACACCAGGGGGTCAACCACCGTGCCACGAGGGTGGAGGGCGCGCCCACCCCTCTTGGGCGCGCCCCCTGCCTCATGGGCCCATGGTGGACCTCCTCCACTTATTCCTACACCCACACACTTCATCTTCCTCCCCCAAACACGAATAACCAACTCAAACCCGAGTCCAAGCTCGTTTTGCTGCCATTTTCGATCTCCTTGATCAAAGCACCTCTCACAAAACTGCTTGGGGAGATTGTTCCTTGGTATGTGACTCCTCCATTGGTCCAATTAGTTTTGTTCTAGTGCTTTATTTATTGCAAATTTGTGTTGCTTAGGTGACCCTGTTCTTGAGCTTGCATGTCAAATTTATATGGTCAAAAGTAGTTTTGATGCATGATATAGGCCCTAGGCACTTGTAGGAGTAGTTACTATCAATATTATTGAGTTTGGTTTACTTTTATTTTGAAGTTACTAAAAAAATTCAGAATTTTTCAGAGGAAGAAAAATGCTTAGGAAAATGTTCCAAGGTGGTTCTTCCAAGAAGCAAGGACCCAGGCTTGCAATGCGTGATACTGACGAAGAGCCACCAAGAGACGCTCCAGTGCGTCCTTGTGAGTGGCCTTCTGAAAATTTTATGGATCAAGCGGGAATAAAAGAAGAATTCAACGCATATTTGCGTAACACTGATCTAGTGAGCTTCAAGGAAGAGAAGTGCAGTCAGTATCGTGAGCTCACTAGCTCCTTTTGTGAGGAGGTTTGAATTTTCAACTTCACGTAATTCTCCAACTGTCATGTTTGATCTTTATGATAAATCTTATATCATGGACTTAGAGTATTTTACCACTGCATGCAAACTTCCACAATGGGGTAGTATAAGGGATCCTCGTAAATCTGAATTTAGAGATTTTCTTGCTTATATAACTATGGGAGAATCTATAGATATTACACAAGCTACCATAGGGAGCATTCACTTTCCTGCTATACATTATTTTGTTGTCTTCATAGGTAGATGCATAAATGGTAAAGATGAGGCATGTCATGTGTGTGTCCCTGACCTCAGTATTCTTAGGAGTGCTGTGTTAGGAGACAAATCATATAATTTGGGAGCCATTGTTGCACGTAGGTTGCATCTGAATAGACTTAATGGATATTTCTTTGCTGGAATTTATGCAACCTGCGTAGCTTATTTTCTTGGTATAGATGTGCGCGAAGATGATATTGAATTACCTCCTGCCTATCTAGATTTTAATGCTATGGTTCACCACCAGTTTGTGGAGAGGAATGAATCACCTCTCCAGTATCGACTAATCTTTGACAGACGTCGTGCTGTCCCTATTACTCTCCATGCTCCTACTTTCTTTGATTATCAGGCCAGAGGAGGATATACTATTACTAGAGAGGAGGCAGATGAGTACGAGAGGAGAGAGGAGGCTGCTCGTCGCCATGCTGTAGCTCAGCAGGTGATAGCTGCTGCATCACAGTACGACCCCAGCTACTATTATGGATATCCGCCAGGCCAGCCGTGGCCATAGACCAACTTAGGGCAAAGGCCTAAGCTTGGGGGAGTCCGTATTTCCCACCGACATTATATTCATGTTCACACACTCATTGCTAGATGTCGGTGCTCATACTTTTTCATTGTATCATCCATGCTAGTTTAATTTACTTTTTATTCTTTCTTCTTGTGTGTTTAATAAACCTTAGGAAAAATAAAAAAATAGCTGTAGCTTTTAATTAGTTTACTTTCCATGCTTGTACTAGTAATTAAACAGAGAACCCAAAAAGATTTCCTGTTCTTCTCTCGCTTGTTGGGAGCTTTCCCGTGTAAATAGTTTTATTTCTTTTCTTTTCTTTGGGGGTTGATAGGAGAAGACCATAATTAAATTGTTGAAGAGGCTCTTATATGCATTATTGTTGATCTGCAAAAAGAGCCCATATTGCCTTGTCTTCTCCTGTTTGTTGAATGCCTGCAGATTCCAGCTTAGTCCAATGCACGTGCACCATTATTATTATTCACATCGTTCGGTCGTGCAAGTGAAAGGCAATTATGACGATATATGATGGACTGACTGAGATGAGAAAAGCTGGTATGAACTGGACCTCTTTTGTTTTTGTAAATATGATTAGTTCATCGTTCCTGATTCGGCCTATTATGAATAAACATGTTTGCAATGACAAGTAGAAATCATAGTTTCTTGTGCCATGCTTGATTAGCTATGAGTTATAATGGTTTACCTTGCGTGCCAACATGCTATTGAGATGGTTATGATGTGGTATGATAGGGTGGTATCCTCCTCTGAATGATTTAAGTGACTTGACTTGGCACATGTTCACGCATGTATTTGAAACAAAATCAACATAGCCTTCACGATATTTATGTTCATGGTGGATTATATCCTACTCGTGCTTGCATTCGATGTTGATTAATTTTAATGCATGTTCAAGACTGTTGTCGCTCTCTAGCTGGTCGCTTCCTAGTCTTTTGCTAGCCTTCACCTGTACTAAGCGGGAATAATGCTTGTGCATCCAATCCCTTAAACCCCAAAGTTATTCCACATCAGTCCACTATACCTATCTATATACGGTATATACCCGCCGTTCCAAGTAAATTTGTATGTGCCAAACTCTAAACCTTCAAACAAATATCCTGTTTTGTATGCTCGAATAGCTCATGCATCAACTAGGGATGTCTGTATCTTCCATGTTAGGCGGGTTATTCTCAAGAGGAGTGGACTCCGCTCCTCACTCATGAGATAAATGGCTGGTCACTGGGATGCCTAGTCCCATGCTTTATGCACACTAAATCAAAATAATTGCAAACAAAACTCCCCCTGGGACTCTTGTTAGTTGGAGGCACTCGTTGTTTCGAGCAAGCCATGGATTGGTGCTTGTGGTGGAAGGGGGAGTATAAACTTTACCATTCTGTTTGGGAACCGCCTATAATGTGTGTAGCATGGAAGATATCACCATCTCTTGGTTGTTATGTTGACAATAAAAGTATACCGCTCAAAATATTATTCACCTCTGTTTCAAAACCGAGCTCTGGCACCTCTACAAATCCCTGCTTCCCTCTGTGAAGGGCCTATCTATTTACTTTTATGTTGAGTCATCATCCTCTCATTAAAAAGCAACGGTTGGAGAGCGCTGCTGTCATTTGCATTCATTATTGTTAATTTACATTGAGTATGACTTGACTGGATCTCTTTTACCATGAATTACAATGTGTAGTCAGTCCTTGGTCTTTAAGGTGCTCTGCATTTATGTTTTGCGGTCTCAGAAAGGGCTAGCGAGATACCACCTTGTTATATCATAGTATGATTGTTTTGAGAAATTGTTGTCATCCAAGTTTTATTATTATGGCTCGCTAGTTGATTATGCTATTGATATGAGTAAACTTGAGACCTATGTGTTATTGTGAATGTGGTTAGTTATAATCTTTGCTGAAAACTAGAATCTTGGCTTTACATAATTACAACAAAAAGAGCAAACAGAGTTTGTAAAAGTTTTTCTTTATCACTTTCAGTTTGTCAACTGAATTGCTTGAGGGCAAGCAAAGGTTTAAGCTTGGGGGAGTTTATACGTCTACAACGTATCTACTTTTCCAAACACTTTTGCCCTTGTTTTGGACTTTAACTTGCATGATTTGAATGGAACTAACCCGGACTGATGTTGTTTTCAGTAGAACTACCATGGTGTTATTTATGTGCAGGAGCAAATGTTCTCGGAATGACGTGAAACTTCACGGAGACAATTTTCAGAAAATAAGAAAAATACCTTCCAAAGATGAAGGCCAGGGGGTCCACCGTCTTGCCATGAGGGTGGGGGGCGTGCCTGCCCCCTACCTCGTGGGCCCCCTGTTGCCTCTCCGACTCCAACTCCACCTCCATATATTGAGTTTCGATGAGAAAAAAATCAAGGAGAAGAAATTATCGCGTTTTACGATACGGAGCAACCGCCAAGCCATAAAACCTCTCGGGAGGTGTGATCTAGAGTCCGTTCGGGGCTCCGGAGAGGGGAATCCGTCGCCATCGTCATCATCAACCATCCCCCATCACCAATTTCATGATGCTCACTGCCATGCGTGAGTAATTCCATCGTAGGCTTGCTGGACGATGATGGGTTGGATGGGATCTATCATGTAATCGAGTTAGTTTTGTTAGGGTTTGATCCCTAGTGTCCAGTATGTTCTGAGATTGATGTTGCTATGACTTTGCTATGCTTCATGCTTGTCACTAGGGCCCGAGTGCCATGATTTCAGATCTGAACCTATTATGTTTTCATCAATATATGAGTGTTCTTGATCCTCTCTTGCAAGTCTATAGTCACCTATTATGTGTTATGGTCCGTTAACCCCGAAGTGACAACAATCGGGATACTTACCGGTGATGACCGTAGTTTGAGGAGTTCATGTATTCACTATGTGTTAATGCTTTGTTCCGGTTCTCTATTAAAAGGAGGCCTTAATATCCCTTAGTTTCCATTAGGACCCCGCTGCCATGGGAGGGTAGGACAAAAGATGTCATGCAAGTTCTTTTCCATAAGCATGTATGACTATGTTTGGAATACATGCCTACATTATATCAATGAACTGGAGCTAGTTCTCTGTCACCCTAGGTTATGACTGTTACATGATGAACCGCATCCGGCATAATTCTCCATCACCGATCCATCGCCTATGAGCTTTCCATATATTGCGCTTTGCTTATTTACTTTTCTGTTGCTATTGCTATCATCACTACAAAATACCAAAAATATTGCTTTTACTATTGCTACCTTTTGCT
The DNA here is from genome assembly GCF_002162155.2 of Triticum dicoccoides. Lineage (NCBI taxonomy): Eukaryota > Viridiplantae > Streptophyta > Magnoliopsida > Poales > Poaceae > Triticum > Triticum dicoccoides. Next base: position 295,299,164 of record NC_041382.1, on the reverse strand, counting down.
ACCATTATCACTACTATCATATTACTTTGCTACTAAACACTTTGCTGCAGATATTAAGTTCCAGGTGTGGTTGAATTGACAACTCAGCTGCTAATACTTGAGAATATTCTTTGGCTCCCCTTGTGTCGAATCAATAAATTTGGGTTGAATACTCTACCCTCGAAAACTGTTGCGATCCCCTATACTTGTGGGTTATCAGAAGACAGGACTGAAGAAACACAACAGACTGTAAAAGCAGCAGGAGTACTTAACAACCTTAACTAAAACCAGCAGAGGCACTTAACAACCATAGCTAAAAGCAGTATGAGTACCTATACAGGTTCAACCATACAAAACATGCCTCGAATAGTGCTACTTTGCCTACAGGTAACCAAGGGTGAGGCCGCCAAGCCCCCGGACAAGGCCCGGACGCCACCCCGTGCATCCACAACCTTATGAAAGCGGCTTCATCTCGCAATGTGGTAAATAAATAGGATATTCATTTTAGATCCATGGAAAAGCATGAACATAACCTTCTGTCCTATTCTCCAAGATGGACGGGCCTTCATTACCCATGAATAAGTATATTTTCACCTCCAAGGGGAATGGAGTAGGTCGACATAACCATCACGTTGTGACCAAGCGCAAGTCTAACCCGACCATGGTCAGGCATCTGTATAGGAACAATAGAACTGGGCAGTTTGTGTTTCAAGAAGATCACAACTGTAAAACTGTGTATAAGCAAGAGTTTATGAACAACATATATAACAGAAAACAGCTCGTACCATAAGTTTCTCGACAAAGTTGGACATGTTCAACAATTGCAGTAGTGGCACACATATCCCACGTGGCCTTCCACCATTGAAACACCCCACAAGGGCCTCAAGACGATCAATATACTGTAGGAACTTGTGGATCTCGTCCAAGTTAACTTCAGTGCCATCAGTAATAGTCGAGTTCTTATAGAAGAACAAACGAGTAGCCTTCTTAACTTTGAAAAAACCTACACGTGCCAACAATTATAAGAAATATTAGTTAGAAGTAGCATATTCGTGAGAGATTCGATGCTACTTCTGAAGTTAAATTATGATTAGTTAGACATAATAGATGGATTAAGAAGTAATCAAGGCAACAAGCAAGAACCAGATACAAAACTAACATGGATGAATAACTGGAACGCCGTCGGGGTGGAAGATCACAGTGAAGATGAGACCAGGTTCTGCTATTTCCATCAACATTCTTGCGCCAACTTTTAGTCTATAATACTTGAGAAAGTTTATCCAAGTTCGGCCATAAAAAAGCAGCGATCTTCTTGGTTCATGAACCCAACTCAGAACTTATATCCATGGCTTGTCTTCAATGTGACCATTAAACTGGTGTATTTAGTTATGGCAAGGCCGAGCATCTTGAGTACATGTGTTCTTGCAGAGCAAGCAATGCACTTCAGGAAAAATAATATGGGAACACAATGTATTCCCTATCCAAATCATGAAATAATTTCCTCCCTCACGTTAGTGTTGACCATGGTACTAGTACCTTTTATCCAAATATAGCAATCCAAATTTCCAAAATAGTCAACGGCATGTTCAAAAAACCCCACCCTCCGGGATAGAAAAGAGGATTCTAGCAACATACTGTGCGCGTCTTTAAATCATGTGTTAGAATGAGAAGGGAAAAGTGTGGCGTCTCGCCAAGGGCACTGAAACCTGTAGGGTCCTCGCACTTTGGGCACTGCAAATGAAACACACTAGATTCAGTAGGAAGAAAAATGTATCAACGGCAGCGACTGCCATCCTAGGATTAACCGCGACCAAGGGACTTGGATTTACCAGGGATGGATGAAGAATTCGTACCTGGTTCTCCATGAGAAAACCCTATGCAATGGCCGAGAGGGTGTTTTCTCTGAACAAGAAGATGAGGGAGAAGGGGATTCAGGCCCAGTGAAATATTGTTGCTTCGTCCGTCCAGCTTACTACTAAAGCTGGAAAGGTGGGGCTTATGGTGATTTGATGGCTCATTGGGCATTACTGTGGCACTACGGCCGAGGTGAGTCTACAATGCAGTTTTGCACTCTAATTTGGTGCATGGCATGTGGACCCTATTGTTGGATGCCCCACATATGAGCGAAAGGAAGTAGAAAGGCAGGAGTAACTAGTTACAAATAAATTTATTTTTGACAGAGAGATACCCCCTTTGTAAAGAAATATAAAAATCTTTTATATCACAACTTTGTACATAAGAAAAATCAAGGGGAATATATATATAACATAATTATAAAAAACAGAGTTGGTGATGATGGTGTGCCTGCCATCCTACAATATAGGCCATCCGATTTATATATGACAGGTAGGAAGGAAACTATGGAAATATTGCAAAAAGGTACCCACACACCTCTCCACATTTGCAAATAAGGCCTTCCCTCATTCATCCTTTTCTCTCACAAGATAAACTACTCATAAAAATGCATCTTGATGTTACATGCATTGCGTGGGCATCTTGCTAGTATAACATAATATGGGGATTCAACTGAGAGTATAATACTCAGACATGCTCATGGTTCTGGACTTTGGGCCACAGACTGTCGGATTGCAGGTTCCAGCTAACTCTTGAGGTTCGAACTCTGGGGTGCGCACAAAGAACTCTGTATCCCTAGTTTGCTCGCTCAACGATCTCACGGCCTAGATCGACGCACCCAAGGAACAAGAGACACAAGGGTTTATACTGATTCGTGCCACCTTGCGGTGTAATACCCTACTCTAGTGTGGTGTTGGTGGATTGCCTCATGGGCTAAGGATACTAGTACAATGGACGAACAACCTCAGGAGGAGAGGTGTTCTTGAGCTTGGCGAGCTATGGATGTGAGGATGGAATGGATTTGATCCAAGATGAGTCCCTCCCCTGCCGATGGTGGTGGCTAGTCCTATTTATAGAGGCCTTGGTCCTCTTCCCAAATGTAAGGCGGGAAGGGATCCCACAATGGCCAAATTTGAAGGGGGACAACTAGTACAAGATGTCTAGACAAAAGGTGGTCTTTGCCTGTCAAAGGCTCTTGTGGTGATGCTGCTGTGGGTGTGACCTCCGTCCTGCCGTCCTGCTGGTCTTGGTCTTGTTGCACCAATATGGAAACCCTTGCCTGACGCCTCGGGACTCCTCGTCTACGCCTGCCTCCTTAGTATGAAAGAGGAAACTGGTACACTGTGCCTGCTGGCACCCGCCTGGCCTTGGTCGTCATGGCTCACGTCACGCAAACCTCGCGAGTTGCCCCCTACATAGAGATCTCCACTCCTCGGGAGCCAGCCTGGTGAGGCTGCCCCCAGGGAGGTCTTGGTGGAATCCGGCTTGCGAGGCTTGGCTCCTCGCAACGGTCTTGGGTGGCTGTTGCTGAAGATGCGTCGTACCAGGCCATTCGTGGAGCCACGCTCAAGCCCAAATGTAGGCAAGTCTGGGCACCCCCGGTCCCAGAATGTCGACAGTAGCCCCCGGGCCCAAGGCACGCTCGAGCTTGGCTTCGACGCGAAGCCAAAGGGCAAGTGCAGAGCGCCATGGGCCTCGACCGCTTGCGGCCTTGACTGATGCGTGGCGACTGGTGGAACGCGGGTGTCTTCGCTTCCCCATGCTGCCTCAGTAAACGTTCGACCTGACGAGACCCTGTTGCATGAAGAAGAAAGATCATCATTACATGCGATCATGGAGGCCAGCGGTTTGCCTCCCTCTGGCTATAAATGAGGAGAGGGGTGGAGCCCCCGCTGCTCATCTCCCCCTCCACTTTGTCTACTTCTTCTTCCTCTTTGCCCCACCATCTTGCTGTGTCACCCATGGCGTCGATAAGGATATTCTCCGCCGCTGAGAAAGGACTGCCACGAAGAGCAGGGGCCACTCCCGCTGAAGAAGAGATTGGCCCGCACCCTTGGTGTCATCGTGAGGCAGGAGGTAACGAGGCCTTGGTACGAGCGGCCTCCACGAGGCTACCCACTGCCCATGCATGCCCAAGCGAAAGGCCCTGGAGGAGAAGGCAGCACCCCGAGCCACTCGCGTCACGACAATGGTGGCCAGGCCGTGGTGGCATGAGTTGTCGTCCCACAAACTCATGCCAAGGACTCATCCCCCGAGTTCGTGATGTAGGCGGTGATGCCACCACGCACGTGGATCAGATTCCCAAAGTTCTTTGCTGAAGAGATGCCGCCGAGGGGGCCGCTTGAGCCGTGGTTGCAGCACGCCAAATGGAGCACCACGACAACGGGAGCGGAGGTCGAGGCCGTCTCCGCAAGCAAGATCTTCATGACTCATGGATGGGGAGAGGTCGCCCGAGCCTGCTGCGTGGAGGGGGCCCTCGCCATCCATTTTTAGTACGACGGCGCCTCCACACTGTTCTTCAAGGTCTTCGATGAGGAAGGCCGCCGCCTGGGGTGCTACCCTGAAGGGGGTCGCCAGGATAGCACAGTGGCAGACGCTGAGTCCACCCTGGGCCCTGCTGACAGCTCCTCCAGTAGTAGTGACGGTGCTTGGGAGTCCAGCGACTCTCCTAAGACTGGTGGGAATCTGGAGATGAGCGATGGCAGCTACATGCTCCTGAGCTCTCGCCGTGCCCAGAGCACAGTTACGGTGTCCACTCATCATCGTCGCTGATGTAACACCCCGGATATGATTTACCCAATACGTAATCCAACTCTTGCCGTTTCCGGCGTTAAGTTATTTTATTTTCTTGGGTTTGGGTTTTTGTCTCCATGTGTTGTTGTCGTTGTCATGCATCTCATATCATGTCATCATGTGCATTGCATTTGCATACGTGTTCATCTCATGCATCCGAGCATTTTTCCTGCTGTCCGTTTTGCATTCCGGCGCTCCGTTCTCCTCCGGTGCTCATTTCTACCTTTTCTTTCGTGTGTGGGGATTAGACATTTCCGGATTGGACCGAGACTTGCCAAGCGGCCTTGGTTTACTACCGGTAGACCGCCTGTCAAGGTTCATACCATTTGGACTTCGTTTGATGCTCCAACGGTTAACCGAGGGACCGAAAAGGACTCGTGTGTGTTGCATCCCAACACCCCTCCATTTTGGGCAAAAACCCACCAAAACCCTCTCCATCATCTAGAGCGTTCGATCATGATCACGTGGCCGAAAACCGCACCTCACTTGGACACTCCTAGCTCCCTCTATGCCTATAAATACACCCCCCTCCGAAATTCGCGGTTCCCCTCTCCCGAGACCCTAAAAATCGCCCCGCCGCCGTCGGACATGTCCGCCGCCTAAGAGGACACGTCTCTGCCGCCGCCCGCAGCCAACCGGGGGCCGCCACGTGGCGCGCCGCCACCCGCAGCCACACCGGCCCGCACGGCCCGCTGCGAGCCTCCGCGGCCCGAGCCGCCGCGCCGCCTCCTTCCTCAACCCACCGCTGCCTTCCCTCAACGCCGGCGCGCCCTGCCGCCGCGCGCAGGTCGCCGCCCGAGCTCCGGCTCCGGCTCCGCCGCTCGGCCGTGCCCTCCTCCGCCGCCCCGTGGCTAGCTCCGGCCGGATCCGGTGAGATCCGGCCCGGGGACCTCTTCTCCGGCCTCCCCCACCTCTACTCCGGCGCCCCCGCGCAAGAACTCCGGCGAGCTGCTTCGGGAACCGTGCCGGCAATCCGATCCAGATCTGAAAACCCTAGGTTGACCCCATTTTTTCCCTAATTCTGCAGTCCAAATTGCCATGTTCATCGTGCCGTAAGTTTGCATCCGTAGATCCGTTTTGGGCATATTGCATATCAATTTGTTCGCCTCAAAGAGCAGATCATTTCATCTCATTGCATCATTTTCATTTGAGTTCATCTTGATGCCCGAAATGCTATTGGAATAGTGCTATTTGAGTTAATTGTCAGATCTGCTGCTCCAATTAGCTATTTGTCATTTTTGCCATGATTATTGTGTGCATGATATGCCCCTGAGCTCTACATATGTTTTGTTATATGCTTTGTCATCTTTCCATGTATTTTTGTGATCCATGTATTTTTGTGATGTGTGTGGTGACGGGCACACGCTTGCAAAGTGGTGCACTCGTTAATGCTGATTTCAGGGACTTAGCAATTTCACTAAGTCATTGGACTGTTTTTATCATTATGCCATATGTTCATGTTGTTTCTTAGTGATCCGTGCCTCTTTTGAGGATGATCAGTAAGAATGTTTTATTAATATTGTAGTGCTCCATCCATCCACATATTGGTTTGCAATTATGGAGCAACCTAGCTTGACTCAATCGAGCTCTACTTTTGCTATTTCGTGAATCTGGGCAGATTGGCTACTTGTTAGCGATTTTGCCGAGGATGTTGTAGTTGATCCGTGCATGCTATGTTATTGTTCTTGCCATGTATAGCTTTTATAATGTGTATTCTTGACGGGTGTATGCTTAGATTGTCATGACATGCTTTGTAGTGAGTGCATCGAGCTCGTAAACATGCCTACTTGATATCTGTTTTGCATGCTCCAATTTTTCACTGTCTGTGATCTGATTATGTTTTTGCCATGTTCACATGCTTGCAATTCTATTTTCTTATACCTTTTGGCTCAAGGTCACTAAGGGACTTTTGTTAAGCTCTTGGAGTAGCTCGATTTCCTGATTTACTTTGCCATGTTAAGTCCCCGTAGCATATAGTTTTCATGCTCCAAAGTGTGCTACCTGATCTGAAATTCCAGACAAGTGTTATTTTCACCAAGTCTGAAATCTGTTTACCAATTGCACTTTTGCCATGCTTGTTTGAACTTGTTAATGGATGAATTGGCCATAGCTCAGTGTTCCTCTTTTGTTAAGCATCTTGAATGGATCCCTGCCATGTATTTTTTGCCATGTTTGGGTGCTGTATCATGTTTGTCTTGTTGCATTTTGATGGCTACCTGCTGTATATCGCAGACCGGTGCCATATTTGTTTTCCTTGCCATTTCCAAACCGTGTCTCCGATTCCGGCGTTCTTTATATCGTTTTCAAGCGAAATCATCTCACCTTTCCGGTGGCACACTTGGATTTCCAAGTTGAGGTCAGGTTCAATCATTCCTTTTCAAATCTTGCATATGCATCCCATATCGCATCCCGCATAGCATACCATGTTTGCATCATGTTGTTTGAGCTTTGCACGTGGTTGATTGTGTTCTTGTTGTTTTTTTGTATTTTTTGGGTAGAGCCGGGAGACGAGTTCGCTAACGAGGAGCCCGTTGAGTTTGCTTTCGAGGATCCAGTCAACTCTGACAACTTTGCAGGCAAGATGATCATACCCTCGAAATCACTTCTATCTTTGCTTTGCTAGATGCTCGCTCTTTTGCTATGCCTATGCTATGATGCCTACCACTTGCTTATCATGCCTCAAAAATTTCCATGTCAAACCTCTAACCCACCATGTCCTAGCAAACAATTGATTGGCTATGTTACCGCTTTGCTCAGCCCCTCTTATAGCGTTGCTAGTTGCATGTGAAGATTGGAGATCGTTCCTTGTTGGAACATTATTTACTTGTTGGGATATCACTATATTATCTTGTTATCTTAATGCATCTATATACTTGGTAAAGGGTGGAAGGCTCGGCCTTTTAGCCTAGTGTTTTGTTCCACTCTTGCCGCCTTAGTTTCCGTCATATCGGTGTTATGTTCCCGGATTTTGCGTTCCTTACGCGGTTGGGTGATAAAACTCTTCCAGCAATGCCCAACCTTGGTTTTACCATTTTCCACCTAGACTCTTTTTCCCTTGGGTTTCCGGAGCCCGAGGGTCATCTTATTTAAACCCCCCTGGGCCAGTGCTCCTTTGAGTGTTGGTCCAAACTGGAGTCCTGTGCAGCGCCCCCTCGGGGAAACTCGAGGTTTGGTTTTAGTTGTATGGAGAGCTCATCTGAGTGTGCCCTGAGAATGAGATATGTGCAGCTCCTTTCGGGATTTGTCGGCGCATTCGGGCGGTGTTGCTGGATTTGTTTTAACTTGTCGAAGTGTCTTGTAGAACCGGGATACTGAGTCTGATCGGAATGTCTCGGGAGAAGGTATATCCTTCGTTGATCGTGAGAGCTTGTCATGGGCTAAGTTGGGACTCCCCTACAGGGATTTGAACTTTCAAAAGCCGTGCCCGCGGTTATGGGCAGATGGGAATTTGTTAATATCCGGTTGTAGATAACTTGAACCATAACTTAATTAAAACAAATCAACTGAGTGTGTTACCGTGATGGTCTCTTCTTGGCGGAGTCTGGGAAGTGAACACGGTGTTGGAGTAATGGTTCTCACAGGATGTTCTCTAGTTCTTCGTTCGCGCTTTGCCTTCTCTTCTCGCTCTCTTTTGCGAACAGGTTAGCCACCATATATGCTAGTCGCTTGCCGCAGCTCCACATATTTACCTTGCCTTTCCCATAAGCTTAAATAGTCTTGATCGCGAGGGTGCGAGATTGCTGAGTCCCTGTGGCTCACAGATTACTTCCAAACCAGATGCAGGGCCTGATGACTCCGTTCAAGATGACGCGCTTGAGCTCAAGTGGGAGTTCGACGAGGACTGACGCCGTTACTATGTATCTTTCCCTGATGATCAGTAGTGGTGCCCAGTTGGGGCGACCGGGACCGCGTCGCATGTTGGGTTGATCTTTTATTTTGGCACCGTAGTCGGGCCATGAGTGATTGGATGATGTAATGCTATTTATGTACTTTGATTGACGTGGCGAGTGTAAGCCAAGTATGTACCTTCCCCTTCTATTATCTATTGCGTGGGATGTTGTGAAGATTACCTTACTTGCGACATTGCTTTCAATGCGGTTATGCCTCTAAGTCGTGCTTCGACACGTAGGAGATATAGCCGCATCGAGGGCGTTACAAGTTTGTAATCAGAGCCTTCCCGACCTTAGGAGCCCCATTGCTTGATCGTTATTAGCGGCCGAGATGAGTCTAGAAAAATATTTTGAGTCATTTACGAATTATATATCGGAGATTTTAGGAATTCTTTTTACTCCCCAGTCTCCTCATCGCTCTGGTAAGGCATCCTGATGTAGAGTTTTGACTCTTCTTTTCTCAAATTTCACTAAAAAAATTAGGATCAGGCGGGTATCTTGGAATCGTTCCGATGGATTTTGACGAGAACATTGTTCTTGGTGCCTCCTGCGATTTAGGGGTTGTGGCAGTGTCCCGGGAAGTTGAGCTCCGAGGTGTTGTCATCACAATTTTATCGTTGCAGTTCTGGAATACCTGAGTTTAGTACGCCGACATCGAAAATCTCTTTTATGCAGTTGTTGGTGAGATAACCTCGACGCCACTCAGTACTGGGGCGGGAGTTCGGGAGTATTTCCATAACTTGTATAACGGATGCTTTTTGAAGGTTGAGGTAGATGGTTTCTGAAGTTTTTCTCGGTTATGTGTTGAAGGATGGATACAGCTGGATGTAGGATTTGCTAGATTTGGGTGAGATATTATGCTTCCCCTGTATCCCCAACACCTGATTGCATAACTGGAAAGGTTCGGGAGTTTCATAGGTGGGAATTCTTGTAGCTCTAGTTCTTCTTCCACGGATATTTGGTTTGAGATTGGGATTTCGTACCGAGTATTCGTTCTTTTTCCGTACCTTGTTGATTTATTCCTCTACCAAAATTCTAAGTGGCTTCTCAATTTATGGATATGTGACCATTTCAAGTGGAATACATTCGTTCATTTTGTTCGGATGTGAAGTCTATATGTTGCAATTTCAACCCGCTTGATTCAGCTTCATTTTATCTGTCAATGTGCTAACGGATGTCACCCTCTTTAGGATGACTCCCGCTAAGAGCAGCAATCAGAATCAGAATAAGGATCCGCCACCACCTCCCCCTCCTCCGGAGGCATGGCAAGCTGTGATGGCCGCTACCAACGCAAACACACAGTTGATCATGCAAATTCTTCAAGAGCGCAATCAAGCGAACCAAGGCAACCAAGGCAACAATCAGAATCACTTTGCTACACTCAACCAGTTCCTTGCTAACGGGCCAAAGACCTTCAGCAATTGTGTTGAGGCAACTGATGCTGACGATTGGCTTGTGGACTTGTGCAAGCATTTCGAGTGCAATAGTGTCAGGCCTGAGGACTTTGTCAAGTTCGCTTCCTTCCAACTCAAAGACCGAGTTGCAGAATGGTTCGAGTAGTACAAGGATTCTAGAGGAGGCCGTGTGATTACCTGGGATGAATTCCGTCAAGACTTCAAAGCTCATCATATTCCTCAGAGCGTGGTTGAAAGCAAGCGTGAGGAATTCCGCAACCTCAAGCAAGGCTCTTTGTCTGTCTATGACTACAACAAGTTGTTTCAGAAGCTCGCCTGCTTTGCTAAGCAGGACGTCCCTGACGAGAAGAGCATGATATACCAGTTCAGGGGTGGTCTCAGGGGAGAAATCTAGCTAGCTCTTCTTCTCTTTGAGCCCTTGAGGTACGATGAGTTCTACAACATGGAATTGAAGCAAGAGGCTGCTCAACTGAGGTGTGATGCTTCCAAGAAGCGAGTCAGAGATGCTACTCCTTCTTCCTCTACTCAAGTGGCCAAGCAGCAGAAGTATTGGCTTCCTCCTCCTCCGTTCCGTCAGCCGTATCAGAAGAGCAAAGATGGCAGTGGATCTTCCCACCCACCCAACCCTGGCTTTCAGAACAAGACTTCGTCTCAAGCTCCAAGATCGAGTGCTCCGTACCACCGTCCGCTTTCAGAGGTCACGTGCAACAAGTGCCAACAGAAGGGTCACTATGCCAACAAATGCTTCAATCGGAGGCGTCTCCCTCCTCCTCCTCCTGTGAGATCGGCAAGTATAGCTGTGGTAAAGCATAACCCCAAGCACGCCAAGGTCAATTTGATGAATGCAGCTCAGGTAGAGGACTCATCAGATGTCATCATGGGTAACCTTCCTGTTAAGGATATTCCTGCAAGAGTTCTTTTTGACACTGGTGCATCGCATTGTTTCATTTCCAAACCTTTTGCATCAAAGTATGAGTGCGATTATTAGTATCTGCAAAATTCTTTGCAAATCGTGTCACCGGGCATGCAAATGACAGCTAATTTCCGTGTCCCGGATATTACTATCACGTTGGGTGACTACAAATTTCTAGCTTCTCCTATTGTTCTGGGCGACTCGGATATTGGTCTTATTCTCGGGATGGATTGGCTTTCTAAGCAAAAGGCGCATCTTGATTGTGCTGCCAGGCATATTCAATTGACTCATTCGTCTGAGGATGTAATTGTCTTTGCCGCTCGTGATGATACCATCCTCTGTTTTCTTTCAATGAGAAGGGTGAACTGGATGCCATCTCTCAAATTCCAGTCGTTTGTGAATATCAAGACGTCTTTCCAGAAGAGCTTCCAGGAATGCCTCCGCACCAGCCAGTTGAGTTTGTCATCGATCTTGAGCCTGGCACGGAACCGGTGTGCAAACGTCCTTACAAGCTCGGACCTGAAGAGTTGAAGGAGCTGAAGAAGCAACTCGATATTCAAGTGAGAATGGGTCTCATCCGACCTAGTTCTTCTCCGTGGGGTTGTGGAGTTCTTTTTGTGAAGAAGAAGGATGGAACGGACCGACTTTGTGTTGATTACCGTCCATTGAACAAGAATACTATCAAGAACAAGTACCCACTTCCCAACATCAACGAGCTGTTCGAATAACTCAAAGGTGCCCAAGTATTCTTCAAGCTTGATCTCCGTATGGGTTATCACCAGATTCGAATCTGTGAGCAAGATATTCCCAAGACAGCTTTCAGGACAAGCTATAGTTCATATGAATACACTGTCTTGTCTTTTGGCCTCGTCAACGCTCCCCCGACTTTCTCTCGCATGATGAACTTCATCTTCAACTCCTACACCAATGACTTTGTTTTGGTCTATCTCGACGACATTCTGGTCTTTTTGAAGAACAAGGAAGATCATGCCAAGCACTTGCGTTTGGTGCTCGATAAGCTCAGGGAACATCAGTTCTACGCCAAGTTCTCAAACTGTGAATTTTGGCTCGATGAGGTTCTTTATCTTGGGCATATCATCTCTGCCAAGGGTATTGCGGTGAATCCTAAGAAGGTGTCTGCAATTGTAACTTGGGAACCACCTCAGAACGTGAAGCAACTCCGTAGCTTCCTCGGTCTCGCAAGCTACTGTCGAAGGTTCGTTGAGAACTTTTCTAAGACCGCGAAGCCTCTCTCAAATCTTCTCCAGAAGCACGTCAAGTACGTTTGGTCTCCGGAATGTGACATCGCTTTCAACACTTTGAAAGAGAAATAGGTCACTGCTCCAGTTCTGACTCCTCCTGATGAATCCAAACTGTTCGAGGTCTTTTGTGATGCCTCTCTTCAAGGTCTTGGTGCAGTGTTGATGCAAGAGAAGAAAGTTGTGGCTTATACCTCTCGCCAATTGAAGCCCAACGAGGAGAACCACCCCACTCATGACCTCGAGTTGGCGGCAGTTGTGCATGCTCTTTTGACTTGGAGACATCTCTTATTGGGAAGAAAAGTGGACATTTTCACTGACCACAAGAGTCTCAAGTACATCTTCACTCAGCCTAATCTCAACCTCAGGCAGACTCGATGGGTCAAAATGATTCAAGAGTATAATCCGAGAGTCTAGTATACTCCAGGCAAGGCCAATGTGATTGCTGACGCATTGAGCAGGAAGGCTTACTGCAACAATCTGATTCTCAAGCCTTACCAACCCGAGCTTTGTGATGCTTTCCGCAAACTCAATATTCAAGTTGTTCCTCAAGGTTTCCTCGCCAACCTTCAAGTCTCTCCTACCTTGGAAGACCAGATTTGCGAGGCTCAGCTTCTTGATGCTATGGTGAAGAAGGTGAAGATTGGGATTGCCAAGAGTCAACCCAAGTACAAGTGCTATCGCCTTGATGACAAGGACACTCTCTTCTTCGAGGATCGTATTATTGTGCCCAAAGGTGACCTTCGTAAAGTGATCGTGAATGAGGCTCACAAATCACTCCTCTCCATCCACCCTGGGAGCATGAAGATGTATTAGGACCTCAAGCAAGCTTATTGGTGGACTCGAATGAAGCGCGAGATTGCTCAGTTCGTGAATGAATGTGATGTCTGCAGAAGAGTGACGGAAGAACACCAAAGGCCAGCTGGTCTCCTCCAACCTCTTGCCATTCCATAATGGAAGTTTAACAACATTGAGATGGACTTCGTGACTTGGTTTTCAAAGTCCAAGCGTGGCAATGATGTTATATTTGTTGTCATCGACAAAGTCACTAAAGTGTCTCACTTTCTGCCTATCAAAGAGTCTATCACTGCAGCTCAATTGGCGGAGCTCTTTACCTCTCGAATTGTCTCGCTGCACAGTATTCCACAGGTGATCTCTTCAGACCGTGGCAGCATCTTTACCTCCAAGTTTTGGGATTCTTTTCAGAAGGCCATTGGCACCAACACCCGCTTCAACACAGCTTTCCATCCTCAAACTAGCGGTCAACTCGAGCGTGTCAACCAGATTCTTGAAGATATGCTCAGGGCTTGTGTGATCTCCTTTGGCATGAAGTGGGAGGATTGCCTTCCATATGCTGAATTCTCCTACAACAACAGTTTTCAAGCAAGTTCGGGCAAGGCCCCATTTGAAATTCTGTATGAAAGGATGTGTCGTACCCCTCTCAACTGGTCTGATACTGGTGAACGTCAACTTCTGGGAAATGACTTAATCACAGAGGCAGAGGAAATGTGCAAAGTCATTCGAGATAACCTCAAAGTGGCGCAAATCGCGCCAGAAGAGCTACTATGATGGTAAGCACCGTGATCTGGCTTTCGAGATCAGAGATCATGTTTACCTCCGCGTCTCTCCAATGAAAGGTACTCGTCGCTTCGGTATCAAAGGGAAGCTTACCCCTAGATATGTGGGACCTTTCAAGATCGTTAGCAAGAGAGGCAATCTCGCCTATCAACTCAAGCTTCCTTCAAACTTTGCAAATGTGCATGACGTGTTCCATGTCTCTCAGCTACGCAGGTGCTTCAAGACTCATGACCGCACCGTCAACTTCGAAGACATTGAGCTCCAAGAAGATCTCTCTTATCGTGAGCACCCCGTTGCAATTCTTGAAGAGACTGAACGCAAGACTCGCAATAAGTCAATCAAATTCCTCAAAGTCAAGTGGTCACACCATTCCGACCGTGAAGCCACCTGGGAACGCGAGGATCACCTCCATTCTGAGTACCCGGCGTTTTTCCAGTCCTAGATCTCGGGACGAGATCCTTTCGTAGTGGTGGAGTGTTGTAACACCCCGGATATGATTTACCCAAAATGTAATCCAACTCTTGCCGTTTCCGGTGATAAGTTATTTTATTTTCTCGGATTCGGGTTTTTGTCTCCATGTGTTGTTGTCATTGTCATGCATCTCATATCATGTCATCATGTGCATTGCATTTGCATACGTGTTCATCTCATGCATCCGAGCATTTTCCCCGTTGTCCGTTTTGCATTCCGGCGCTCCATTCTCCTCCGGTGGTCATTTCCTTGAAGCCCCCAGCCCCCTCATCCTGATGATGGTCGTCGTTCCTTCCCGGTGTTGGCGGAAGCGGAGGGAGGCCAGTGTTGCCCTAAGGGAGGTCCTCACAAGGTTGGTCTCCCCAAGGGCCCTCGCGGGGCTGGTCCTGCCAGCGGTCCTCATGAGGCCGGTCGCGCCATTCTTGACGGGGGCCGCGGTCGTCCCAACGTCCTCCACTTTGGCCTCCTCCACGGTCGTAGCCTCGGTCGTTGTGCTCGGGGCATCGACCGAAGCGCCCATCGTAGATGGCCCTGAGTTCCTAGCAGTCATTAGTGTTGTGGTTGTGCATGTTGTAGAAGGCACAGAATGGGCGGTTGGCCTTGGATGACTCAGGTTGGTCATAGCCGCACTTCATCTCTTGCTCCACCGCTAGTATGACAGCCCCCTTGTGCTTCACATCCTTGGTTTTGGCCTTCTTTTCTTCTGGGTTGGCAGCTGAGAATGCTGAGATGATGGCCTCAGCCATCGCCTTGGGGATCTTGAGGCAAAGGCTATTAAAGCGTTGGATGTACTTCTGCAGGGTCTCCCCTGGCTGCTGCTTGATGCGCGGCAGGTTACCATCGGCAGGTGGGTGGTCGCGAGTGCCTTGGAAGTTGGCAATGAAACGCTCGCACATCTCGCCCCAGGAGGAGATTGATCCCGTGGGCAGGTTCAGGAGCCACGAGCGTGCGTCGTCCTTAAGGGCCATAGGAAACCAGTTCACCATGATCTTCTCGTCACCGCTGGCTTCCTCAATGCTTAGCTCGTAGAGCTGTAGGAACTTTGCAAGGTCAGGGTGTTGTCGTAGTGCGGAGGAAGGTCAGGCTTGAACTTGTCGGGCCAGACGATGCCGCGCAGCTCGGGGTGATGGCGCGACAGCCCGCCATGGTCACTGGAGACCGTCGTGCAGGTAGAGCCTGGTCTTGGCACCCGCGCCACCACCGCAGTCGGTGTGCGATCCTGACATGGTTGTGCTGGGAGCACGGGAGCATTTTCTTGTGGCTGAGGGACTTCTTGGCAGCTTCCTTCTTCGTGTGTGGGCGCCCTGTGCAGTGGGTCGCGCCATGGGGACACCCGTCTTGGTGTGAGGGCACCGTCTTGATGCGGAGGCGGTGAAGGTGCTCCATGGGCTACGTCGCCCGCCGCAGGAGGTGGGAGAGGTAGCGAGAGAGACGGTGCGGGAGATCCCCCAGCGGCGCTGACGAGCTCGGTGATGCGGTCCAGCCAGTCTTCGTAGAGGTCATCGACCGGGCGGTAACGCAGGACCTCGCGTGCCATGAGCAACGCAGCCTGTGTGTCCGTGGGTGCGCGATGAGCATGGGACGATGAGTCGGCCGGAGTCAGCGACGGGGTGGCGGTGCGTTCATCCCGCCATACAGAGGGGTGCAGCGACGAGGCTTGCTGCTCATTTCCCACCGGGCCGGGAGGTCCGCCAACGGGCGCCGTCTGAGTAACGCGAGCGGCAAGGGCGGCCTGGCGCTCAGCACGGGCTCGGCGAGCGTCAGCCATGGATGCGGCGGAGCAGTGGTACATCGATCAATGTCGGAGTAATGGGCCGCGGGTAGGCCAACCCGAGCCTCGGAACCTTTCAAGACATCAGGGCAGGCTGCGCCCCTCAAGACCCCAGGACGAAGAGCCGCCTTCTGAGGAGTCGACGACAAGACGGCCGACTGACCACCCACGGCCGAGTCCCGGGGACGACTTCAGGGAAAGCCGACTCCTGACTAGCGACTTCCAGAGAAGCCGGCTTTGGGGAGTCGGCCTGCGACTCCAAGAAACCCCATGACCTCATCAAAGGGGACGGGGCAGGGGCGTGGCTACAGCAAAGCCCACCCCAGCCCCTTACCAAGGGCAGGCATGGCCACAGCACGCCGTACCCCGGAAGATCTCCGTGCGGCGTGCCACTGTTGCCATGTCGGCCCTGACATCAGCACCACAAGGCCGAATCCTGCACCCATGACGGCTTGTCTATACGGCCTAGAGACAGCAGGCCCCACCAGTTAGTGAGACGTCGGGAGACGGCAGAAGAACCACTAGTCGGACCCGTCGGGAGTGGGCCCGGGGAAGTTGGCCGAGCCCTCCCCCGAGGCCCACGCGCCATTAATCAAGAAGTGATGGGGAGTGGCGACAGTGATCGCCCGCCGGGCGGCGGGGCTGTTGCCACGACCTCATGATCAAGCCCGCGTCATCAGAAGCACGGCTACAGTAATCAGCAGCCAGCAAGACCTGCCCGCGGCGGACACGGCCTGTCAGCTCCGTACCAGGGCAGTCGGTGGGGCCCGCCAGTCGGCGGGCCCCAGTGGTCGGTAGTGAAGAAGGAGGCCAGAGGCACTGACGGCTGGGCCCGTGTCCAGCCGGATTACCATTGTACCCCTGGGGGGTAGGCCTATATAAACCCCCCTAGGCACCCATGCATAGGGTTGGAACCGATTAGCTCTAGGCCAGATCATATAGAAGGGAGAGAGCTAGCCTTGCCCTCTCCTACCTCCAAGAAACTGCTCAAGGAGCAACCGTGTAAACCCTTTGCCATAGTGATCATGCGGAGACCCCGTAGAGCAGCAGTAGGGGTATTATCTCCTCGGAGAGCCCTGAACCTGGGTAAGATTCGTCGGCGTGCATATCTTCGCCTCATCCCGTTTCCAGGCACCGACGACGTTCTACTCGCCCCCACCATGATAAGCCATCCTTTGGCACATGGGGCCTGGTGCACCGCCGTACGGAGATCTGTTCTGGACGGGAACCCTTTTCCTCCCTTGCGAGCGCAGCTAGCCAGGCATGCCAGACGGAGTTTGCACCAATGCGCTAAGCGACGTTGAGATCGCCTGCGCGGCCAGCACTTTGGCCGCACTTGTCGGTGAGGTCCGCCTCTCCGACGAACCTACGTCCGACGCAGGCACGGGCGGCCCCGGGAACCTCCTCGCGGGCCTCCTCGATCAACTCCACGTTTCCGGCGAGCCTGCCGTAGACTTGGAGTCCGTAGGCTCCACCGACCCGATGCTGGTCGACTCCGACACCACGTCGCTCGACGCGTTCCCCACCAATGTGGTGGTCTACGACGAACCTATCCCTCGCGCGGAGAGCAACGGAAGCACTGTCACCGAGGTGCTAGTCATCAGTCATGACGAGCTCCCCGGCGGAGGAGCGCATGACTCACTCGGCGCGGCGCTACAAGACCTAACTACGCCCATTCCGGAAGATGCTGACGCAGAGACGTTGGAGGCGCGCCGCCTTCAGCTTGTTGAAGGCGCGAAGAAGCTGGCCAGCATGAGGCGCTTGTCAGAAGCCTACCAGCGGGAGATGGATCGCGCCGTCGGCGGCTCGCCGGCCCCGGCGGGGCCCAGCCGCCTTGGCGCGGTCCAGCAGCGCGGCATAGCCATAGCCAACCTGTTCGAGGCAAGCCGCCCTATGTACGCTACACCAGCGGAGAACATCCGAGCCGCCCAGGCAGCGGCGGATGAGCTGCACAATTTCGAGGGCGAAGAACGCCGCCTCATGATGGAGCGAGTCCAGTGGCTCCTCGACGCGGCCGCCGCGCAGAACGAGGCTGGCTGCCGCACGGAGGCACCGCAATGGCCAAACGACGACCTCCGCCGAGATCAACGCTCGACGTCTCGGACGCTGAGTGGCGGTGCCCGAGGAAGAAGAGACAAGGAGCCGGCTGTCAGCCACAGTCGGACTCGCATTACCATAGAGCGCGACCGAGACGGCCGCCCAAGAGCAGTGAAACGACGGGACGACTGTCCGCCTCCCCCTCCCCGCAAGGAGAGGCGAGTCTCCCCGCCGCCTGTTGACCATCCGACTCTCGGTGATCGCCTTGGCCGCCAAGAGGGAGTTGGGGAGAATGACGCCCGCCATCGGATCGACCGACTTCACCGATCCTTAGCACTGTAAGAAGAAGACAAGCTGGGTCCGCCTTGTTTTGGGCGCCGCATTCGGGACGAGCCCTTTCCCAGAGGGTTCACGCTCCCAAGAGACACGCCCAAGTATACCAGCTCCGTGAAGCCGGAAGACTGGCTAGTCGACTACTCCACGACTGTCAGCATAGCAAATGGCAACAAGCGTGTCGCCGTAAAGTATGTTCCGCTCATTCTCCAGGGCACGGCCCGGACATGGCTGAACAGCCTAAAGCCCCGCAGCATCAACAGCTGGGTCGACTTCACCGAAGCGTTCGTCCGCAACTTCACCAGCACGTACAAGCGTCGTCCCAAGCCTCGTCAGCTCTCCTTGTGCCTGCAAGGCCCCGACGAGTCGACTCGCGATTACCTCATGCATTGGGCCGAGCTTCAGAACTCCTGCGAGGGCATGCACGAGGTGCAGGCCATCGAGTACTTCACAGCCGGGTGCAGAGAAGGCACCCTCCTCAAGCACAAGCTCCTTTGCGATGAGCCAGAAACCCTCGACGAGCTGCTGATTGATACGTCTCCAACGCATCTATAATTTTTGATTGCCCCATGCTACTTTATCTACTGTTTTGGACTATATTGGGCTTTATTTTCCACTTTTATATTATTTTTGGGACTAACCTATTAACCGGAGGCCCAGCCCAGAATTGTTGTTTTTTGCCTATTTCAGTATTTCGAGGAAACAGAATGTCAAACGGAGTCCAAACATAATGAAACCTTCGGGAACGTGATCTTCTCACCGAACGTGATCCAGGAGACTTGGACCCTACTCCAAGAAGTTTCTGTGGAGGTCACGAGGGTGGAGGGCGCCCCCCCTGGGCGTGCCCCCTGCCTCGTGGGCCCCTCGGAGCTCCACCGACGTGCTCCTTCCTCCTATATATACCTACATACCCCCATTAGACCAGAGACGGAGCCAAAAACCTAATTCCACTGCCGCAACTTCCTGTATCCACGAGATCCCATCTTGGGGCCTGTTCCGGAGCTTCGCCGGAGAGGGCATCCATCACGGAGGGCTTCTACATCAACACCATAGCCCTTCCGATGAAGTGTGAGTAGTTTACTTCAGACCTTCGGGTCCATAGCTAGTAGCTAGATGGCTTCTTCTCTCTTTTTGGATCTCAATACAATGTTCCCCCCCTCTCTCGTGGAGATCTATTCGATGTAATCTTCTTTTTGCGGTGTGTTTGTTGAGACCGAAGAATTGTGGGTTTATGATCCAACTTATCTATGAATAATATTTGAATCTTCTCCGAATTCTTTTATGTATGATTGAGTTATCTTTGCAAGTCTCTTCGAATTATCCGTTTGGTTTGGCCAACTAGATTGGTAGTTCTTGCAATGGGAGAAGTGTTTAGCTTTGGGTTCAATCTTGTGGTGTCCTTACTCAGTGACAGAAAGAGTTGCAAGGCGCATATTGTATTGTTGCTATCGAGGATAACAAGATGGGGTATTTATCATATTGCATGAATTTATTCCTCTACATCATGTCATCTGTTTTAAGGCGTTACTCTGTTTTTAACTTAATACTCTAGATGCATGCTGGATAGCGGTCGATGAGTGGAGTAATAGTAGTAGATGCAGGCAGGAGTCGGTCTACTTGTCACGGACATGATGCCTATATACATGATCATACCTAGATAACCTCATAACTATGCTAAATTCTATCAATTGCTCAATAGTAATTTGTTCACCCACCGTAGAATATCTATGCTCTTGAGAGAAGCCACTAGTGAAACCTATGGCCCCCGGGTCTATTCTCATCATATCAATCTCCATTACTTTATTTTACTTATTTTGCTTTTACTTTTTACTTTGCATCTTTATACCAAAAATACGAAAAATATTATCTCTATCAGATCTCACTCTCGTAAGTGACTGTGAAGGGATTGACAACCCCTAAGCATTGGTTGCGAGTTGCTACCGTTTTGTGCAGGTACGAGGGACTTGCGTGTGACCTCCTACTGGATTGATACCTTGGTTCTCAAAAACTGAGGGAAATACTTACGCTACTGTGCTGCATCACCCCCTCCTCTTCGGGGAAAACCAACGCTAGCTCGAGACGTAGCAAGAAGGATTTCTGGCACCGTTGCCGGGGAGGCCTACGCCAAGTCGAGTCAAGATTTACTCTCCCGTCAATGAGCCATTTCTGGCGCCGTTGCCGAGGAAGCCTACGCAAAAGTCAACATACCAAGTACCCATCACAATCTCTATCTCTCGCATTACATTATTTGCCATTTGCCTCTCGTTTTCCTCTCCCCCACTTCACCCTTGCCGTTTTATTCGCCCTCTCTTTCCCTTTGCCTTTTGTTTGCTCGTGTGTTAGTTTGCTTGCTTGTTCGTCACGATGGTCTTACCTAATGTTGGTGATCTTCACCTTAAAAGGCTAGAAGATATCGAAAACAATGTCAGGAAGTTTATGGTCTTGCAATTTGAGCATAATAATTTCTTTAGAAATGAGCTTAAGGAACAAAAGAGTTTTATGAGTTATATGAATAAAGAGCTCGATGATATGTCCAAAGAATTTGATGGTGTAAGAGCCCAAATTGCTCATCTTGAAAAAATGACCGCTGAAATTTCGGATATGCAAGCCACCTTAGTCAATAAGATGGCCGCTAAACCGAATAACTATGAGAATCAAGATGAAGATCTAAAAGTTATTGATGTGTCCCCTATTAAATATTTGTTTGCAATATGAATCTTGATGAATCTGATTATGATCTTCCCTTACCTAGAAGGCGTTCTAAGAATTCTGAGTTTTTAGATCCTGATGATGAAATTGATAAAAAAGGGATTGAAAGAAATAAAAATCTAGATATTGCTAAACCCACTATTTTGGATCTCAAGGAATTTAACTATGAAAATTGCTCTTTAATTGATTGTATTTCCTTGTTGCAATCCGTGTTAAATTCTACTCATGCTTATAGTCGAAATAAGGCCTTTACCGAACACATTGTTGACGCCTTAATGCAATCTTATGAAGAAAAGCTTGAGTTGAAAGTTTCTATCCCTAGAAAACTCCATGATGAGTGGAAACCTACAATTAAGATTAAAATTAAAAATTACGAGTTTCATGCTTTGTGTGATTTGGGTGCTAGTGTCTCTACTATCCCCAAAGCTTTGTGTGATTTGTTAGATTTTCGTGACTTTGATGATTGCTCTCTAAACTTGCATCTTGCGGATTCCACTATTGAAAAGCCTATTGGAAGAATTAATGATGTTCTTCTTGTTGCAAATAGGAATTATGTGCCCGTAGATTTTATCGTTCTTGATATAGATTGCAATCCTTCATGTCCTATTATTCTTGGTAGACCTTTTCTTAGAACGATTGGTGCAACTATTGATATGAAGGAAGGGAATATTAAATTCCAATTTCAATTAAAGAAGGGCATGGAACACTTTCCTAGAAAGAAAATAATATTACCATATGAATCTATCATGAGAGCCACTTATGGATTGCCTACCAAACATGGCAATACCTAGATCTATCCTTGCTTTTATGCCTAGCTAGGGGCGTTAAACGATAGTGCTTGTTGGGAGGCAACCCAATTTTATTTTGTGTTTTTTGTTTTTGGTTCTGTTTAGGAATAAATAATCCATCTAGATTTTGTTTAGATGTGGTTTTATCTTTTAATTAGTGTTTGTGCCAAGTTAAACCGATTAGATCTTCTTGGAAGATAGTTATTTGATCTTGCTGTAATTTCCAGAACGTGATAAAATAGTGATTCCAATTGCTGCTTATCAATAAACAAATTGCCCAGGTCTTCTAATTTTGGCAATTCCAAAAGTTTGCGTTAGTAACAGATTACTACAGACTGTTCTGTTTTTGACAGATTCTGTTTTGCGTGTGTTGTTTGCTTATTTTGATGAATCTATGGCTAGTAAAATAGTTTATAAACCATAGAGAAGTTGGAATACAGTAGGTTTAACACCAATACAAATAAAGAACAAGTTCACCACAGTACCTTAAAGTAGTCTTTTGTTTTCTTTCTCTAACGGAGCTCACGAGATTTCTATTGAGTTTTGTGTTGTGAAGTTTTCAAGTTTTGGGTGAATTCTTTTGATGGATTATGGAACAAGGAGTGGCAAGAGACTAAGCTTGGGGATGCCCATGGCACCCCCAAGATAATCCAAGGACACCAAAAAGTCAATGCTTGGGGATGCCCCGGAAGACATCCCCTCTTTCGTCCACTTCCATCGGTAATTTACTTGGAGCTATATTTTTATTCACCACATGATATGTGTTTTGCTTGGAGCGTCTTGTATTATTTGTGTCTTTTCTTGTTAGTCTACCACAATCATCCTTGCTGTACACACCTTTTGAGAGAGCCGTGTATGAATTGAAATTTGTTAGAATACTCTATGTGCTTCACTTATATCTTTTGAGCTTGATAGAATACTCTATGTGCTTCACTTATATCTTTTGAGATTGATAGTTTACTCTATGTACTTCACTTATATCTTTTTGAGCGTGATAATTTTTGCTCTAGTGCTTCACTTAGATCTTTTAGAGCACGGTGGTGGTTTGTTTTAAAGAAACTTTATCTCCCATGCTTCACTTAGATTATTTTTAGAGTCGTTAATAGCATGGTAATTTGCTTAATGTTAATATACTTGGTATTCAAGATATGTGAAACTTTCTTTTTAGTGGGTTGAATACTAAGATAAGTTTGATGCTTGATAATTGTTTTGTGATATGGAGGTGATAATATCATAGTCATGCTAGTTGAGTAGTTCTGAATTTGAGAAATACTTGTGTTGAAGTTAGCAAGTCCCGTAGCATGCACGTATGGTTAAAGTTGTGTAACAAATTTGAAGCATGAAGTGTACCTCGCTTGTGCATCCTTATGAGTGGCAGTCGGGGACGAGCGATGGTCTTTTCCTACCAATCTATCCCCCTAGGAGCATGCGCGTAGTACTTGATTTTTGATGACTTCTAAAATTTTGCAATAAGTATATGAGTTCTTTTGACTAATGTTGAGTCCTCGCGAGCCTGCCTGATGAGGCTGCCTCAGAGGAAGCTTCCGTTCGTCCGCCCCGCGAGGCTTGGCCCCTCGCGAGGGTCTTGAGCTTGAGTTGATGAAGATGGGCCGCGCTGGGCCCCCACTTGGGCCACGCCGCACGCCGCAGGCAGGCAAGTCTGGGGACCTAACTTCCTCCGGCCTTGGGTGCCGCGTGGCGATTGATTGGACGTGGGCGTCTGCGCTTCCCCACGACGCCTCGGCAACCTCATGACTTGACAAGTCCCTGCATGCAGAGAAACCGGTCATGATTACCTGTGATCGTGGTGCTCGGCGGTTGGCCTCCTCCGGCTATAAGTACGGGGCTGTGCGAGCCCCTTCAGTACATCCCTTCCTGCTACTCCTTTCTTTCTCCTTCCCCGCTCTTGCGTCTCCTTACGCCAATGGCACCAATCCGCCCGTTCTCTGCAGAAGAGAAGGGAAAGGCCCCCCGAGAGGGTCCTGACCCACTTCCGCCGAAGAAGCGGCCAGTCCTCTGCCACCGAGATGAGGGTGCCCAGCAGAAGGCACCGAGGCCCTGGTACGAGCGGCCGCCGCCTGGGTTTCCGCTACCCTTGCACGCCCGCGTCGTAGGTCCTGGGGGAGGAGGCATCGAGCAACATCGATGGTGCCGCCGTCAACGCTGGCGAGTCACGGTGGTGCACGTCGTTCCTCCTGGAGTCCACGCCGAGCGCTCCTATCGCGAGCTCGTGCTCCACGCCGCCATGCCTCCAAGCTCTTGGATTCGCCTCCCTCCTTCCTTCGCCTTTGAGATGCCGACGAGCGGGGCTCTGGAGCTCTGGCTGCAGCATGCTGACTGCAGTACCCTTGCGACCGGAGCGGAGGTCGCGGTTGTCGCTCCGGGCAAGGTCTTCATGACCAGGGGCTGGGGCGAAATCGCCCGGGTCTGTCGGACGGTAGGTGCCCTCGTAATTCATCTTGAATACGACGGCGCCTCCCTGATGTTCTTCAAGGTCTTCGATGCTGAAGGACGCAGGCTGGAGTGCTGCCCCAGGGAGAGCGGCAGGGGCGACGAACTGGCGAGGGCCTGGCCTACCCGTCGGCCCTCCAGCAGCTCCTCAGGCAACATCGGAGGATCTTGGGAATTCAGTGGCTCCCCCGAGCTCCTTGCGACTCCGGAGACAAGCGACGACAGCTACGAGCCCCCGAGCTCACGCGGTGCTCGGAGCAGGGCAGCTATGTCCAGCCGCCGACGCCACTGATCTGGATGGGGTTGGCGTCGACGTTGGGCAGCCCACTATTGATGATGGCGTCCCTTGCGGCGGTGCGGGCGATTAGCGTTCCTTAGGATTAGTACTCTTGTTCCCTGCGAGGAATCGAAGCAACACCCTGCGGGGGTATGTAAGGCGTCTGCCATGTCTCTTATGAATATTATATCCTTAATATGAATCAATGCGAGGTGCTTGTCCTGTCTCAGCTCTGCTCCCCCTTTCTATCCTTGCGAGGACTTGTCACTCTACGCTGACAGGTCCCAGTCCCCAGGCAGGCTGCAGCCGTCGCTGGTATGCCAGGTCGCGATGCCGTGGTCAAGGCCAGGCGGTGAGCGGCCCGAGGTACGGTAAGAGCCCTCGAGTCGTGATGCTCAGGAGGTCCCCTTTAGCGCTCAAGCAGCCCTTGCTGGGCGAGAAAGGAAGGCAACGTCGCCGTGACAGAGCCGCACTGGGCGAGGGTTTGGCGCTGCGTTGGTCCAACTCTTCTAAGGGCATGACTTATCTCTTGAGTTTGGTGGATCTCCTCGATGAAGCGCCTGGCCCGAGCGGTGGCAACTGAGGCGCTGCTGGGTTAGGCCCTCGCGAGCCTCTTCCCACCCCCCTGCACTTTCCTTAATGCTCTATGTCCTCAAGTCCCGGCACTCGAGCAAGCTCAGCCGCTGCTGCTACGACAGGTCGCGATGCCGTGGTTCAAGGCCAGGGGGTGAGGGCTGGAGAGCCAGTAGGAGCCCATGAGTCGCGATGCTCGGGCGCCCCCCTTTTAACGTGCAAGCGGTCCGTGCCGGAGAGAGGGAGAGGCAGCTCGCGACGTCCCTAGCGTTGCTCCTGGAGTAGGTCCTGCACACCAATCATAAAGAGAAACAAGACCTGTTGTTATGGTTGCCAGCCAACCTTTGGTCGCTCCGGGGGAGTGACTGGGGCACTGAGGGCCTAGTGAGCTGGCGCCTTGCGGGGCGGCCGCGGCCAGAGCTCGACCACTCAGATTTATTGGCGTTGTAGGGACGGACCAGTGCGCAGATGCCGTGCCAGAGCGAGCGGCTCCATAGGTAGGTGTCAATCGAGCAGGCGATTAGGTCAGGTATGTTAAGCATGCAGGAGGGAATTCACTTTAAGTAGACGCGGGAAAGCAAACGCCACTGGGCCAGGCCCGAGCAGCTCGGGGATGATGCAGCCTGAGGGGCGCCCCCAACAAGGTAAGTAAAGAGCATAAGCAAAACTGATACATGCCGCAGGGACGGACCCACGCGGCCTGGGAATGATGCGGCCCTATGGGCGCTCCCAGCTAAAAATGGAACTTAGAAAGATGTCACCTGGTGCCATTGAAGACGGAGTGATGTTGAAGAAGCGGGCGATGCGCGATGAAGACGTCGATCCTTACGAGCCCCCAGGCCCAGGAGGCTCGGGAGGCTCCGGAGGCGCGGGTGGGTCTCCGAGGGCCATCTCCATCTCCGCCAGGACCGCATGATGCCTGACTTCCTGAGCCTCCAGAATGCTCCTCAGTGGGCGCTGATGAGAGACGACTGCGTTCGGCAGGCCGAAAGGCATGTGAACGTAGCTGTGAGGTGGGCCCTTGCAACGGCCCGCGCACGGAGGCCAGAGGCGCTGCTGAGACGCGGCTCGGTTGAGCCCTGGTACGTCGATGCAGACGCGCAGCCCACCAGCCTCGCCTGGTTGTGGGGCCATGGCGGGCAAGCGGCGGCTGCCGCGCATGACCCTCGACTCCTGTAGCTCCTGGGTGTTGCTTGCGATGAACTCCTGAGTGTTTGGTCTTCCTTGTCGTGTACCTTCTTGAGGGAAACGTTCCTAGAAGCACCCCTCCAAGTGGTGCCCGAGCACCTCCCTCGCGACCTCGGCAAGGTCGGTGGCTCTCCAAGAAAGAGCCCCCGAGCCCTTCCTGAGGAAGGCGTCGGGCGCGCCTTCCTATGCGAGAGAGGGTGGCGCTCCCTGATTGGGCACAGATCCCGACCCAACACCTCCGGAGGCACTTGCCTCCTTATGGCTTGGGCCAGGCGAAGCCTTCTTCTTCTTGGGGGTCGCCTCGGGAAGTCTTCCATTCCTGTGGTCCGTGTCTTCGATTGCTGCGGCTTGGAACGCGCGCTCCAGGGAACACACTGCGTCCCTTTCTTCACAGGGTACGGTGATGACTCCACCGCTTTCTGGCATCTTGAGGACATTGTATCCATGGTGAGTCACTACCATGAACTTGGCCAGGGCTGGGTACCTGAGGATGGCGTTGTATGGCAGACGGATGTGGGCGACATCGAAGTCGATGAGCTCGGTGCGGTAGTTGTCGCGCTGCCCGAAGGTGACTGGAAGGTGAACCTGCCCTATCGGAATAGTGGAACCATCAGTGATTCCTGAGAAGGGCTTGGTTGGCTGAAGCTGATCGTACGACACTTGGAGATTGTCGAACGTCTCGACGGACAGGACGTTGAGTCCTGCTCCGCCGTCAATGAGGGTCCTGGTGACCTGCACATTGCTGATGACTAGGGAGCAAAGCATCGGGAGGACTCCGGCCGTTGCCGCGCACTTGAGCTGATCCGCTGAGCTGAACGTGATAGTGCACGCAGACCACCTGAGAGGTAGCGTGGCCTCAAGCTTGGGGAGGACTGCATTCACCTCGCGAGCAAACTGCTTGAAGATGCGCTGTGAGGCTGGGGCCTGCGCGCCACCCAAGATGCAAGCGACTGCGCGCGGCTCCTGGAAGCCCCCAGCCCCCTCGTCTTGATGTTGGTCTTCGTTCCTCCTTGGCGGTGGCGGCAGAGGAGGAAGGCCTGCGTTGCCGCATGGGCGATCCTCACGAGGCTGATCTCTCCAGCCTGCCTCGCAAGGCTGGTCCTGCCAGTGATCCTCACGAGGTCGGTCACGCGACCCTTGGCGAGGGCCACGGTCATCCCATCATCAGCCACCTCTTCCTCCTCCTCGGCCATAGCCCCTGTCGTTGTGCTCGGGGCGTCGGTCGACACGTCCATCTCTCACGGCCCTGAGCTCTTGACATTCGTTGGTGTTGTGGGTGTGGAGGTCGTGGTACACGCAGTACCGACTGCCCTTGGATGACTCAGGCTGATCCCTGCCTCGCTTGGTGTCTGGCTCCGCTGCAAGCACGACAACCCCCTTGCGCTTCACGTCCTTGGCCTTGGGCTTCTTCTCTTCTGGGTCGGCAGCCGGGAGTTCGAGAAGGGAAAGGCGCCCTTCCTGAGCCCTGGCGCACTAGGTCGCCAAGTTGAACAGCTCCAGGGATGGGCACAGGTCTTCATGGATTGCTAGCTCCTCCTTCATCTTGATGTCATGTACACCATCAGAGAAGGCCGAGATGATGGCTTCTTTAGGCACCTTGGGGATCTTGAGGCGAGCGTTGTTGAAGCGCTAGATGTATTTCTGCAGGGTTTCCCCTTGCTGCTGCTTGATGTGGCGCAGATCGCTCACGGCCGGGGGCCGGTCGCGAGTGCCCTGGAAGTTGGCGATGAAGCGAGTGCGCATCTCGTCCCAGGAGGAGATTGTGCCAGGAGCCAGGTTCAGGCGCTAGGTGCGGGCCCCGTCCTTGAGCACCATGGGGAACCAGTTCCACATGACCCTTTCGTCTCCGTTGGCGGCTTCGATGCATAGCTCGTAGAGCTGCACGAACTCCGCAGGCTCTGCCGTGCCATCGTAGCGATGGGGCAGGTCAGGCTTGAGCTTGCCTGGCCATGCGATGCCGCGTAGCTCGGGCGTGAGGGCACGGCAGCCTACTGTGGCCACCGGTGCCTTTTGCTGGTACTGGGATTTCTCCTGGGGATTACTGCGCGCCGTCGCTTGGAACAGCGCGGGGTCTTGGCGTGGAGGTGCAGGGACGCGATCTTGGCGCACCGGCGCCGGGAGCGCGCGAGCGCCTTCTTGGGGACGAGGGATCTCTTGGTAGCTCCTTTCTTGCTGCGCAGGCGCCGGGCGCGGAGGGCCTCACTCTGGGGCTGCGCGCCTTGGAGCCAGGGCGCCTCCTTGGGGAGGAGGCGGTGGAAGCACCTCCTGATCCTTGCCTCCCGCGCGGAATGGAGGGCGAGGCAGCGAGAAGGACGGCAAGGGGGAGCCCCCTGCGGTGCTGACGAGCTCGGTGATGCGGGCGGGCCAGTCTTCGTAGAGGTCATCGATGGGCGGTAGTGCAAGAGCTCTCTGGCCAGGAGCAGCGCGGCGTGCGCGTTCGTGGGGCCGCGACGGGTGTGGGACTACGAAGCGGCTGGAGTCAGCGACGGTGTGGCGGTGCGGCCCTCAGCCGTACCGAAGGATGCTGGGACAAGGCCTGCTGCTCATTCCCCGCCGGGCCGGTGGTGGCGTTGGTGGCAGGCGACGGGGAACGACGAGGACGTCTGCCCACGGGCGCCGTCTGGGCCACGCGAGTGGCGAGAGCAGCCCGGCGCTCAGCGCGAGCCTGACGAGCATCAGCCATGGACAGGACGGAAGATCACACGCGAATAGCGGAAGAAAGATTCCGGCGCACCCCTACCTGGCGCGCCAAATATCGGATTTTGGGTTCCGGCAGACCCTTGAGGTTCGAACACTAGGGTGCGCACGGAGATCTCTCCCCTACCGATCTACGTCCAATCTCCTCGCGTGGTCTAGGTGAAAACAACGAACAACACAAGGGACACGAGGTTTATACTGGTTCGGGCCACCGTTGTGGTGTAATACCCTACTCGAGTGTGTGGTGTGGTAGATTGCCTCAGGGCACTGATGATGAACAGTACAAAGGAATAACAACCTAGCGAGAGGTGTTCTTGAGCTGGTGTGATGAACTGCTTGGGTGACTTCAGTCGCCTCTCTCTCTCTCTCTGCTAGGGTTCTACCAGATCTCTCGCCGTCTCTCTAGATCATTGTCCCCACCCCCCTACTCTGTGTTGGCTAGCTCTATTTATAGAGGCCCTGGGCCTCTCCCAAAATAATTGAGCGGGAAGGGCGCCAACAATTGGCCATATTGAAGGGGAACATATAGTACAAGTTATCCTGACCAAAGGTGGTCTTCGGCTGCCAAAAGCTCTGGTGATGACGCCGTGTTGGGCTCCATGGTGACCTCCATCCTGCCGCTCTGCTGGTCTTGGTCTTGTTGCACCGGAATGGTAACCTTTGCCCGGTGCCTTGGCCTGTGCTTGCCTCCTTTTCACCAAAGGGGAAACAAGGACACTGCGCAGGCCGGCACCCGCCTGGCGCCCGCCTGGTCTCGATCGTCTTGGCTTGCGTCATGGGCTCCTCGCGAGGTATCATCACCTTGATCTCTCCGCCTCCTTGCGAGCCTGCCTGATGAGGCTGCATGAGAGGAAGCTTCCGGTCATCCGCCCCGCGAGGCTTGGCCCCTCGCGAGGGTCATGAGCTTGAGTTGATGAAGATGGGCCGCGCTGGGCCCCCACTTGAGCCACGCCGCAAGCCGCAGGCAGGCAAGTCTGGGGACCCCCGTTCCCAGAGCACCGACAGCGCACCCCATGCCCGATCCCCTCGAGCCTCCTCCCCGTGCGTGACGGCCCTGTAGACGCCCACCTTCGTTCGCCGGTGCCCATCGCCACAGCAATTTCCCTCGCGCCACAGGCCTCTGCTTCCTTGCTCCAGGCCGTGTCGCCGCCTTCTGCAACCCTGGCCTCCTCCTCGTCATCGCCTCATCGTCTAAGGACCCGCGTTGCCTCTAGCACCCACAGGTCCTTCGCTAGGCCTCGCCTCCAGCCCTCGTCCACGATCGCGCTTGTCTTCGTCACCACCAGCAGGAGCAGGAACCCCATGGCTGTTGCCGCCGTCCTGCCTACTCTGTTTGATTTCCCCGCCGCCGGATCAGGAGCTCCTCCTCCCTGCTTCGTCTGCGCCTGCATGCCTCCTGCTTGCCTCGCCCCTCGTCTGCTCCGCCTCCATCGCACCGAGGCCCCGCCTCTATTTCCGGTCGCTTCCAGCCCATCAGTCCGGCCCATAGATAACAGGTCGGACGTCCGAGGACCCCTTAGTCCAGGACTCCCTCAGTAGCCCCTGAACCTGGCTTCAATGACGAGGAGTCCGATGCACAGATTTGTCTTCGGCATTGCAAGGCGAGTTCCCCTTTCTCCGAACTCCAGGATAGTATTCATATGTGACAATAGTATCCGGACCTGCCATATACCACACACAACTGCAGAGAGAATATATGTATTTTCACACGAGTTCCGTCCGCGGGTTGGGATTCCCTCTTCATCCATTTGTCCATGGATTGATGTTTTACTATGGGTTGGACTTCCACGATCTGTCTCCCAACTTTATCCTCAATATCGCAACATTTATAGTTGTGTGCGAATCCTTTCTCCGCATCCCACCTCACTTTGACCGATGGCTGAAGACTTTTAATGTAAAGCCCAAGGTGGTGCGTGGCCAACAGGCCGAGTGCGGAGGTGCCATGGTGGGCAAAATGCCCATTATCACCTGGCTCGAATGCTCCTTTGTAGAGATGGTGAAGGGATGGCAATCAGGGTGGTTCTACATCACTGAGCCGCGTGACGCTAACTAGGCGGCGGCTCCCGAATTCCGATCTGGAGCCCCAATGCGGCTTACCTCCTGGCAAGAGAAGGTCCTGACCTGGGGATCTTTGGAAGAGATCACGAGGCTCCAAACTTGCCTCTAGAATATGATAACCCGGAAGATCAAGCTCGTGGGTGTGATCCAGGTCATGCT
The DNA here is from genome assembly GCF_002162155.2 of Triticum dicoccoides. NCBI lineage: Eukaryota > Viridiplantae > Streptophyta > Magnoliopsida > Poales > Poaceae > Triticum > Triticum dicoccoides. The sequence continues at coordinate 295,267,971 of NC_041382.1, read as the reverse complement.
TGTACGCTGGATCCTTCCCTGTCAGCGCCGGACCTGTTATTTGTGGGAGTTCGATTCGGCCAAGCACCAGACGCTGCTACGGCTCTTCGGCACGATGCACGAAGATATCTAGAGGCTGCTCTTCAAGGGCAGCGAGACACCTCCATCCTCGACCAAAGATCACGGGCTCAACTTTAAGCGCCAGGCTAATTCGGTAAGCCGTCAAGGTATAATCTTCAACGACACACTTTGAGGAAGGATACTAAGCCTTCTTACCAATTTCTTTTTTCAGGCATGGGTCGACCTAGCGGGATAGATTAATAGTCCGGCGCCGCTGCCCGAAGGCGAGGGAACCCCGCTCCTTACGGAGATGCTATTTCTGGCGCCTTACGACGTGCCGGAGAAGAAAGTCAAAACAACGGCCAAGGGGACCAGGAGTGGGCTTCGCTGAAGGAACACCTTGGTCGTCTCATCTTACGATGAGAGAGACCACTCAGCCGCCGACGACGGCGAGGAGGAGGGAGGTGACTCCCCTCCTGCGGGAGGGAGGAAGAAAAGGGAGGCCTCCACGAGTTTGGAGGCGGAGGCGCCCAAGAGGGGGAGAGGCTCCCACGCGGATAACTCCGTGTGGAATGTTGATAGCAGACCAGAGCGACCTCGCCGGACCAAGCCACGGGCCGCCTCGTAAGTACCAGAATCCGAAAACGTCTGGCCTTTCTTGTTTGTAGTATTGACATGCCTTAAACTTTGCATAGCAGTCCGGCACGCGATTACTCCCTGCGATCCTCGATAGAGGAATCGCTGGACTCAAAGGAGATGGCTAGCATGTCTCCGCCGCCTGCTCATTCCATCTCTCCCAAGGGTGACGACGAGGTGGTGTCGCAAAAGACCTTCCCCGACCAGGGCGAGGTTCTGGAGATTGTCGGGGTGGCGCCCTAGGACAATCCCTCAGTCGCCGGACACACGGGGAAAAATCCCTTATGGGGACTCATGACGGAGGCCGAGTTCCCCTTGGTCCTGAGCAGGACACTACTCCGGAGACCCATGCGGCTCCAGAGTCCGCCGAACGACATTCCCCGAATGAAGGGAGTGTCCCAGTCCCACCGGTGACCTCTGTCCAACCAGAGGCACCGAACAATCTACTAGAGGCTCTACGAGGCGCCTCTATTGTGGATGAACACTGTGCCCTTATGGGCACGGTAATAGAGAAGGTTTAGTTCGTCAAAAACGGACTGACCGAAGCCTGCACTAGCCTTCTATCAGGCTTTGAGGCAAGTAATGCAGTTGTAGGAAGAATGTCACAGTATAGACAGTAGCCCCTGATGCTCTGTTTGGTGTTCGGCAGAAAAGGGCCAAACATATCGCAGGAGTCTAACATAAGTTGTCTTTTGTGAATAAGCAGGTATCGTTGCAGGCTGCCACTGCTCATGCTACGGAGCTTTCCGAACTGAAGCTGAAACCAAAGTGGGCCGAGGAGGAACTTGGCCTCGTGAAAAAGCAGCTGGAGGATAGCCAAGGTATGAAGTGACCTGCGGGTATATTTTAAGAAAAAATGAATAGTACGTCTGGACCAAAGTGTCATAATCTTTCTTAGGTGCCAGAACCGAGGTGGCCGCCCTCAAGAAGGCGTTAGCCGAGGCCGAGGATAAAGCGGCCAAGGAACACGCCTCGTGCGAGAAGCACGAGGCCCAGGTTGACGAGGCGCAACAGCAGCTCCAAGGCGTGATCGAGAGATTTGAGTCCTTGGAGCGCGATTGTAAGGTGCAAGAGTCCGAATTGGAGAAGGCCCGTCACGGCGCACAGGATGCACGAGCCGAAGCCCAGAACACCCTCTAGGAGATTTAGGCGGCCAAAAACATTGCGGCGGGTGAGTCTTTCACCATGCAAAGAAAGTATGTAAAAGAAACATTCCAGGGGTGTTTAGGGATCTGCCGCGCAGTATATCAGATGCTGCCAAGCATTATAGAGCCGAAGAGGGGATGTCTATGGAGAAGCTGTTCTGGTCCCAATATCTTGGACCTGAACATCCGGTGCCCTTCTACGACCAACTGATGCAGTTGGTCGAGCTGCACAAGTCGGCAGAGCTAGCCATGAAGGACCTAATAGTCCGGCTGTGGCCTGCCGAGCCTATACCTAGCAGCTACTTCGGGCTTGTTCAGCGGCTTGTAAGTGCCTGTCCACGGTTCAAAACCGTGAAGCGGTCGGTCTGTATTGAAGGTGCTCGTATGGCGTTTGCCCGCGTCAAGACACATTGGGCGAAGTTAGATGCCAAGAAGCTAATGATCATCGGCTGAGCACTATTTTGATGGTGTCCTGGAGGGGTCCCACCTTGTGGCGGAGCAATGTTCAAAGGATATCATAATCCCATGAGAACATGTGTATTACCTTGCCCTGTAATATGGCACAATGGTGTAATGTAATATAGTGCTTATGATTTAAATTTACCTCCTGTGTGGCTGTTTATTAATTCTAAGGGTTGACCAGTCGTCGGCTTCTGCCCCCACGTAGATAGTACGGGGGTGTTCGGGATAAATCTAAACACTCTTCACTCCACATTCTGGTCCTTAAAGGAGGTGTTTAGCGCAACGAACAAGGCAATCAGATTATGCGGCCTTTACCGCCCTCACTGAGCCATAGGAGTTTGACAAAATAGGAAAGTTGGCGAAGCCCCTGCTATTCGGAAGACCGAACTAGGGGCGCAGCACGCCTAATCGGGGGAACCGATTCTTCACAAGAAGCGGAAAAATCTCCAACGATTTGGAACCTCTCGAACAGCTGACCGGCTCTCGCCGCGTCATGATAGTCCATTTTAGGCTTTCTCTACTGAGGTGCTCATCCGGAAGAACCGGGACACAATCGCAGTAGTTCTCCCTTTACTACCCTAGCCGATATAGCGGAACGTAAGGTAGTAAGCACAGGAGCCGGGCAACCCAACTATTGACCAAAGACATGATTCGGAGCCGATGCATATAATGCTATAAGTTCGGGGTGCTGAACTATACTATAAAAGTGTTTGGACTTTGCCGTGGTGTTGGGTGTAATGAAGCCCCTGCCGTAGTAATACGTACCATGGTGTACGTTTGTGGTGGGTGATTAATAACGAGGTGAGTAAATAGAAAAATGAAATAATAGGCTAACGCTACCGTGTATTCACCATCAAGGCGTGCTTTGTACAAGCGACGCGATCAGCATATAGGGCTATTTAACATGCCGCAACCAAGGGCGAGCTACGGGCAGGTATGAAAAGCAAGTATGGCAATCGTTTAATAGAGAACACCTGGGGATTCCCTTGTAAGCCTGCGCTCCTTGCCACCTTGGTGTGTTCTGCAAGCGGGTTGTCCGTATAGACCTTCAAAAGAGAAGAAAAAAAACCACAGAAAAGAAAAAGTAAAAGCGTGCAAATCCCAGCGTCGGTCGAGCCATACAGTGGATCGCAAACAAGTTATGCCTCCGTCAATTCCCATGGGGTTTTGAGTGTGTAATTTATATACGCGCGGTATTAGTGCCATTGCCTCCTCGGGGCTGGGATGGAGGCCAAATTGCTAATTGAGCTCCTGACGAGCTGAGCTATCCAGCTGCAGTGTGGTACGGGCCCTCTTGATGATGTCCAGGGGCTCGACAGCTAGGTTATAATGCTGCTTGAGAAGACCGCTCTGTACTTCTGCTGCTAGGGCAGCAGTGTGCAACTCTGTACGGAGGGAGCGTTCCGTGTTTCCATTTACTGTAATGATGCCACGTGGACCGGGCATTTTGAGCTTGAGATAAGCGTAATGTGGCACCGCATTGAATCTAGCGAATGCGGTTTGTCCGAGCAGGGCGTGATAGCCAGTGCGAAATGGGACGATATCGAAGATTAGTTCTTCACTTCGGAAGTTATCCGGGGAACCGAATACTACTTCCAGTGTTATTGAGCCCGTACAATGGGCCTCTACGCCTAGTATGAATCCTTTAAAGGTAGTCTTCGTGGGCTTGACCCGTGAGGGGTCGATGCGCATTTTACGTACTATATCCTGATAGAGCAGGTTGAGGCTGCTAGCACCGTCCATTAGGACTCGTGTTAGGTGAAATCCGTCCATGATTGGGTCGAGGACTAGTGCGGCTGAAACGCCGTGGCAGATGCTGGTTGGATGGTCTCGGTGGTCAAAGGTGATCGGGAGTGATAACACAGATTGAATTTCGGGGTGACTGGCTCTAACGGATAGATGTCCCTAAGTGCGCATTTGCGCTCCCTTTTTGGGATGTGTGTGGCGTAATCATGTTCACCGTTTTGACTTGAGGAGGAAATTTCTTTTGCTCCCTAGTGTTCAGCTGCCGGGGCTCCTTGTCGTCGTCCTTGCTCTGTGATTCTCCTTCTTTGTTTCTGCTGTTGACCTTGCTGGCTTGTTTAAACACCCGGCAATCTCTATTAGTATGGTTGGTCGGTTTGTCTGGCGTGCCATGTATCTGGCAAGGACGATCGAGTATGCGGTCCAAGCTGGATGGTCATCCGCTATTCCTTTTCTAGGGCTTCTTTCGCCGGTCGGACATGGAGCCACTGAATCCGGCGTGAACTATAGTGTCATCGGCGTTATTGCCATTACTTCGGCGTTTGTGTTTGTTGCGCCGGAGCTTGCCGGTGCTATTTTTTGCCTCAGAAGGGCCTGTTTCGTTGGCTGTGTTTGTACTGCGAGCCAGCCAACTATCCTCTGCCGCGCAAAAGCGGGTCATAAGTGTCATGAGGGCTGACATGGATCTCGGCTTGTCTTGGCCGAGGTGGCGGGCAAGCCATTCGTCCTGGATGCTATGCTTAAAGGATGCTATTCTTTTTGGTTAAGAACCTAGTCAAGAATTTTCTGGCTGATTCTCCAGATTGTTGAACTATGTGGCTTAAGTCATCAGCATCGGGTGGCCGAACATATATACCTTGGAAGTTGTCGAGCTGCCGATGTGTTCCAAGTCCAAAGTGGCCTCTTCCAAGTCCTCCCAGCTGCCGATGGGGTTCTTAGGTAGACTATTTAGCCAGTGTCGAGCTGGTCCTTTGAGTTATAATGGGAGGTATTTGATGGCATGGAGGTCATCTCCTCGGGCCATGTGTATGCGAAGAATAAAATCTTCTATCCATACTACGGGGTCAGTTGTTATGTCGTATGATTCAGTATTGACAGGCTTGAACCCTACGGGGAATTGATGATCCAGCACCTCGTGTCACGGCATATCTCCGATGACGTTCGTCTGTGATTATCGGCCCGGATGTGATTAAGTTTGTCACGTCCGAGTAGGTAGCTGTCACCCCGAGTATGGGAGCGTCGTTGTAACACCCACGATGCGGCTATATCTCCCACGTGTCGGAGCACGACTTAGAGGCATAACCGCATAGTAGGCATGTTGCAAGAGGGGTAATCTTTACACATCCCATGTACTGAATAATAAAGGGATAAAGAGTTGTCTTACAATCACCAGTTCACACAATACATAAATATAGCATTACATCATCCAGAATACAATCAAGGTCCGACTACAAAACCAAATAAAGAAAGACAAACCCAATTGCATAGATCCCCGATCGCCCCAACTAGGCTCCTCTACTGATCGTCCGGAAAGGAAACATAGTAACATCCTGAATACTCGTCGAACTCCCACTTGAGTTCGGTCGCGTCCCCTGCACTAGCATCGTCGGCACCTACATCTTGTTTTGGAAGTAATCTGTGAGTCACGGGGACTCAGCAATCTCACACCCTCGCGATCAAGACTATTTAAGCTTATGGGTAGGAAAAGGTAGTGAGGTGGAGCTGTAGCAAGCACTAACATATATGGTGGCTAACTTACACAAATGAGAGCGAGAAGAGAAGCAAAGCACGGTCGAGAAGCTAAAAAGATCAAGAAGTGATCCTGAAACTACTTACGTTCAAGCATAACACGAGACCGTGTTCTCTTCCTGGACTCCGCCGAAAAGAGACCATCACGGCCACATACGCGGTTGATTCATTTTAATTAAGTTAAGTTTTAGGTTTTCTTCAGCCGGATATTAACAAATTCTCATCTGCCCATAACCGCGGGCACGGATTTTGAAAGTTCAAAACCCTGCAGGGGTGTCCCAACTTAGCCCATCACAAGCTCTCACGCTCAACGAAGGATATTCCTTCTCCCAGGAAGACCCGATCAGACTCGGAATCCCAGTTACAAGACATTTCGACAATGGTAAAACAAGACCAGCAAAGCCGCCCGATGTGCCGACAAATCCCGATAGGAGTCGCACGTATCTCATTCTCAGGGCACACCGGATGAGCGCTCCGTACAACTAAATCCAAACCTCGAGTTTCCCCGAGGGGGCGCTGCAAAGGACTCTAGTTTGGACCTACACACAGAGGAGCACTGGCCCGGGGGTTTAAAATAAAGATGACCCTTGAGTCTGCGGAACCCGAGGGAAAAAGTCTTAGGTGGCAAATGGTAAAACCAAGGTTGGGCCTTGATGGAGGAGTTTTATTCAAGGTGAACTGTCAAGGGGTTCCAATTATAACCCAACCGCGTAAGGAACGCAAAATCAAGGAACATGACAACAGTATGATGGAAACTTGGGCGGCAAGAGTAGAACAAAACACCTGACATAAGGCCGAGCCTTCCCCCATTTACCAAGTATATAGGTGCATTAAAGTAGACAAGATATAGTAATGATATCCCAACAATAAACATGTTCCAACAAGGAACAAACTCCATCTTCACCTGCAACTAGCAACGCTATAAGAGGGGCTGAGCAAAGTGGTAACATAGCCAAACAACGGTTTGCTAGGAAAGGTGAGTTAGAGGCTTGACATGGCAATATATGAGGCATTATATAGCAAGTGGTAGGTATCATGGCATAGCAATAGAGCTGGCAACTAGCAAGCAAAGATAGAAGTGATTTTGAGGGTATGGTCAACTTGCCTGCAAAGTTCTCCAAGTTGACGAAAGCTTGATCCTCGTAAGAGTACTCAATGAGTTCCTCGATCACGTACTAGTCTCCCGGCTCTACCCAAAGCAAGAACACAAGCAAAGGACCAACAATCAATCATGGTGCAATGTGCAAGCAACATGATGCAAAACATGGGATGCTATGCGGGATGTGATATGTAATGCATATGCGTGCTCCGGAAGGAAAGGATGAACAATGCATCAACTTGGCAAACCAAGAGTGCCTCTGGAAAGATGAGATGATTTCAGTCGAAATCGATATAAAGATCACCGGAATCGGATGCACGGTTTGCAAATGGTAAGCAAAATAAGAATGGTACAATTCGGCGATTAACAACATGATGCTATCTAGAATGCAACAAGAAACTAAGCTACTGCACTCCAACATAGCAACAAAGCACACGGAAGTGATCTACTCAAGATGCTTGACAAAATATGAACACTGATCTACGGCTAAATCACACAATAGCAGGTTCAAACAAGCATCGCAAAAGTGCAAAAGATATCAGCATCACAGACTTTGTGAAAATAACATGCCGGGAATTAACATCAGGAAGCAATGTTTAGAGCAAGATAACAACATACTACAGTATCATATCATAGCAATACAAGGCATGGCGTGAATCTACTCAAAGCATAGAACAAAAGTCCCTTACTGACCATAAGCTAAAAAGGATCAGAAGATATTATGGCACCCATGTAAACGTAGCAAGTTTCGTTAACAGATTCAGACTTTGCAAAAAACTGGACATGGCAAAAACAGAATTATGAAGGCTGGTTTACGAGCTCGATTCACTCATCGCAAGGCATTGCATGATAAAATAAGCATACTACCAGCAAGAAGACATCTTCAAGAAGCTAACCATGGCAAGAACAATCTCATAGCACGAATGGATCAACTACAACAACCTTGCCAAAATTGATTAATACGTAAACAATCTGCCAGGAACATTTTATATCAAAAGTAGAGCAAGATTGAGTCATGCTATGGCACTCCATAAATGCAAACCAGGCATGGATGGATAGAGCAAAACCATATGCCCAAATCATCCTTACTGAACATACTCAAAAGAAGCATGGATCTCTCTGTAGCAACATGAATACATGGCATAAAAATAACAGTAGGGAAATGACTGAAATTCTAAGTCCCTGAAATCAGTAATATCACGAGAGCTACTTTGCATGCATGTGCTAGTCACCAGATTGATCACAAAAATACATGGCATACACCCCTGTAAAGATGGCATGGCATAGTCCAAAACACATGTATAACTCATACCCATATCCAGCACACAACAAATGTGGCAAAAATGACAAATGCTCATAAACTGCTAAGTAACAGGATCTAACATTTTGTAGCACTCTTTCATCAACAATTTGGGCATCAAGATGTATTCAAACAAGCATGGAACAATGGAACAAAATGAGGAGCGCATCCTAATGAACATTTTGATATATTGCACGCACAAAACGGAGCTACGGTCACAGAGTTATTGCATGATGAATAGTGCATGAAAATATTGCAAACTTAGAGAAACATGAGAGCAACCTAGGGTTTGGATCTGGACCTGGCACACGCGTAAGCCGAGGTTCACCGGAACTCGCCAGAGTTTAAGCGGAGGGAGGCCGGCGACGAGGGAGGAGAGGCCGGGGAGGTTTGTCCGGTCAGAGATGCGGCGAGGCGGCGGCACCCGTGGCAGTGCGGCGGCGGGTGAGGCGCCCGGCGACGGCGGAGCGGTGGCGCCTGGCGAGGAGAGGAGCGGGGCGGGGGAGCAGCGTGGCCGGCGGCGAGCGGAGCAATGGCGGGCGGCGAGCGCGGGCGGCGGGG
>NC_041382.1:295210373-295258977 GCF_002162155.2 Triticum dicoccoides | reverse complement strand
GGGGCGGAGGAGAGCGGGCGGCGGGCGCGTGGAGAATAGCGGGCGCGCGGGGCAGAGACGCGGGCTCGCGGGGGCCCTCCGTGGGTGGAGCGGGCCGACGCGGCGGCGGGCGGTGCCGTGCCACGTGGCAGGCTGTGACTGGCCCGGGGCGGCTGGGCGATTTCGTCTGGCGTCGCCCGGATGTGTCCGGCGGTGCGGAGGGGAATTTTAGGGTTTTTGGACTGCGGGATTTCAGGGGGAGGCATCAATTTATAGGTAGAGGGAGCTAGGAGAGTCTAAATGGAGTGCGGTTTTCGGCCACGTGATCATGATCGAATGGCCGAGAGTATGGAGGGGGTTTGGATGGGTTATTGGGCCACTTTGGAGGGGTGTTGGGCTGCAACACACACGAGGCCTTTACGGTTCCCCGGTTAACCATTGGAGTATCAAACGGACTCCAAATGGCACGAAACTTGACAGGCGGTCTACCGGTGGTGTACCAAGGCCGCTTGGCAAATCTCGGTCCATTCCGAGAAGGTTTAACACCCGCACTTGAAAAGAGACAAAAGGGGGCGCCGGAGGACGTAGGAGCGCCGGATTGCAAAACTGACAACGGTGAAAATGCTCGGATGCATGAGACGAACACGTATGCAAATGCGATGCACATGATGACATGATATGAAATGAATGACATGACCAAAATACAAAACGAAGACAAATCCCAACCACGAGGGAATCTCATAACTTAATGCCGAAAATGGCAAGAGTTGGAGTACAAATATGGCAGGTTACATCCGGGGTGTAACAGTCCTCGCGATCCGTATATGGATCTGGTGTGTCCTGCTCTATTATCCAGGGTCTGTCGGAGGTCGTACGTATGACTCCGGACTCTTCCGTCCCTATTTTAACGGGGTGGTGGGGCGGCCTGCTGTTCGGCCTGAGTTGCCGCTTTATCTCGACCGTGGGGTGGCCGGTCTGCCGCCCTGTCCCAACCGCATTGTGGTCGATCCGCATTGTGCGAGGGTGATATATGCTCCGGCGCCTCCTCATCAAATTGAGGTAGCAGTCTGAGTTTTGGGTAGCTCTTGGTTGGGTGGTTGAGGCCATATTCCTCGGCTGTCAGGACGTCCGTCCATCTGTCGACGAGCAGGTTTTGTTCAACTTGAAGCTGCTGGTGTTTCTTTTTCAAGCTCCTTGAAGTGGCTATGAGCTGAAGCTTAAAGCGCTCCTGCTCGAGAGGATCCTCAGGCACGATGAAGTCTTCGTTGCCGAAGCTTGTATCCTCCTCAGAGGGCGGATGGTAACTATCATCCTCTGGGTCATCTTCTATGTCCTGTTCGTCAGGGTTGTCTTGCCTGCTGTCGTGTTCCTGTTTGGATGTAGCCCTGCTGGTGTCTTTACTATTTTCGGCGTCACCCGGAGTACTACTTTCTTTGGTGCCAGTGTTGCTGTCCTTTGAGCGGCGGGGCTTTGGGTGGCGTCTGGGCCGCCGGCGCTTGGACTGTGTCTCGAAGGTTTTGTTCGTATCCGTCTCTTCTTTTTCATCGCCAGATCCTTTAGGTGTATCAACCATGTACACGTCGTATGAAGAGGTGGCCGTCGATCGTCCAGTGAATGGAGGGTCTTGACCTTGCTCCTTGTCGGCATCGTCATCCATACCATCGATGTCTTTGGAGCCATAGTCAAGCACGTCGGTTAGGTCATCGACGGTGGCTATGAAGTGGGTGGCGGGTGGGAAGCAAAATTTCTCATCATCCGTCTCGAGTTCGAACCGGACATAGTACGGCTGTGAGTCCTTTTCCAAGGACAAATTCCTTAAAGATTTTAGCACGTTACCCAAGGCAAGTGTTGGAACACGTAGCGGCGCTAAACTCGAGGATCGATAACCGATCTAGCTCGGTGTCCGTGGGTGTACACAGTCCGGAACTTGTAGCCAGAGATGAGTCCGAAGTACCATTAAAGAGAATATTGCAGGGCGTCGAGTCCATGTGTGGCTCCATTGCCGCGGACTCTGAGGCGTCGGATGGCTCGATCAGCTTTGGCACTAAGGCCGTTGCAGCCATAGGAACCATATCCTGGGTGTGATCTGATGACAGATTTAAGTCACGTTCATCGGGATGAGGGGGAGCGATCGCCGCAAGATCAAATCCCTTGAAGATAAAGTCTCCACGGATATGTGTGACATAGTTCAAGCATCCGAATCCGACCTGATGGCCGGGGGCATAGCAGTCGATCTACTCCAGATGGCCAAGAGAGTTGGCCCGCAGTACGAAGCCGCCAAATCCCTAGAAGATCTGTCCAGGGAGGAAGGTTCCTCTTTCGACAGCATCATTATTGACGATTGAAGGGGCCATCAAGCCTCTTGTCGACGGCCACAGTGGCACCCTCAATGAAAGCACCAATGTTGGTGTCAAAACCGGCGTATCTCAGGTAGGGGGCCCCGAACTGCACGTCTAGGATCGATGGTAACAGGAGACGGGGGACACAATGTTTACCCAGGTTTGGGCCCTCCCTATGGAGGTAATACCCTACTTCCTGCTTGATTGATCTTGATGAATATGAGTATTACAAGAGTTGATCTACCACGAGATAGTAATGGCTAAACCCTAGAAGTCTAGCCTATGGGGGGTATGGTAATGAGTATATGCGTTGTACTTTCCAGACTATCCCCTTCGGTTTATATAGACACCGAGGGGATCTAGGGTTTACATGGAGTCGGTTACATAAGAAGGAATCTTCGGTTGCCAAGCTTGCCTTCCACGCCAAGTAGGGTCCAATCCGAACACAGTGCAGTCTTTGGTCTTCATGTCTTCACAACCCATCAGTCCGGCCCATAGATAACAGACCGGACGTCCAAGGACCCCTTAGTCCAGGACTCCCTCACTCAGCATTGGCCTTCTTGCTGGTACTAGGCGTGCCAAAACCTTCCACTATCATCACTATCTTATCTCTTGGCTTCTTGTTGCGCTTCTTGCCCTTTCTTTGACTGGTTGATTCATCTTCTACCTTAGAATCAACATTGATGCAATCCTCCTCTCTGGGCAACTTCCTTCCTTCCTCCATACGAGCACACTTATCCACTATTGTGTACATCTCCTTCACAGTCTTGGGCAACCACACATTCACCATAGAACAAATGGGACGGTTGCACACATCGGACTGGAAGGCTACTATAACAGCTGCAGGATGGATATTCGGAATATTCCTATGGACTTTACTGAATCTTTGTAAATACTTACGGAGAGTTTCTCCTTCCTTCTGTTGGAGAAGATGTAAGTCGCACTACTAGGAAAAGGGCTATAGATGATATGGCCACTAATGGCGCACCAGACATGTGGTGCGCCATTAGTATATACTATGGCGCACCACATCCACGGTGCGCCATTAGTAAAATTTTTTTAATTTTTTCAAAACTACTAATGGCACACCGTGGGAGTCGTGCGCCATTACTAGGTGAACTAGTAATGGCGCACCATGCCACGGTGCGCCATTAGTAACTTGGCCACCACTTCCACCGAATGCACCCCCCCCTCGTGGACTGCCTTTTCAGTTTTAAAAAAAAGAAAAAAATGATGGAAATGTCAAAAAATAAAAGAAAATAAGTTTCCCATGTGATATGTGGTCTAGTTGTTGTGAAAATTTACAAATATGAAATTCGACTTTATTTACGAAATCTCTCGAGAATTTGTAAAATGTGCATAACTTTTGCATACAAACTCGGATGAAAAAGTTTTTTATATGAAAAATCATCTACTCGAAAAGTTACATCCGAATTTAATGGGGGGGAGGACCCCGTTAAACATTTTCAAAATCCTGAAAAATCTAACAGAAAAAAAGATACGGGGCTTTTAAGATCTAGAGAGGCAAAAAAATTCAAAAAAAATCAAACTTACTAATGGCGCACCTGCCCATGGTGCGCCATTACTATCTTCCCGCCTTCAAAATTCAAAATAAGTTAAAAAATAAAAAAAAGTTACTAATGGCGCACCTGCCCATGGTGCGCCATTAGTATCTTCCCACCTTCAAAATTCAAAATAAGTCAAAAAGAAAAAAATAAAAATTACTAATGGCGCACCTGCCCATGGTGCGCCATTAGTATCTTCCCGCCTTCAAAATTCAAAATAAATCAAAAAAAGTTAGTAATGGCGCACCTACCCGCGGTGCGCCATTACTATGCCGTATATATGGCTGGGCGTGGCCCTCTCCTCCTTACCTCTTCATTCTTCTCCTCCACTCCACCTCTCCTCCACTCCATCTCCTCCTCTCCTCCACTCCATCTTCCCTTCTCTGCTCCACCATACTACCCTCCTCCTCTCCGGTGACCTCCTCCTCCTCTCTGGTGACCTCCTCCTCCTCTCCGGCGACCTCCTCCTCCCTCCTCTCCTCCCCTCCCCTCACGGTTTCTCCTCCCTCCTCTCTGGTGAGCTCCTCCTCCCTCCTCTCCGGTGAGCTGCTCCTCCCTCCTCTCCTCCCATCACCTCATGGTTTCTCCTTCCTCCTCTCCGATGCTCCGGTGAACTCCTCTCCGGCGACCTCCTCCTCCTCTCTGGCGATGTAGGCAAGCGCCTCTCCGGTGACCTCCTCCTCCTCCTCTCCGTCGAACTCCTCTCAGACAAAAGAACACGGCAAAAGAACGTACAAGATCCAAAAACAGGAACAAAATTTGAAATAATATCGTGCCAAAAAACAAGCCAAAAATGAGGAAAAAATGGGCAAAAAAATCACGATCTAGATCCAAATTCAAAATTCAAAAATAGCAATGGCGCACGGTGGGGGTTATACGGTGCGCCACTACTATTTCCCACCTTCAAAATACAAAAATACTAATGGCGCACCAGTGGCCTATACTAATGGCGCACCAGTGGCCTATACTAATGGCGCACCAGTGGTGCGCCATTAGTATACCAGATACTAATGGCGCACCAGTGGTGCGCCATTAGTAAAAAATACTAGTGGCGTGATACTTATGGCGCACCAGTGATGCGCCATTAGTAGGCAAAACTGGTGCGCCATTAGTAGCCCTTTTCCTAGTAGTGTCGCTGGGCCTGCCGGGCTCCTGGTGGCCACTGGTGAAGGTACCGACGAACTCGTGACACAGGTCTACCAAGGATTAAATGGAGTTCTCCGGTAGGTGCATGAGCCAAGATCTCACATTGGACTTGAGAGCTAATGGGAAGTAATTGGCAAACACCTTATCGTCTCTTCCCCCGATAGCCTGAACAGTGATGGTATAGATGCTCAGGAACTTTGCCGGGTTTAGTCTCCCGTCGTAGTTCTCGGGTATCTCCGGCTTGCACGTGCGGACGGATGGCCAACGGACTTGCCGCGGCTTGCGTGTAAAGGCAGGGAAGCCGACCTCGAAAGGTAGGGACCCACTAACTCCAAACGCAGGCTCGTCGACATTGAGCTCCCGCACCCGTCGGCCTAGCGGGGCTCGTCGAGAGGTCGTCCCATGACGACACATGCGTCTCTCCACCACCTATCCACTGGGGTTCGCCGTTGGCCTGGACATGCTCGAGGGTTGGAAGAGGCCATCGAGACATCGTCGGGATCTTGATCTTGCTGCGCCTGCGCCTCCAACCATGGTGGGGACTGCACAGTAGGGACAGCCCCCTCCGTTCGGCTAGCAGTACGAGCAGTCGTCTTCACTTGGGGAGGTCATCGCGGGCCGGCACGCTGCGAACACCCAGCCTCAGCGAAACCGAGCAGACCTGGATGGTGGCACGCCATTCATCCATTTGCTCGGCTGCTGGCGGGAACCTCAGTAGCAGTTGGGCCCGCGCCATAGCCTCCGTGGCTATGCTTGGGATGGAAGTTGATCACCTTCACCGCACCGTTGCTTGGCTCCTGATGGTGCCTACGGCAACGGCAGCAGTGTCGTGCTCGCGCTGTGGTGGGGCGGCCACCTGGCAGCGGGGTCGCGGATGATGGCGCTCGAGGGTCCGCGGCTTCGTCGGTGGGAGGAGGCGATGTAAGCGGAGTTACCCTCCCGTCCACACCTTGCGGATCTTGACCGTCGACACGCTATTGAAGTTGTTCTACTCCGACGCCTTCAGCCCCTGTGCCTGCCGCAGGGGGAGTGGCGATGGCGCCACCTGGTTCTGCCACGCTCCTAGCAGTGCTCACGTCCTCACTTGTCCCCGCACCCCCGGCGGCATCTGGGGCCGCGGGCGTCGGAGCCTTCGAGATAGATGGCTGGGCGAAAGGCCGGACTTCTTCTTGGGTACCATGGTCAATGGCGTCATCGAAAACAAGGATGGCGATGAATATGACATGCTGCGCATGCTTTCAGGTTCGCACAAGTGAGCCCCCTACATGGTGCGCCAAAGATGTCGCGGGATATCCGCGACCACCTATGTGACCGAGCGGCCCCTTGCTGGTTTGGCGGGGGGACGTTGCGTTGCACAAAGAGCAGACCGGCGAGTGGCAGCACCGCAGAGAGCACACAAGCAATTTACCCAGGTTCGGGCGCTGTGAGGCATAAAACCCTACTCGTACTTTGGTGGATTGATGATGAAAACGAACATGGTGGTAGGTGGTACACTAGCCCGGCAAGGTCTGCCTCAGGGCTACGGTGACCACAAGCATATGATGGCTTAGGTTTTGTTAAGGTTCCAACCCTCTAACCCCCTCCTACGATTGCCATGGGCCTCCTTTTATAGAATAAGGGGTCACCACAGTGGCAAAACAGTCATTACCCATTGATAGGATACCAAACATTACTCTTTGGGCTGGCAGGGTGCATTAAATGGACCGCTCAATATCACATCACTAGTTGCCGAGCAAGTCCTACGGGGCTTATCTTGCCAGCTCCTCGCATGTTCTCTTGACACATCGCTGGACGGGTGTCACCTGTGGGTTTCTTCTGTAGGACATGGCTGCCATGTGGCGAATGCTTCCACTTAATCACCTTGCGGCTTGACACCACACTAATTGACAATGTGGGTCGTTCTTGCATGGTCAGCGGGGTGGTACAGGCCCTGCAAGCCCCGACATGTGCTGCCGGGGAGTCTTGGCTGCTTCCTTCTGGTGGTGGCCTAGCCCTTTCCAGGCTCACCTGCCCGAAGAAGGAGGCCCTTCTCTTGCCGATATCATGTCCCATTGGCTCGATCTTGATCTCTGTGAGCTGCATGTTGGTTCTTCAATCTCTGGCTTAAGTTGGTACTCCAATCTTGATCTTGTGCATGTGTACAGTTGGGCAACATACCTGGGGTCTGTTGCACGGACACGGCTGAGGCAATCCTGGACCTCGTCACAATCGGCCTGCTCGCGCTCCGGGCCGCTCGCCTGACGGCCTATCATATCTCTCGCTTTCTGCATCAACACCGCCGACTCCTCGAGCATCCTTGTGGTGGACTCCTGTCACTTTTGAAGCTCTGTGAACTCCGCACAGAAAGGATGAGCACGGTACTCCTCTCCTCCTTGAGCTCATGGAGGTCCACGTCCTTGGCCCTGAGCTTTGCATCCTTGGCCAGGAGCTCCTATGTCAGCTGCCTCACCTCAAACTCCGTGATCTGCTGCGCCGCCATGGCACCAGGTAGAAGCAATGGGGAGAGGAAGCAAAGGGGGCGAAACGGCTGAAAGGCAATGCAATATACGGGAAGGCGGAGGGAGCCAACCAAGGAGCGGAGTAATTCCTTTGGTTTTCACCATGGGAAAACACGAGTCGACGACTTTTCACGTCAGGGAGCAGTAGGTTTTATCGGTGGAGTCACCATGACTAATTGCTGCTGCGCCTGCTCCCGTCAATCAAAAAATTAATAATCCTGTCGCGCCTGCTCCCGTCAATAGAAAAAATAAAAAACCTGCCATGCCTGCTGCACCCAAAGACCAGAGCAACACCGCAGTGGATATTTAAATTTACCTGCCAGCAAGGAGATAAAAAAAGGGGTGAAAAAAATGTGGCAGCAGACTAGCTAATCGGTCGCACTAGCCCAACTAGCTAGCCACCATGCTTCACTAATGTACTCGGCGGGAAATGTGCTCTTTCGTGATTTGATGACTCATTTACTTGCTTCGGTGCTATGACCGAGGAGGACCCAGAAAACACGTAGTAGGGCGTCCCACGTCTCGGCAAGGAAGAATATATGCGTGCACCACCCGGGAGGACCCTGAAACCGCGCGATAGGGTGTGCCATGTCTCGGCATGGAGGAAAAATGTGCGTGTAAAAATATATTGTATCAGACATACTACCAATGATTCGACCTCGGGACCCAGCTAGTCGGTCGAAAACACCCCACTAGCCACACAACTTCATCATGCTAACGTGGCACGGAGTATATGTGTGGTTAGCTCCGTCTCAACCAGCCACAACATCTCTTGTTCTAGGCGATTATTCTATTTTCCAAACTTGTTTTTAGTTATAATAACACCACGGCAAGCTAGTGCCGCTCTTCGTGTGTGCCCGTGCGTGTAAAGGTTAGACGATGGAGATGTTGGGTTCTACGGTAGGGTGCGTCGACTGCAAATAAAAAATTTCCTATGCGCAGAACAACCAAGAACATGCTACTGGAGATGGATCACAGATTGTTACCACTAGATGCGTAGTCCCGTGTAGCGGAAGCAGAGTTGGGGCAGCGCGTTTGCGTGGATCGTCTCCTCATGCAATCTCCCTCGAACAGCCGATCGTCGGATCCTGCGTACGGGTTTGCCAGAGCGGCGCAAGTGCACGACCTCTAACGGTATCCGCGCGTGTAGGAGGAACATCATGCGGCAGACTGCTAGGTCTGATCGCAAAGTCGGCGGTTGAGTGGAGGTGGTTGTTCGCAACACATGCAAACCCTAGTAACAGTGTTAAAGCGATCAATCGCATGAGTGTGCCGCACCCCCACTTTATATAGGCTTGCATCAAGGGCTCAACACTTGGGACTCACACGAATCCTGAAGCCTAATGTCTGTTCGGCCTGGATCCAAATCCGAGTAGGATCACTTCTAACTCGTGGAGTCGGACCGGGCCTCACAGGTTCCTTCGCTTAAGTGCGCGACCCCTTAGGTTCTCGTTCACTTGGTCGCGAGTCAGATCACATCCGACTCGGCTAGTCGATAGCGGCCTCTAGCAAAGCGTGGTGACTCCAACTATCCAATGAAGCTTGTTAGGCGAACCCGTACATCACACATCTGTTCCCTTTGCCACACGATACATATTGCCGTGCTCAAGGCGAGTTTGTCATCCTTGTGCTAGCCCGACCTCTTTCTCGTTCCAGTGATGCCAACCACAAACCGGATTATCTCATAATCCAAATCGCTTGGCCATGCTTATCTTGGTAGGATCACACGAGGGGCCCAGAGTATATCTCTCCTGATCGGAGGGGCAAATCCCATCTTGCTCGATCATGTCTCGCAGCATGGGTCTGGACAAGCCCGAAACCTACCTTTGTAACTACCCAGTCATGGAGTAGCATTTGGTTGGCCCAAAGCTAGTATGTCACCATCTCGAGTACATGCGCCAGCTCAGGTCTTTCGAAATAGAATGTATGTCATACTAGAGACTCACAGATGACATATCGCTGCGTCTCATAGTTGGGTCTATCCGACTCGGACCTTATCTCAACTCGGATCTGACTATGTCAAATCCGACCAGATCCTTCCGAGTCCATATTATCCGGTTAGCATCCAATGCTCCATGGCTAGTGAGACCAAGCCATCGACCGTGTCATATGCTAGTCTAGTCGGTCGCGTGTACACACAGCCTTTCGACTAGGGGACCTTTTAGGACGTTCATCATACAATGCATAGTCCCAAAAACAAGTCACGTACTTGCTGATACACATCATTGATAATGTCCAAGGACAATCATTATTCATAAACACATAGGAAATATCATCATACATGATTGCCTCTAGGGCATATTTCCAACAAGAGAGGAGAGAGAGATCGCAGACCTGGGACCCACCAGTAAGTGAGTCAACGGTCATGCACGTGTTAACGAGCCACTCCCTCTACTCTACTCAATGTAATACTGTATAAAATCAAGTAATGGAACAAAACCAGCAACCATTGTTCTTTCAGGCTGTCAACTTACGCTTTGTAGTCCAGGTTGCCAGTTCGAATCTCGTCTTTCAGATTTGTTAGTTTTAGGTCCAAATTTGATGAATGACAAGTGGGACCCCGTGTATTTTTCTGATATTTTTGAACAAACACTTTGTACGGTTAGACAAGTAACGACACGAGTTACACGTATTTTGCAAGTTTAGGAACAAAAATGACAGCGGCATAGAATATCACATCCACCCCGCAGCTTAGATGCTATGGTGATACGAGTTGTTACGTCGTTGGAACTGAGATCCAATGGCTTGGGAGTACTCTTTATAATTATGCACAATTTCCAAATTCTCCAAGGTTTTTTGGAAATAAAACATTCAGGCCTCATGTGTGCCGCTGCATCTTGGATCCAATGGCTCCCCGTTGCTCATATTAGATGCTCCCCGTAGCTTAATTAGCCGCTACGGTGATACGACCATCCAGGTCATATGATCTGTGATCAGATGCGACATGCGTAGTACTTGTACTTTCTGTGCAATTCCCAAACTCTCCCAAGTGTATATTGCAAAAACATTTGAACCTTCTACTGTGAGCCATTAGATCTGCAGGAACTCGTATCACCATAGAATCTACGGTGCGGCACCTCATATTCTCCCGTGTGAGAAAACATCAAGTGCTCTCACAACTTGGATGCTACGGTGATACGAGCTTCGAGGTCATTGGATCTGAGATTCAATGGCATCTGAGCAGTCTTTATGCTTGTAAACAGTGGTCGAACTCCTTGGGGCTCCGAACCACCGAGGAGTTGTTGGATCACAAATCCAACGGCTCGGAAGAGCTTGTATCAGCAAAGCATCTAAGGTGTGGTAGCACATGATATTCTTACATACAAGAGAATATGAGGTCCTCCTTCATCTTAGATGCTACAGTGATACGAGCTTCGAGGTCGTTGGATATGGCATCCAAGGGCATCTGAGTAGTTTTTGTACAAATTGTGTGCAATTCTCAAACTCATTAAGGTTTCCTGTAAAATATTAAGACATCCTGTGAGCTGGTATATCTCAGATCTACAACCTCCAAGCAACTCGTATCAGCATATAGCATCTAAGGTGTGGGCGCACTTGATATTCAACCGGGGAGGAGGGGGTGCACAACCAATCGGTGTTTGGGAGGGTGGGGACAAATATAATGTTCAAATAATACAATCTAAAGAATCCTAAACAAAGCTACACAATTTTATCTAAGGTCGAGGGGTTAACCCCCGACAATCTACATAGCTCTACCTAAACACAACATTTGCATGTATGTAGTACTATACTTAATATTCATGTTTTAGTTTCCCGTTCATTTTAAATATTGAATTGAGGACCATGCATGTCTTACATTTTACTCCCTTCATTCCTAAATATTAGTATTTCTAGATATTTCAAATGGATTGCCACATACGGATGTATATAGACATATTTTAGAGTGTAGATTCACTCATTTTGCTCTGTATGTAGTCACTTGTTGAAATCTCTAAAAGACACATATTTAGGAACATAAGGAGTATTTTTGAATTCGTGTCACACATGCATGGTTTGGAAAAGTAGATGCACTATACTTACCGGATTGTTGTTGTATTCGTGTGTGTGTGTGTGTGTGTGCTCATATGCTTGATACATACAAAGCTTTCTCACCACCATACCGTTCATCTTTTAAATTTGAATTTGCAATGAAAAACTTACTAGGGATACCATGAAATGTGAAATCCATGTTGAGATCACTATATCGTAAACTCACTCTAATTCAAGAACTCGTCATAAATCAATTATGACATTGAGATTACTATTTGTAAGGAAAATACAGGCATCGTAATACACATAGATTCATTCGACAATTTCAAAGATTCCTTTCGTATTCTCAAATGGTAGGACCCAACGACGTACCAGCTAGACCCTGGCTCGTGTTGATCCTCCGAAAGAACAGGCTCGTGTCCTTCTGGTGGCATGCATGGTGTGCACATTAGCCAACCCCAACCAGTCAAGACTCCACATTTCGAGTCGATATATTTGGCGGCTAGAATTCTAGCCCTAGGAAATTCCCCTTATGTGCCCGGTCCACAATGACTACCGATGAACAATGGAGGGATGCTTTAGTAACTAGACAACGTTACCTACCTTGCTGAGCATGGTTCAATTCCCTCGGTCGCCGCTACCCAAGGTCACACGTCAACTCCATTGCCAAGTATATATCTATACCAATATAAAAAGTTCCAAAGGGGCAGATCCAACTGATCTTGGCCATTGAACTAAGTCAATCTAACGACCTAGACTCTTCCAATGGTGAGCGTTAAATGTGCTTAACATGCAATTAATATCATACCAAATATTGCAATAATCACATAATTAACAGACAAATAATAGCATACCTAATATCTGCGTGTAATTAATACATTGCCTAAATATTAACGTGCATTGCACGTGTGCATTTACTAGTACTAATAGGAGTACTACACTAGGATGAACACATAATTGAGCCCGTTTGTTCTTGCCTAGTAATTAAGTGAATATATCAGGTAATGCACTGGTACGGAGGGATTATCCTTTTACTCTACATATATAACTTGTCTGAAGTCTAACTAAGCAAAATGTTTGACCAAATCCTTTCTTAAGAAATGAAACGGGAAATATGTATCACTTGAAAATTTATTGCATGATGTGGGTTATGATATTGTTTCGAATCATGGATTTTAAATTTCAGAATCCAAAAGTGACCGGAAATTCATGAAACTGAGCATGGTCTCATGATATGGCACAAATATTCCTATGTAACTTCTTTTTAATTTGAGACAAGCTGCTTATGAGAAGTTGCACAAATGAAGAGCCAAGATTTTTGGAACAAAGACCTGTCACGTTAAGGCGAACACTTTCACTATTCAAACCGTCGGCGCTTACGTGCCACCACGAGTCCCGCTTCTCATCGGCAGGTCCCATCTGAGCAAGCGTGTGAGTCGACGGGAGGCGTGCGAGCAGACTACTGTGTCGGCTGACCAGGAGGCATGCCAGCAGACCGCCGCGCAGGCTCACCGCGAGGCGAGCCCTTTGACCAGGCTCCGCCACCCACCTTCGTCCCAACTGCCCCCACTTTTAATGGCGCCGGCGCCGCAGTTTAAAATCAACCCCGCACGATCTTCTATCTTCCTCTCCGATTCTCCTATCGCCTACCTCTAAACAGCCTGACCTAACCGTACGCCATGCCGCATCACGATGATCTGCCCCTTAGTCTTCCAGTTTCTTGAGGAAGACACCTGACCGGAGTCTCAGGAACATAAGGCTCTTTGGGACAAGCTTGAACTTGCGGGAAGACGTCGCACCTGTCGCCGCTCCTGTTCCGGCTCCGTCGCCCCAACTGCGCCAACGCCCATCGCCGTGGCATTGATGGGCTAGGAGACGCACACTGTCACCGAGCTTGATGCCACGAGGTTCCACGATGTCCCCGCCGACTTTCATGTGTCTGTGCACCTGCCAGCCCGTGCGCCAGCCCGTGCACTGACGCATGCGCCCGTGCCGGTGCCCATGCACGCGAATGCCTCCACCACGCCATTGCTAGCGCACGTCCCCGCGCGGGTGCCAGTGCCCTCCTCAGTGGCATGGATGGCCGCCGTCGACCTCTTCCTAGCACCAATGCCAGTCGCCTCCTCCCGCAAGTTGACTCGCTCCTAGAGACCTAAGTCCAGAACACTGCGGCCTTCCTTGAAGCTAGGGCCAACGTCCAGGAGTACGCAAACAACGGCGCAAGACAATGTCGTCGCCGTCGCCATCGATCAGTGGCCCGACGACACAGAGCATGGCAGAGGAGCCGATTCCCAGCGCAAGACGCCCCCGCCGTTGCTGTGTAATCTAAATTTGCCATGAAAACTGTTCGGATTGCCATGCTTAAAATCTGAGCATTTATCATTTCTGTTTATTTTAGATCGATCATCATATGAATGTAAAGTCAGAGTCAGACTGAATGAAATCTATGGTTTGATCGATAGAATGTTCTGCTAGAGTCGTATCAAATTAAATATAAAATGTCATCAACCCACATGTATTCCTTCTCATCCAACAACCTAGACTGGTTCAATGTCAAGCGCTCAACACATTTAGCGTGCAGTTAATTTCATGCCAAAAATAGTGCTAATCACATAGTAACACGCAAATAATATCCAACTTAATATCCGCATGCACTTAATATACTTCAAAATTAACGTGCATTGCATGTACACATTGACTAGTACTACTACGTGAAAGTGGTGTCATAACTTGTGAATGCGTCCAGATGTGGTGAACGGCAACATCGCCCGCGAGTTCTTTGTGTTTGCCCGTGCGTCTAAACATTGAAGGGGAGGAGAGAGAGAGCGGACATGGAACCTACCGGTAAGTGAAGACGAATAGTACGTGCTAACGAGCCGGTCCCACTCATGTAATAAAAAAATATTACATGTTATCCATTAAATAGGTTGTGGTGATATAAAAACATTATATGAACAAAGGGGGTACTGCAAACATTGTTGTACTATGTATGTTGCCTATTGACGTGTAGCTTGAAGGCCCTGGTCGCATGTTCTATCCTCGTCCTATTTAATTTTTAATTTATATATGGGTCCAAATTTGTTTCATGATAGGTGGGCCCCTCGGTGTGTACTTTGTAGCACTTTATTTGTGGGTCGAAATTTGTTCCACTACAGGTGGACTATCGGTGTGTAGTTTTGTAGCTTATTTGTAATAATTAAAGAGAACAACAAAGTTTTTTGCAAAAATACCATGGTGCAACGTTGAAGGCGAGAAAGGACGTGCGATAGAGCGATGACCGAGCCAAAGGGAAATCAATTGGGGTAGGTGCGGGGGTTGCAACGGTGTTTGGAGTAGTTGTGGGCCGAATGCTACGAAAATATATTATAAACCCACCGGAATAAATGCCTACACATATTAATCCAATGTTTGAGTCTCCCTCCCAATGTAAATAGTTCCAGCTTTGCAAGGGATGGAGAGGTAGCTTCAATGTGTGGAAGATACAGCTTGAGAAAGCGAGGTCAATCGAGGCACAGATAGATAGAGAGACAAAGTGAGTGTGGTCCAACATTCATTGGAAAGATATATATGCTCTGGAGTGATATTTTTCGAATGAGATTTTGGGCAGGGTGAGGGTTGTAAGATAGAGCTTGAGAGATGATCCAGTCATAGACATGTAGATATATTTTGTGCGTGGGAGGAAGCAAGGTCAATCGATTACAAATATAAAGGGAGAGAGATTGAGCGAGTGTGGGTTGTCGTGCGATCGAAAGAGTGAGATGGGTTGCAGAGAGTGACCTAGATAGACAATGTGCATGAGAGAGTATAGAATATGAATATGTCGAATTGGGCTCAAACATGGAGATATATCGTTTGTGTCCGAGAAAGAGCGAGGCCAATCGAGACATACAGAGAGAGAGAGAGAGAGAGATTGAGCGAGCGTGGCCTGCCATGAGCTCAAAAGAGTGGGGGGAGCTTGGATGGGCTGACCTAGATAGAGAATCTACGTGAGAGAGTATAGAGTATATTGACCGAGGCCCGAACAGGGATATATATCATTTGTGTGTGAAAGAAAGCAAGGTTAATCGAGACTTAGATAAGGAGAGCGAGATTGAGCGAGTGTGGCCCGCCGTGTGCAAGAAAGAGTGAGACAGTCTCGAGGGAGTAACCTGGATAGAAAATGTGCGTGTGTGCGCACGAGAGGTTGGGGGCTAGATAGGCAATGCATGTATCTAGACAGAGAGGGTGGGAGGGAGAGAGAGAGATAGAGCTCGGCACGGGGTGCAATGGCGGGTGTGTGAGGTAGATACATTTGGTAACAGACTGGAAAAAGGGGGTTGTGTAGTTGAGAGAGTGAGAGACCGAAACATGGAGAGAAAGAATGAACGTGTGTCGGATACCGATAGCTTCCTAAGGTGGTTAGGATGGTAAGATCGACCGATACAGGAAGTATGTAGCATGTGTGCCGAGGGGGGGGAGGGGGGCTAAAAACAACATTTGAATGTATATAGTATGAGACTTAATATCGATGTTTCAATTTAGTGTACATTATAAGAGTTGAACTGAGGACCATGCATAGGGGTAATTATTTCGAATTTGTGCCATACTAGGTTTGGAAAAGTTGACATTGGACATCCATCCAAAGTTTTCTCACGACCATGGTGTTCATCATATACATATGAATTTGTATTAGAAAAGTAGCATGGATACCGTGACATGGGAAATCCACGTTAGAATTGTAGATTGCTATGTGACACTCACTCTAATTCAAATAACTCATTAATTAATTTATAGTATCTCGTTTCAGATGGCTAATTATTTGCAAGGAAAACACAGGCATGGTAATACATACATATTCGTTTGCAAATGAAAGAAGATTTGTTTTCATTCTCAAATGTAGGCGCACCAGACAGACCAGGGTCATGTCGTGGTGGTCGCTTGTGTCGTACGGATGCTAGCACCCAGCCACCCATCCCCCTTCCTCCCTCCACCCCAAAAGAACGACGACAAAATAAGTTCGCGCTCCCAAGTTTCGGATTGAAATATCTGGCGGCCCCAATTCCAGCCCCGCAGAATCTTCCTTCCCCACCGTCCCCTTCCGCGCCAAGATTGCTCAAATCCTAATTCGCCGCCAACCCAAGAAAAGTTCGAATCGCCCGTCGTCTCGTCTGTTTCCCCACCTCTGTGCCGGATGACAATGATGGTCAAGCTTCACCACCGCATCGGAGCTACCTCATCTACGCCCTCGTCCACCGCACCGGGTTGTCCATCGACAACAACTTCCACCACAATCGACGTGCGCTTCGCCGATGTCGTCTCCCAGCTCACCGGGGCTACTTCACCGAGCACAACGTCGCACCTCTGCCCCCTGAGGCCATTGGGGCTTCACCAACGGTCTCATCCGCCACGTTATAGTGCTCCGCTGCCACTCAATATTTGCATTCGTGTGTAGCCAGTCAACGCCAGCGCATCACCCTCAACGGCTCTGAAGTGACCCGCACTCTAGCTAGGCGAGCATGCCCAAACGCCGGCCTGAACTAGGTATCCACATATCACTCCCTTGTGCACTATTCCGATGATGTTTGGATATCCTTTCACTGCTCTCTTAGCTTACACGCCTATGCAACTCTGACTTTAACTCTTATTTCTTCTAGAGATATCATCTGAAGCAAGCAAAACCACTTTTTAACGAAGCATGACAGCGCTACGGGATATGGTACACATCCTACACACCCGTACAACCTTGAAAGTATCTGTCCTCCGGTACAACAGCAAGGTCGATTCCTCTTGTTTGATCTGCCATTCGCCATGTCAAAAATGCAGAGGGGGATGCAAGGAGCACAAGGCCTGCACATCCAAGCAAGTGGTAACATGTACTTGTACATGGAACATCCCAAGCGCAAGCAGAGCTGCAGTGAGCCTGTACAATGAGCTAGCATAAGTCCCTGCATTTCATTTAATTTGTACTGGCCTATGTTTACGATTTGTGTGTGCTCGCAGATGCACGAATTCAAGTTACCAGTGGTGAAAATTTAACTTAAAAAACGACGGCACTTGCACTCCGGAAATCAACATAACTTGAGAAATGTGAAGCTACATGCACTTTGAAAACCAGCTAATGATCCAAAGTAGTTTAGATTATAAAACACTAAATGATGTAAGCACGAAAAAACACAAAATTCCACATGGTGTACAAGGACTACTAACATGGGTTGTACCTGTTTGAATTATTCGTTCTATGACTGAAAATATTGAAGTGTAATTGCACCTATAATGAGTGCGCAAACTGCATATCAATATATCTATCCTGCACAAGTACGCCAATAGTTTCGAACAACAGATTAGAAAAGTATTTATGCTATGTTGTCATGATATGGGTACTTTCTGGTACATGGCCTCGACGTTTCCTCAAGCCATGAAAATGTACTATAATTGGCTTGTCATCAATGCCTGCAAATCTCTAAATGGAACATGATCCAGCAGATCGTGAAGACGTTTTACTACATCAACCATGTTAGATCCCTCATTAGACATTAAATCATTAGACAACATAAATTGGTTTAGATCCCTTCACAAGAAGAGCTGAAGTGAGCCTGTACAACAAGCTAGCGTAAGTCTCTTCACGGTCCAACAGATCATTTGTCTCTCTCAACATAGCATATCATCATTAGACACTAAGTCCTTCAATGGGAGCTTGCAAAATGCTTGCATTAGATCCCTCATTAGACACTATATGTTCATTAGCAGGAGCATGTAAAATGTTTGCATCAAATCCTTCATTAGTAGTATGTTCATTAGACACTTCAGACTCAAGAACGACATGAGTTTCTATGTTTGCACCAGAAACTTGATTAGATGCATCAGGTTTAGTCAGTTAATTATTGATTGGGAGAGTTATAAAATAAGAAGAAATTGGTTTCATTTTCTCATAGATTCCCTACATACAAGCAGTTTTAAAACACCATCATGTTTAACTATTGGCCAGAAATTGAATAGTTGAATTAGATATAATTAGGGATGTGATGTACCTGCTCGTTGCGCATGGTGGTCTTCCAAGCTGGGACTATCCATTTACGCAACCTCGATGCCATGCCCATGCTGCCGCCGCTGCCGCTGCCTCCCACACAGGCTACACCCAGGGTTGGATCTTAATCTTCTTGTCCTTCCATTCGCTTGAATCCCGGTGACCGCCCTCCAACAAGGGCGCGAGGAAGTGGTGTGTTGATCTAGTCCAATGGCAGCTAGGTTTGGAGCGAACCAAACTACAGGCTGGAGCGAACGAATTGCGGTTTTTTCTACTGTCGGTCGATATGGGATGCGCTCGTTTGGGACACGAGCCTGCTATAGGGCCTGCCTTGCACCTACGTTATTGGACCATCCAAATTGAAACATTTTTCTTCATTTTTTACACTGTCTGCTCGTGTGTTGGGACGAACAAAACTAGCTTGGGCCAACCTGGATGGCTCAAACTAGGTGCGCACTTTCCATACACCCGAGGTGTCCCCTCATACCGGCCCCTTTCATGGCATCGCCCCTTTTGCGTGTATGATTGGGGTAGTGAAAAATATTTTAGTGGCGCTTTTGATTTACCCAGAGAATGGTTGAATTGCTAGTTTCTTTGATCTGGGTTCGCCAATAATGTGAAGGATGCTAGTCATTTCATCCTATTGTAGATTTCTTAGATCTTGATATGCCAAATGTAATCGCATGAAATATATAGTAAAAGCGAGTGTGATGTGTGTGGCTACAACTAGTCTGACAACGCGTCCTTATATAATATATCAAGGACGCACCATCTTGTCAGATTAACCATTCGACTAACCAATACAGTGTGGGAAGAAAGAAGTATTGGGACTACGTATCCAAGTAATTGATGCCATGGACTCCTTCATAGAACCTTGTAAGCGAAAAAGAAGTTGCAGTGTGCATGTACAAAGAGCTAGCGTAAGTTCAGATACCTGCTTCTCGGAATTTTAGTTAGCCACTTATTGCAAAATTGTTCAATTACGTTGCTTGGCTAATTTAGATTGCTTCTGATTACATAATGCCCTAGCCTGTTAATCCTATTATAGACTGCGCATATCTATCTGTTTGATACTTACTGTTAAGAATTAATTGTTTGCTTGAACATAAATAGCTACTTAAGCACGTAGATAGCTGGTGATATGTACTTCTAGGGTGCAGCAGAATTCACGTTTAATTTACGTTCTGATACCCTATTTGTTTAAATGGTTTAGTGTTATCACTTGTAGCACTAGTAATGTTTGCATGTTCATAGATAGACAATTGCCAGGATTATAGGAGGGACACCGTCTTTTTAACTTATATATGTGTTGGAATCATTTTGCTTACATCAAATAAATTTACAGAAGTCTGTGTTGCTGGTAAACGGTACCGACTTGTTACTTTAATAAGTTGCCAAGAACTTGTTAGTTTTACTAGTTCATGTGTAATTAAATACGTTGCCAAAACTGGTTAGTTTTAATAGTTTGATGTTTGTTTCTTATGGCTCTTGCAACACATTATTTATGATTGGTAACATTCAAGTTTGCAGGATCCAACTAAAACTCCATTATCACAACAGGTATGTTTTCACAAACTTCCTTGTTTACCTGGTTTGCGGCTGTAACTTGTTGCTGTAATCATCTTACCAAGTTCAAGTTTTCAGGATCCAATTGGAAGTCCAATTGCACAACATGTACATTTTCAAAATTATACTTGTGTATTAGGTTTGCTGTTGTAATTTGTTGCTCCAATCAAGTTAATGACTACTCAACTTTTCAGGATCCAAGAGAAACTCCAATGCCACAATAGGTTCCTTTTGCAAAACTTGTTTGCTTAACTGCTTTGCTACTGCAACCGGTTGCTCTAATCACGTTACTCGCTACTCAACTTTTCAGGATCCAAGAGAAACTCCAATGCCACAACAAGTACCTTTTGCAAAACTTGTTTGTTTAACTGCTTTGCTGCTGCAACCGGTAACAATTATGTTAGTAACTACTTTTTAGCATCCAATTGAAACTCTTTAATTCCTTGTTTGTTTAACTGGTTTTCTATTATAACTCCCAGCTGAGATGTTTTGCTAACTTCAACTTTTCAGAATCCAATCGGAACTTCAATGGAAATATAGGTTAGCCCAAGATCAAAGAGCGAGGTCCCCATGGACATTGTATCATCCCACAACAAAGGCACTGGCCCAATCGTGCATCATGAATTGCCAAATGCTGATGCTATAGAGGCTAAACTATGGGTAGAAAGAGATTATGCTGCTCCACTCAGAGATGAAGTTGACATGTTGAGGAAGCAAATAGCACAATCACTAGCAGTACTCAAGACAACCATTAAATATTTGGTGGATTTCAAAACGAAGCAAGCTGAGACTGACCGCATTGTTAAGGTCCATAAGGAAAAAAGGTGTAGCGACCAGACCTCAAACGGTCCAATCTCTGTGCTCTAGTGTCATCCCTGGATCAGTAATGCTGACACCGCACAGTACTTGAAGGTTTTATAACAGAGTAGCAATCACACACTTATTACAACGAGTGTCTCAAAAGAGAACTTATTACAATAAATTTGGCTTAAGGCCATCTAATAATGATAATAGTGGAAAGCTTGGAAGATAAGTGAGTCCATCAACTCCAACGACATCACTGAGTATAGAACCACGACCTAAAGGCACATTACTCGTCATCTGAAAAGTCTGCAACATGAACGTTGCAGCCTGAAACGGGTCAGCACATGGAATATGCTGGCAAAGTAACACATAGAGAGCAATGAACAGAAATATGCTATACTACATGCATATATGGCTGGTGGAAAGCTCTATGGTTACAGTTTTGCGTAAAGCCAATTTTTCCCTACTACAAAGGAATAATTTTTATTTAACTATCATGGTAGTTGTTAAACATTGAGAGTGTAGACACCCTCTCAATCCCAATTAAACATCATCATTAAAAACCCAACAATATTAATTAGAGTAACATGATGAGATTCACATGATAATCCAAGTACTAGATACTCAAATTGTCCATAACTAGGGACACGACTAACCCTGCTTAGTTTATACACTCTGCAGAGGTTTGCGCACTTTTCCCCACAAGACTCGATCTCCTCCGTTGGGATTCTCGCACTACATGGTGTTTGAGAAACGAATGACCGAGACATAGTCTTTCAGAAGCGCTAGCACCCTACGATCGGATAGCTTGTGGCTGCACATGAAAGTTTCTAGTATAAATAATCTCATGATCCCTTTGAGCCTGGGTGGTGGTCCAAAAGAAAAAAAGCCAATCGCTGGAATACCCAGGTGCCTCAATCCACCCAGATGTGTGTTTAAGTTGCCACCTTAGATAAACCATTAATTAACAATCTCACATCTGTCATGGAAACACTCACCCAATCCATGTCTACTAGCATAGCATAGCAATATAAGCAAACGTAGAAGTAACTCCCATGGTTTGATAAAGAAACAGGTAATAGGTACTACCTCATCTACTTCCCAAAACCTACAATTTAATTAGATCCTAATCATGCATTGTTTGAGGATTGATCTAATGCAATAAAAACTGGGTAGTAGGAGGTATGATCAAAGTGTTACTTGTCTTGATGATGATCCGCGAAACCTAGAGATTCGAAGTAGCAATCGGCGCACTCCGCGTACTCTATCGCAAACAAGCAAGCGTACAATAAGTACTCATCTAATGCACAGGTAAAACTCAAATAAGAGATCTAACCAGAAAGTTCAACTTAAGAACTCCGGTTGGCAAATAGAAATCAAATCGAACGAAGCAACGAAAGAGAAATGGCGAAAGAAACAAGCTTCATTATTTACTAATCTGGATCTAAGTCAAATTTTACAGAGGCAAAAACATGTTTGAGTTGGTTAAACGGAAAGAGGGTTTCGAGACGAAACTCCAGGCGCTTGAATCACCTGATTCCGATAACGAGCGAAAAGTTAAACTAGATCGAAAATCGGATCGGAAATCGCGATCAGAAATAATCGCGGATTAATCCGAGAAAAAAGAAAAATGACGAACAGACTAACGAACGAACGTTCGTTATCTGGATCTAAACGATGAACGCGTTCGTTAGAACGAACGAACGAGCGAATGCTCGCTAATTAACCTAAACCAGAAAAAACCAATCTAATAAAAAAATGAAAAATAAAAAAACCGAACGAAAACCGGCGAAAACCAACGGTTTTAAAAAAACCAGCGGCGGCGGCCAACTTCGACGGGCGGGTCCGGCGGTGGCGGCGGCTCCGGCAACTGCGGCGGCTGGGTGCGTGCTAGGGTTTGGGGCGCAGCACGGCTCGGGTGGGCTGCTAAGGCTCGGGGGCGGCGCTATATAAAGGGCCCGGCGGGAGGAGTCCCGGCCGATCCCGGCACGAAGTCGGTTCGTTTTTTTAACAATTATGCACAGAAAAACAAACAAAAGAAATACTAAACAGACTCCAAAAATCCCGAAATAAATTTTCCCCGGCTTCTAAAATCAAGCGGCACAGGATGAACTTTTATTTGGGGCCTAAGTTCAATCATGAAAAACGCGCATTTTCCTAAATTCAAATAAAGTATCAAATAAAACCAAAATAAAATCTTAGTTGATTTTATTTGTAAATCCTCAATATTTCTTTATTTTGGGAAAGTCATTTTATTCCCTCTCGCATATTTTTGTGATAGAAATAATTGAAGATAAAATCAATAAAATCAAATGATCCTATTTTCAAAATTTGAAAAACGCAAATATGAAAATAACGAAATCCCCAACTCTCTCCGAGGGTCCTTGAGTTGCGTAGAATTTCTAGGATTAACCAAAATGCAATAAAATATGATATGCAATGATGATCTAATGTATAACATTCCAAATTGAAAATTTGGGATGTTACAAACCTACCCCCCTTAAGATGAATCTCGCCCTCGAGATTCCGGTTGGCTAGAAAATAGGTGAGGGTGGTCCTTCAGCAGATCTTCCTCTCGCTCCCAGGTGGCTTCATCCTCGGTGTGGTGGCTCCACTGAACTTTGCAAAACTTGATAACCTTGCTGCGGGTGACTCGGCTGGCATACTCAAGAATCTTGATTGGTTTCTCCACATATGTCAAATCACTGTCCAATTGAATCGCTTCCAGCGGCACTGTATCTCTCAGCGGTATATCAGCCATCTCTGCGTGGCACTTCTTCAACTAGGAAATGTGGAACACGTCGTGAACTCCTGACAATCCTTCGGGCAATTCCAACTTGTAGGCTTCTTCTCCGATACGCTCCAAAACCTTGTATGGTCCTACAAAACGTGGCGCTAACTTTCCCTTAACTCCTCGAAGTGGAGATACTCGAAAATAAACTCGGTCTCTGACTTTGTAAACCGTCTCCTTGCATTTCGAATATGCGTAGCTCTTCTACCTGGACTGGGCTACCTTGAGCCTATCGCGAATCAATTTCACCTTCTGTTCAGACTCCTTAATCAGATCCGGTCCAAACAACTGTCGGTCTCCAACGTCATCCCACGACAATGGGTCCTGCACCTCCTTCCGTACAAGGCTTCGAAAGGGGCCATCTTCAAACTGGATTGATAACTATTCTTGTAAGAGAATTCTGCGTACGGCAAATTGTCGTCCCAACTAGATCCATAATCTAGCGCACAAGCTCTCAGCATATCCTCCAAAATCTGATTGACTCTCTCAGTCTGGCCATCTGTCTATGGATGAAAAGCTATACTGAACTCTAGCCGAGTACCCAAAGTTTCATGCAACTGATTCCAGAACTTTGAGGTAAACTGGGTTCCTCTATCTGATACAATGCTCCTTGGAACTCCATGCAGACATATGATCCTTGTCATGTATATCTTTGCCAACTTAGCACTGGTGTAGGTAGTCTTCACTGGGATGAAATGAGCTACCTTTGTCAAACGATCGACTACAACCCAAATCGAGTCATAGCCTGAACGAGTTCTGGGTAATCCCGTAATAAAATCCATGCCTAACTTATCCCACTTCCATTCGGGTATTGGCAATGGCTGTAACAATCCTACTGGCTTCTGATGCTCTACCTTTACTCTCTGACATACATCACAAACTGCTACATACTCCGCAATATCCTTCTTCATTCCGGTCCACCAGAAGGTATCCTTCAAATCCAAATACATCTTGGTATTTCCTGGGTGAATCGAATATGGTGAATCATGGGCTTCCTACAGAATTAACTTCCTGATCTCCGGGTCATTGGGCACATAGACACGGTCTTCAAACCATAAGGTATCATGTTCATCCTCATGAAATCCTTTAACTTTTCCTTTGCTCATTTCTCCTTTATAGAGGCATCCTCCTTGTCAGTCTTCTGAACTTCTCTGATCTTATCCATCAAAGTAGACTAAATCTCCAATGCTGCTGCATAGCCTCTCGGGACTATGTCCAAACATAGATCACGAAGATCCTCGGCTAACTCCCTTGGTACATCTCCCGTCATTAGGGTGTTGACATGGCTTTTACGGCTCAACGCATCAGCTACTATGTTAGCCTTTCCGGGATGGTAATGCAATCTCATATCATAATTCTTGATGAGCTCCAACCATCTCCTTTGCCTGAGATTCAACTCCTTCTTGCTGAAAATATACTTCAAACTCTTGTGATCCGTGTACACCTCACAATGGTTTCCAATGAGAAAATGTCTCCAAGTCTTTAATGCATGCACTATGGCTGCTAACTCCAAATCATTCGTGGCATAATTCAACTCATGTGGCTTAAGTTGTCGTGAAGCATACGAAACAACTCTGTCTTCCTGCATAAGCACTGCTCCAAGTCCTCGACGTGAAGCGTCGCGATATATCTCATAATCCTTGTTCTGATCCGGTAGAATCAACACTCGTGATGTAACCAGACATTTCTTCAACTCCTGGAAACTGGCCTCACATTCCTCAGTCCATTTGAAGTTGGTATCCTTCTTCAACAACTCCGTCATAGGTTTCGCAATCTTCGAGAAATTTTCAATGAATCTCCGGT
The DNA here is from genome assembly GCF_002162155.2 of Triticum dicoccoides. Classification (NCBI taxonomy): domain Eukaryota; kingdom Viridiplantae; phylum Streptophyta; class Magnoliopsida; order Poales; family Poaceae; genus Triticum; species Triticum dicoccoides. Next base: position 295,233,493 of record NC_041382.1, on the reverse strand, counting down.
AGTATCCTGCGAGTCCAAGAAAACTCCGGATCTCTCCAACTGTTGTTGGTGCTTCCCATTTTGTCACAGTGTCAACCTTGGTGGGATCTACCGCTATACCTTCTCCGGATATAACATGTTCGAGGAATCCAACTTCCTTCAACCAAAATTCACATTTGCTAAACTTGGCATATAACTGATGTTCTCTGAGCTTCTCAAGTACCAAATGCAAATGCTCCTTATGCTCCTCTTCATTCTTCGAGTAAACTAGAATATCATCAATGAACACTATGACGAACTTATCCAAAAACTCCATAAATACTTTGTTCATCATGTTCATAAAATATGCAGGTGCGTTAGTCAGTCCAAATGACATAACGGTGTACTCGTACAACCAATACCTAGTGGTAAAAGTTGTCTTAGGTATATCCTGTTCTCGAATCTTCAACTGATGGTATCCTGATCGCCGATCGATCTTGGAAAATACCTTAGCTCCTTGGAATCGGTCAAACAAATCATTAATCATCGGTAGTGGGTACTTGTTCTTGATTGTTACTTCGTTCAATCCTCGATAATCAACAACCATCCTTAACGATCCATCCTTTTTCTCCACTAGAAGTACTGGCGATCCCCAAGGCGAAGAACTTGGGAGAATATATCCTTTATCTAGTAACTCCTTAATCTGCTTCTTAATCTCCTCCAAATCTTTGGGGGCATCCTGTATGGTCTCTTAGATATTGGCCCTGTGCCTGGCAAAAGCCCAATTATAAACTCAATGTCTCTATCCGGTGGCATGCCTGGCAATTCCTATGGAAACACATCAGGGAAATCCTTTACCACTGGTACTTCCTCTTGCACAACTCCTGTTAACGAATTTAATTGAGTCCTCTTCGGCACATGCCGGGATACATACTTGATCCTTCTTCCTTCTGGGGTGGTGAGCAAAATCGACTTACTGGTGCAATCAATGTTTCCTCTATACAACGATAGCCAATCCATACCCAGAATTACATCCAAACCTTGTGATTCCAAAATGGTTAAATCCAAGGGAAACACATGCCTACCTATACTCAATGGCACTTGAAAACATCCTTTACTGGCCATGTACTCTGCTCCTGGTGAGCTTACTAACATAGGTGTTCTAAGAACTTTGGTGGGCAGGTTATACTTATCCACAAATTCCCTTGATATGTATGAATGTGATGCACCAGTATCAAAAAGAACGATTGCAGTAAAAGACTTAACCAAAAACTTACTGATTACTACATCCGGTTGCCCTTCAAGCTCCTCCATGTTAACATGGTTCACATGTCCCCTATTGAAAGGGTTTGGCTTCTTCCTAGAGCTTCCATTGCCATTCCCATTCTGGGCTTCAGGACATTCATTGGCATAATGTTCGGTCTTCTGGCACTTAAAGCAAGTGACTTGGCTCAGGTCTCTCTTGGCTAGGGTTGATGGGTTGGTACGGTTCTGGCCGTTGCTTCCTCCATTCCCATTACCATTCTTGGGGCCATTATGATTGTGCGAGCGAGGCTCCATGGGTATGCTGAAAATGTCATCCCGGTCTAGGGGTAAAACGTGGCTTCTGCTGAGCTCCAGAATTGTACTTCCCTTGTCCATACTTCCTCTTGCGGTTCTCAATTTGTTGTTGCTTCCCTTCAATCATAAGAGCACGATCTACCAACTCGTGGTAGTCGTTGAAGCTTGATACCATCAACTGCATGCTCAACTCATCATTCAGTCCTTCTAGAAACTTCTCCTACTTAGTTGCATCTGTAGCCACGTCATCTGGGGCATAATGTGCTAACTTACTAAAGTCCTCCACATACTGGCCAACTGTCCATCATCCTTGGCGCAAGTTGCTAAACTCACGCTTCTTCATGGCCATAGCTCCTGTTGAAACATGGGCAGTACGGAAAGCCTGCTGAAACTGGTCCCATGTGACAGTGTCGATAGGGAAAGTGGCTGTGAAATTCTCCCACCATGATGCTGCGGGTCCGTCAAGCTGATGTGCGGCAAACTTCACCTTTTCTGCATCTGTGCATCCTGCTATGGTCAACTCCCTTGCTGTCTTGTGGAGCCAATGATCTGCTACTATAGGCTTGGTGCTACTGGAGAACACCGGCGGATTCAACCTAAGAAAACGGGCTAAGTGGTCAACATGTGGTGGTGGTGGTGGGTTGTTGTTGTTGTTCCCCTGATTCTGATTCTGGACTAGCAACTACATCAACGTATTATGTTGCTGGATCAACTGAGTGAGCTTCGGTGGGAAGGTAAATCTGGGGTCATGTCTCGGAGGCATCTGATGGGTTTAGAAAAGATGAGATTTAAGAATAGAGAGGGGTCTAGAGAGAAAACACTACCCATAAACATTTCACTTCATTCAATCAAACAAGGGCATACAATCAGTCTAACTATCGCAAAAGTGCTCGGACTACTATATTTACATGGTGGACTACTACTTCTTATGGAGTGGTCTACTAGAAATATTCTTCGGTTGCAGACTCCATGATATCTGCTCCAGCTTCATCAACATAGTCATCATCGTTATCGTCTGGGTCCAAGTCGGTGTCGTCGATGATGATGTAGCCTTCCGGGCGAATCTCCTTGGGTTCTTCATCTTCTTCTACTGGTGTAGGGCCTCCCATAAATATTCTGATCTTCTTGACCAGGTCGTCACTCTTCTCCACTAGTACTTCGATTTCCTATTCATAATCTTCACGTGTAGCCTTGAGTTCTTCCTCTAGTTCCTAGATTCTTGTCCTTGCCTTCTTCAAATCTATCATGTCTGCGCACATCTGGTTCTCCTGACATCAAATGTGCTGGTTTAGCTCCTGAATAAAAGATGCAATTGATCTATCCTTCTTGGTGTTGATCATCTCCCAGTGCTCATCTCGGCGCCTTGAGCTCATTGCGGTAAACTTCTCCAATACGTCCCATGGAGATGTGAGCTCCCATGCTCTTTCCTAGACTCCAGGTTGGTGCATCAAAGGAAAACTCTATGGGCTTAGTGACTGGCATGAATGTCCTTCCTAGAAGTTGAACTTGAATCATCCAGCGCTCCTCTTCCGGTAAAGTGGCGTTGTAGGTTCCGGTGAAGCTTGGTACTCCAATGTTCAGGTATCTAGTGACTTCCTTCAAATGACGTCCAAAGGGAGTATCTTCATCCGGTTGCGTGAACTTGTTCCGTGCATCCGCCATCCTAAAAGAGTAGAAAAGATGAGGAGTCAGAATGGGAAGAGTGAGTAGTGATCTAGGGCTTTATCTTAGCGGTCGTGTCCTACAGTCAGCGTGTGCTTTGATACCATCTTGTAGCGACCAGACCTCAAATGGTCCAATCTCTATGCTCTAGTGTCATCCCTGGATCAGTAATGCTGACACCACATAGTACTTGAAGGATTTATAACAGAGTAGCAATCACACACTTATTACATAGAGTGTCTCAAAAGAGAACTTATTACAATAAATATGGCTTAAGGCCATCTGATAACGATAACAACGGAAGGCTTGGAAGATAAGTGAGTCCATCAACTCCAACGGCATCACTGAGTATAGAACCACGACCAAAAGGCACCTTACTCGTGGTCTGAAAAGTCTGCAACATGAACGTTGCAGCTCGAAACGGGTCAGCACATGGAATATGCTGGCAAAGTAACACATAGAGAGCAATGAACAGAAATATGCTATACTAAATGCATATATGGCTGGTGGAAAGCTCTATGGTTACAGTTTTGCGTAAAGCCAATTTTCCCTATTGCAAAGGAATAAATTTTGTTTAACTATCATGGTAGTTGTTAAACATTGAGAGTGTAGACACCCTCTCAATCCCAATTAAACATCATCATTAAAAACCCAACAATATTAATTAGAGTAACATGATGAGATTCACATGATAATCCAAGTACTAGATACTCAAATTGTCCATAACCGGGGACAAGGCTAACCATGATTAGTTTATACACTCTACAGAGGTTTGCGCACTTTTCCCCACAAGACTCGATCTACTCCGTTGGGATTCTCGCACTACATGGTGTTTGAGAAACGGATGACCGAGACATAGTCTTTCAGAAGCGCTAGCACCTTACGATTGGCTAGACCGTTACACCTACCTTCCCCTACATCTGCTAGTCTACCATTGTAAGAGCTCGCACGACTTAATCAACTATGCTAGAGCCCATAGTAACTTGTGGCTGCACACGGAAGTTTCTAGTATGAATAATCTCATGATCCCTTTGAGCCTGGGTGGCGGTCCAAAAGAAAAACAGGCAATCGCTGGAATACCCAGGTGCCTCAATCCACCCGATGTGTGTTTAAGTTGCCACCTTAGATAAACCATTAATTAACAATCTCACATCTGTCATGGAAACAATCACCCAATCCACATCTACTAGCATAGCATAGCAATATAAGCAAACTTAGAAGTAACTCCCATGGTTTAATAAAGAAACAGGTAATAGGTACTACCTCATCTACTTCCCAAAACACACAATTTAATTAAATCCTAATCATGCATTGTTTGAGGATTGATCTAATGCAATAAAAACTAGGTAGTAGGAGGTATGATCAAAGTGTTACTTGCCTTGCTGATGATCCGCGAAATATAGAGATTTGAAGTAGCAAGCGGCGCACCTCGGGTACTCTATCGCAAACAAACAAGCATACAATAAGTACTCATCTAATGCACAGGTAAAACTCAAATAAGAGATCTAACCAGAAAGTTCAACTTAAGAACTCCGGTTGGCAAAAAGAAATCAAATCGAACGAAGCAACGAAAGACAAACGGCGAAAGAAACAAGCTTCGTTTACTAATCTGGATCTAAGTCAAATTTTACAGTGGCAAAAACTTGTTTTAGTTGGTTAAACGGAAAGAGGGTTTCGAGACGAAACTCCAGCCGCTTCAATCGCCTGATTTCGATAAACGAGTGAAAAGTTATACTAGATCGAAAATCGGATCAAAAATCGCGATCAGAAATAATCGCGGATTAATCCGAGAAAAAGAAAAACGACTAACAGATTAACGAACGAACGTTTGTTATCTGGATCTAAACGATGAACGCGTTCGTTAGAACGAACAAACAAGCGAACGCTCGCTAATTAACCTAAACCGGAAAAAAACCGATCTAATAAAAAAAGGAAACTAAAAAAAATGAACGAAAACTAACGGTTTTAAAAAAACCGGCGGCGGCGGTCAACCTCGGCGGGCGGGTCCGGCGGCGGCGTTGGCGGCTGGGCGCGGGCTAGGGTTTGGGGCACGTCGTGGCTCGGGTGGGCTGCTAAGGCTCGGGGGCGGCGCTATATAAAGGGCCCGGCCGGAGGAGTCCCGGCCGATCCCGGCCCGAAGTCGGTTCGTTTTTTTTAATAATTACGCGCAGGAAAACAAACAAAAGAAATACTAAACGGACTCCAAAAATCCCGAAATACATTTTCCCCGGCTTCTAAAAGCAAGCTGCACAGGATGAACATTTATTTGGGGCCTAAATGCAATTTTGAAAATGCGCATTTTTCCTAAATTCAAATAAAACCAAAATAAAATCTTATTTTATTTTATTATTAAATCCTCAGTATTTCTTTATTTTGGGAAAGTCATTTTATTCCCTCTCTCATATTTTTGTGATAGAAATAATTGAAGATAAAATAAATAAAATCAAATGATCCTATTTTCAAAATTTGAGAAACTCAAATATGAAAATAACGAAATCCCCAACTCTCTCCGAGGGTCCTTGAGTTGCGTAGAATTTCTAGGATCAACCAAAATGCAATAAAATATGATATGCAATGATGATCTAATGTATAACATTCCAAATTGAAAATTTGGGATGTAACAAAAGGAAATTAGATTTCCACTTGGTAAATCACAGGTGAAATGTTCTTTCCATCGTTGAATAACCTTTGTGTTGTTTGTTCATGTAATCGATCAAACCATTTGTTTTAGAGATAATTTAATATATTTTTTTTGTTTTTTTTTGTAATTTTTTTAGCACAAGTCTGTATTAATTGATAAGACTTTGAGACATTTCATTTTGATTGCTGTGCCAGACCTACAAATATGCCAATCGGACTGAATGTGCATTTAGCAATAATAGTATTATAGATGGACCTTAAGTGACACACATCGGAAATGGCCAGGATAAACGTACAGCGGTCTGCCTTATGTATGTTAGTTGATATTATTGAACCATATACTCTTTAAGTGTTTATATGTCTATTAGTTTTGTACATTATTGGTTGATTGACTCAGTATTTGAATCTTGATACATCGCTTGTGTACATATCTAAATGGGAGTACACATTATGCTACGTGTGACACTTGAGTTGGACATAAAGTGGTTTCAAATATTCTGATTCACCTTAACCTGGATTCTAGCTTCTGAATTCGAGTATCAGCATTTGTAAATCATATTCATATATGACAGTGGAATACATCTTTGTCGTGCTTTTGAAGAAATACAAAAACACATAGAATGATTTATAAAGATTCGTATAGGAATACAAAATGGATTCTAATTTTGTTGCCAGGATAAACGTGGATGCTTATTGTCCGAAATTTCGAAAGAAGCGGAAAAATGTCCATTCCCATGTCTGTTGCCCGAAGCTAGTGTTTGGGAGATGGAAATTACTGGCTACCCCTTACACGGACAATCCGTCGGCCCGATTTCCACTGCTCTCAATATGGGTAGGTTAGTAACTTCAGTTAGACATGACAAGATTGCCTCTGAGCCCATTCCGACATGGTTGGTGCCAAACATGGGAGGCAAAACACGTTTGATTCAAGCTCATCCGAAAGACCTCTGTCTCTCCTACCATTTCCCCATTCATACACGATGGGCGACAAAACAATCTCGACTCGGCCGAAATCGATGTAGGCAAATATTTTCAATAGAAGCAGGTTTGTAACTTCACTCAGACATGACACAACCGCCCTGCCTGTCAGCCCCGTTCATACACCGTGGGTGCCAAAACACCCTCTCCTCGCCCGAAATTGCTGTAGGTAAATATTGGCGGGATGGGAGATTACCGTTCTATCCCGAACCGATGAGACGTCCAAATTTTAAAGGGGGGCTATGTTCATAAATTTCCCATATTTCAAACAAGCGCGTCCCAAAAACATGGTTCCCCGTACCTCCCCCTCCATTTTCCCATTCATACATCGTCCGTGCTAGAACACCATCCCAACACCACCCTCCTCGGTCTGCCACCCCATCCATCACCGCCATCCTCCACCCCATCCATCGCCGCCATCCTCCACCATGCCAGAGCGCCTACCAAGACCACATCGTCCACTGCTAGAGATGGATGTTTCTCATCCATGGCGACGAACCAGGTGCCTTGCATCGCCGCCTCTCGCTTCCTCGGCGCCGCCGTCCTCTTTGTCGGGGCCGCTCACACGACCTTCTCGTCCACCGCAACGGGACTTATCCCCCGATGCACCCATCTACCATTGCAGATCTGCTTGAACGCCACCGATAGCCATCACACCCCCGATGCCTACACGGCGCCACAAGAAAGGTTGTGCTTCATATCTCCTCAACTTTTTGATCTCAACTAGAAAATAGATCGTAACTTGGTTAATGTACTTTCTTTTCAGCTCTTAGAATTTAGTTCTTAGTTCGAAGCAAACAATGGATGCTAAATAGGATTTATGCGGTTTGCAGCTTTAAATCTACCTTGTCACAGTCATAATTGTGTTTAATTGATCATGATTAGGGTTTAATTGATCATGTTGGTTCCGTGGTAGTTTCTTTAATAGAAATCGGAGGGGAAACCCTCCTTTGCTCAAAAAAATTGCTTAGAGTTTCCCCCTTTTATGATCACTATACGATCAGCATACATGCTTCGTGTCATAATAGCACTGCTCCACCCATCAAGCTAAACAAGCTTAGTTGTTCAAATACGAATCTGATATTATTAAAACATAGTCATTTAATTGGTCAGCTAAATGTTCCTAATTTAGTTTAGAAAATGCATGTTCGACGCTCAGGTGTGTGTCTCTACAGTGTGCCCACGGTGGGGTGCGGCCCACCTTGGGATTTTGGGTCGGCCCAGGTCCCGATTCCCCTCTATTCTGTTGTGCTTCCGATCTATACTCCCCCAAGCCGCCTGCCTCGCCGGCGACTTGCCGTTCCTGAACAACATGGCTCTAGGTGGAGATGCCGAACTAACAGGAGGTCAGGATCCGCTCTCCCAACAGCGTCATCGCTGCCCGGGCGCGTCGCCATGCCTAGCTTCCCAGTCCGTTCAGGGCTCGGGCGTGCAACACCCACTGAGCCAAACCGATTTATCCTGAGATACGTCCTCAACACTTAGCAGCCACTCCTCATCACCCATTTTCTAATTGATTCATTACTCATTAGGCAAGAATGTCATTAGGGTTTGTTGTGTACTGAGTGCTACCTACACTTAATGGTTCAGATGTATTTCAGTAATCTTTAGTACCTGTAAAGTTCACAGGTTTTCAAAATTCCAGCCCTAGGAACAGACACTAGTCATTTTGGATTATTGGTCATAGTGACATTGACACGGATTACTACTAGAGGCCAGGTTTGTTGAAAATTTTACTTGTCTTTCTTACTCATTCGAAATGATATCCAATTATTCATGTCGATTAGTTGCAAACTATAAGTGCTAGACCAACCTCTTTATTCAGATTTTCAACGGTCTCTTACTGCAGTTACAATTGTGCATACTTGTCCTAGTAAGCTCACAAGTAATGATTGATTCACTACATCTATGCTTGCCTTGTCATATTTTTGTCAATATTCTTTTAGGGTGGACCACCCTGTTTCAAAATACTGAAACCGCAGACATGAGTGAATAGTATTTCTCTGTGTGATCTCTACCATCATGTGTGGGCAACGAACACTGCATTGTATAGAAAGAAACTTTCATTTCCACCTTTTACATAGACTACGATCTTTTACATGGAATACAATCTGCCTACTTTCTTTGTGTCGCACTACCAGCACTCCACCCTTGAAGCTAAACATTATGCCACTCGTATTTCCTTAGTTTATTTGTTCAAATACAAATTTGATATGATTCTAATGTTCCTACTTCAGTTTTGAAATGTGTGTCTCCCTATTATAGAGACATAAGAGGTTTGTATTTCTGTGTGTGGTCTGGTTAGCACGGTTGGGGGTGAACTTTGCATATGCAAGAGTTTATAGGGAGACACTCTTTGAGTTGAATCCGCAATGAATTCCATAGATAATCTGACTACTTTTATGTTTTCATGAATCTAAGATACTGAACAACATCATAATGATTATGAGCTTCCACGCATGTAAAGAATAAAGAAGAACAATGCCATGGCTGTCAAACTTGGCATTAAGGGACCGAAATCATATCTGGATACAATGCAATGCACATGCTCTCCACCTACAGATTCATGCTCAGAATATGATCCTAACAGTGATTCTGAGCTAGAGGGAGACCTAAGTCAATGTAGCTCCCTAGTGGAGGAGTCAGAGGCAAATGCCCTATCTTATTCACCCATCAAGGTGCCTCCTCTAAATTTCCAAGGTTATATTGGTCTCACATATCTTGCACCTGAGCTTTGCATTGCTTCTACTTTGTTGCACTGCCATTAGCTTAGTTTACGCATCATGTACACTACAAAAAAAATACACTTCCGTGATGATACGTGTTTGTCACAGTAGGTCACGTTTTTTGTCATGCATGTACATCCATGACAAATCTATGACAGAATCAAGATAGTCATACCTATGCTATCGTAGAAGTATTCCATGACATTGCCAAAATTATCATCACGGAAGTGTCCACTTCCATGACGATAAATCGACCGCGTCACAGAAGTGCTTTCGTCAAGGGTGACCGACACGTGGCATCCACCATAACGGAACGCCGTTAAGCTATCGGGTTGGATTTTGGATCCGATAACCCATTAACAGCCACTACCAATGTCGATTTTCCACGTGTAAAATTCTCATTGGTGGATGGATCCACGCATCAACTCCGCGTTGGCACATGTGTCACTCATCCAACGGTCGAGATGGGCCTTTAATATGTTGACACGTGGACCGGCCCAAAAGTGGCCCACAAAGTTTAAATGGGCCGGCCCAACCGAAGGCCCATAAGATTTAGCGGACCATAATGGGCCGGCCCAGCTAAAGGCCCACAAAATTTAGTGGACCATAATGGGCCGGCCCAGCTAAAGGCCCACAAGATTTTGCGGACCACAATGGGCTGGCTCAGCTAAAGGCCCACAAGATTCTACAGACCATAATGGGCCGGCCCAGCTAAAGGCCCAATATTCTCTGTCAAATTGGCCCGTAAACGGCCTGTCCTAAACTTGTCATCAACGCGGCCCATGGTCACTTCTAACCCGTTAATAGTCTGCTAAGTAATTGGGTCGAATTACGGCCCGGTGTATTTCCAGCCTGTTAAAGGTCCGGCTTCATTTGGGCCCATTTACAAGCCATCAAAACTTTCAGCCCATAAACAACCATGAAGGATTTGGGTCATATTCGGCCATGTCTGACATTCAGCCTGTTAGAGGCCCACTATAGCTTTGGGCCACTTTCGCCCTGTTGTCATTTTCGGCCTGTTAACGCCGGACGTAAACCATGGGCCATATGTGGCCCAACGTCATATCGGGCCCATTAATGGCCCACATAAAAATGACAATAATCTAGCCCGACCAAAGTTCCGGCCTGTTAAAGGCCCGTGTATTAGGTCGGCGCATTTACGGCCCGTCCGAATTTCGGCCTGTCAAAGATCCGCATCGTAAATGGGCCACCATTTTGGCCTGCTAAGTCCAATGGTTTATTTGGCACAATCAGGGCCCAATCTCACTTTCGGTCTATTAAAGGCCCATGTTTTTTATGGGCTCGAGATATTTACATCTATAAACGGCCTATTTTTACTAAGGGCCCAAATTATGTTTAGGCCTGTTAAAGGCCCACTATGGGCCCAAGCCTACCAGAAAAATATGAAAGCTTATGCTGATTTAGGCCCAGATATTTTTAGTGGGCTACATGCCAATTTCGGCCCGTAATCATTTTTAGCCCAGTTGGAATGGGCCTGACGAATGTTGGCATGTTGGGCTCCTACGAAGCTTTCGGCCGAATACATTACTAAGATAAACCTACACTATACAAAAATAGCGTCGTAATTACTGCAGCCTGAGGTAGCATCATAAATGTTGTATCACAACAAAATAAATTCCAACCATACAACAAAAGGCCTGTTGGCATAAAGTTTACAGTCCTTCCAGATAAAAGCACCATCAGATGTATAGAAGCACAGATCATTTGACATGAGTGCTAATGTTTCAGGCTGTAGAATCTGATGGAGCAGCACGATCTCCACCTTTTTTCCGCCATTGCTATTGAACAATGAAGCGAATGTCTGATAGTCTGGTTTCAAAACCATTCATATCTTGACGACATTTCTCAACCACTATTCTTGTTTCCGAAACAACGTCCATTAGGGATTGGACTTGTGTCTAGAGCACAGATATATCACTCTGTCTAGTAGGAAGATTTTGTTCAGTAGGCGATTTGGACGAGGTTACCTTGACAACCAACCCAGAATTACGCAGGAAGGTGCTTTTTTCATTGCTAGTGGAGAGATACTGACGCACTGTAGCAAGAGGTGACATTGTGCCTGTAGTAGCCTCATCACCTTCAGGTGGTTGTGGTTGTTCAATCATTTGTTCCATAGCTTCCTGGAAGTTTGAACTTGTAGATTAGTGTACCAGATAAGTTACTAATGAGACAAAAACAAACAAAGTAGGTTAAACGTCTTATTTTGGTGAACTACTGTAATACATTAGCATGTATTGTAGTGCCAACTACATAATAAAATCACTTTCGGAACATATGTCCATGTAGCATGCCTACTGTATTGTCTATTTCCTCACATTCGTTGACATCTAAGGATAAAGAGTCATGGTTTAAAGTAGGATGAACATAGTATGACATCATTCATATCATGGGCAAACAGATATAAAACAAACATGCTATTTTATCATTGTATGCGCACGTGAACATAACAACTAGATTACAGATCAAGACCAAAAGAATATCCTTCATCTCTTTTAAACCATGTAAGGTGAAATGATATGTTAAGAGAATTGTGAATAAAAGTGAACAAAGTAACTGACATTGGCTGCAAACCAAGTAGTTAAATGAACTCATCACAGTACCAATCAGTTCAAGGCAGGAGGAGTAAGGACTTACAACAGCGGCTTGAACTGGTGTGCTCATGCCCTTCATCTTGCTGGTGTGGCAATCCTTGAAGATTTGCACTGCATTTGGTTCAGGTTCTTTTTGGTCCGCACGGGCTTTCCTCTGTATTTGGAACAAGTCAATATAGATACGATAATATGGCACAAAGAAAGAAGGAAGTAGCAGCTATTTACAAGAGCCTCGCAGTGTGCAATATAGCTACAAGATCCTATTGTCTGTTGGAATTTCAGTTTAGAATGGTTGGTTTTGTTCTTCAAACAGTTAGCCTAGAAGAAGATACACTTGTAAGGCACATACATAAATACAAGTTCAATATATGGTCTGATCAAAATACATATAGCCTACCTGATACTTTAGATGAGACCAGTGTTTAACGAGGGCTATCCAGTCTTCATCTGTAATATATTCCACTGGAGATGTTTGGGCGATTTCATTATTAGCCTTGCCTTCAAAGTGAGATTTTCTAAGGTGGCGTCGATACTGTCACAGAGCAGACTGAAAAACATGAGAGCATGCTTGTTTAGTTGCATCATCTTTCGGATCCAACTTGAACCTCATCTGTTGAATGTGAGTCTTATTAGGAGGAAGCTCGAAAGTATGGGACAGAGCAAGACAATATTACTAATTGCGATGAATAACATTACTTACGGATAAATGGTCAAGGAAGGTGTTAAACTGGGTATTGTCTTTCTCATTCCTCTACTGGATCCACGTTGGGAGGATACGTGCATGACACCTAACGACAACGGCTGCCTCTGATACTAACTTGGCTGACTCTGTAGCATCACGTGGCCTTTTTAAACCTGCCTCAAAATGGATCTCCATTCTTCCTCCTGTAGATTTTGTTAATCTGTCAAGCATTATCCCTGATGTCTATTTCCGCTTGCGCCGTGGTGCTAGTTCAACAACGAATATGGAAAGTGTTAGTGTACATCAAACTGTGAGAGTACATATAAAGGAGCATGCAACTGCAACTTGACTCGGTCAGGTACCGTCTTGGTGTTGATGCTCATGAGGTTCATCTGATCTTGCCAAGTCCTGTTGTGTCAGCAGTGCTTCGGAAGTAGTGTTAGGTGTGAAGGCAGCTTGGGAACTGGCCATTTCCGGAGCAAACGAATGAGTAACTGGTTGAGATGCTGGTACAGTTGAAGCGGATGCTGCAGCTGGTGGAGCAGGTGATACTGTGTTTGTAGATTTAGTAGGTGGACTTGGACCTTCTACTGCACTATAAGTACCAGCAGAATCTCGACGGCAGAACCTTTTCTGTTTCACCCGATGAGTAACAACACTCCCTACTATATTATTTTCCTTGCTTTTTTTGACTTTGCCATGTCAAGCTGTACCCACAACACAAAAGAATAAAATCACTCTTCAGAACTCATTGATGCAGGATACAGACAAGCAATACTTTGATGTAAGACAACCGTATGAGGATGGAATATGTAAGAAAAACAGGATGACATGACATATTCACAGCTACGATGTGCAAACTAAGCAGAAGGATTTTCAAGAAAATAGAAGTAATGCAAGCTAGACACCATATGAAAGATGCAACCAATATTACTCTGCCAAGTTAAAAGTGTCTTGTCATAAGTGGCAATTCGAAAAATTAGAAGCAGTACAACGAAGAAATCAATGCAAGATGCAACCATTATCAAACTGCCATGTTAAAAGCGTCCAATCATGAGTGACTGATGCGGGATACACAACATCAATACTTTGATGTAAGAACATGGTATGATAGATAGATGCAGTGTATTCTAGCCACAGAAAGCCATGTCATATGCACATGTATAACGTATAAACTCAGTAGGTGCAATTTAATCAAAATAGAAGAAATATAGGCTAGAAAAGATATGCAAGATGAAACCAATTATCACACTATCAACTTAGAGCAAGCACCTGTGATGGTGGAGTACGGGAGATGAACTCATCATGTAGACTTGGGACTTCAACTTCATTAGCAGTAGCAGTGGCAAATCTAGAGAGTCTCTGTTTGCGTCGGTGCGGAGGACCACCAACATCCCCTAACTTACTCTTTTGCTTCCTATTTTCTGATATTGCCTTATGAAGTCAAAACCACAAGAAAATGAATAAAATTAGCTCTGCATAACTGGTTGATGCATGATACAGACGAACACTACTTTGATGTAAGGCAAACGCAGGATAGGAGGATGGAATATATACAAAAAAAGACAGCGTTTCATATTTACACGTACGATAGGAGGATGGAATATGTATGAAAAAACAGTAAGCGGCAGGCATTTCAACAAAATCAGAAGAAATGAAAGCTAGGCACCATATGAACATGCAACCAATATCACTCTATCAGGTAAAAAGTGTCTCGTCGTAAGTGCCATTTCAAGAAATTAGAAGCAGTACAAGCTAGAAGACAATACAAGATGCAACCTACATCACAGTCCCAAGTTAAATGTGTCTTATGGGTAAGTGATCGTTGCAGGTATAACTTGTAAGCTACGCAGATGCAATTCAACATAATCAGAAGCAATACAAACTAGACATCATACGGAAAACGCAACCACGTATAACAGTTCCAAGTAAGAGCAAGCACCTGTGATGGTGGAGTAGGGGAGATGTGCTCATCATGTACACGTATGTTCTAGAAACAGGAACACGTGTCATATTCACAGGCATTATGTGTAAAGTAAGTAGATGCAATTCAAGTTAGAAGCAATACAAGCTATACATCATACGCAACATGCAACCACATATAATAGTGTCAAGTTAGAGCAAGCACCTATGATGGTGGAGTAGGGAATATGTGCTCATCATCTACACAGCTACGTTGACTGTCCAGCCTTGTGTTGTCTTGCGAATCTTGTTGGGAGGATGGCGGAGTAGAATCTGTAGAGACCCCCTGTTTGAGTTGCTCCGAAGGAACACCATCATCCACTGTCGGACTAATTTCCTTCAGTTGTAATGATTTTGCATTGTTAAGTCAAACCGATAAGAAAAAGGAATAAAATTCGCTCTTCAAAACTCATTCATGCATGATACTGACGAACACTACTCGGATGAAAGGCAAACATATGATGCGAGGATGGAATATGTATGAAAAATAGGATGGTGTGACATATTCACACCTATGATGTGGTAACTAAGCAGAAGACATTTCAACAGATTAGAAGCACTGCAAGCTAGACACCATATGAAATATGCAACCAATATCGCTCTGCCAAGTTCAAACTGTATGGTGTTTCAAAAAATTAGAAGCACTACATGCTAGAAATCATATGCAAGAAACAACCAATATCATAGTGGCGACTTAAAGGTGCCTTATCATAAGTGACTGATGTGGGATATGCAAGAATAGTAGTCTGATGTTGAAACAGGAATACATGTCATATTCACAGGCATTATGTGTAAAGTAAGCTGATGCAATTCAACAAAGTTAGAAGCAATACAAGCTAGACATCATACGCAACATGCAACCACATATAATAGTGCCAAGTTAGAGCAAGCACCTGTGATAGTGGAGTAGGGGAGATGTGCTCATCATCTACACAGCTACATTGACTGTCTAGCCTTGCGTTCTCTTGCGAATCTTGTTGGGAGGATGGCGGAGTAGAATCTGTAGAGAACCTCCGTTTCAGTTGCTCGGAAGGACCACCAACATCCAATGCATTGCCAATTTCCTTCAGCTTTATTGATTTTGCATTGTGAGGTCATACCGACAAGAAAAAGGAATATCACTCGCTCTTTAGAACTCATTCATGCATGATACTGACGAACACTACTCTGATGAAAGGCAAAGTCATGATACGAGGATGGAATATGTACGAAAAAATGGACGTCTTGACATATTCACACCTATGATGTGGTAACTAAGCAGAAGGCACTTCAACAAATTAGAAACACTGCAAGACACCATATGGAAGGTGCAATCAATATCAATCTGCCAAGTTAAAGCTGTATCGTCATAGGTGGCGTTCATCAAACTAGAAGCAATACATGATAGAGATCATATTCAAGACGCAAACCAATATCACACTGCCAACTTAAAGGTGTCTCATCATAAGTGACTGATGCAGGATACACAAGAACAGTAGTTTCATGTAAGAACATGGTGTGATAGACAGATATAGTATGTACCAAAAACAGGAAAGCATGTCATATTCACATGTATCATGTGTAAGCTAAGCAGATGCAGTTTACACTAATTAGGAGCAATACGAGTTAGACACCATCTGCAACATGCAACCAGATATCACACTGCCAAGTTAGAGAAAGCACCTTGGATGGTGGAGTAGGGGAGCAGAGACTTGGACCTTGTAATGAACTATCAGTACAAGGAGAATCAGTATAGATGTTCCATTTATGTTGCGGCAGAGGACCATCATCATCGCCTTCCTTACTCTTTTCCTTCCTCTTTCTTGATTTTGCCTTGTCAAGTCAAACCCACAAGAAAAAGGAATAAAATTTGCTCTTCAGAACTCATTGATGCATGATACTGACGAACACTACTTTCATGCAAGGCAGCCGCATGATAGGAGGATGGAATATGTATGAAAAACAGGACGGCGTGACATATTGACATGTATGATGTATAAAGTGTAAACTAAGCACAAGGTGCTTGAACTTGTTAGAATCGATGCAAGCTAGAAACCATATGAAAGATGAAACCAATATCACCCTGCCAAATTAAAAGGGTGCCCTAATAAATGTATTTAACCAAATTAGAAGCAATACATGGCAACAGGCTAGAAATAATATGCAATATGCAACGAATAAAGGTGACTCATCGTAAGTGATTGATGCAGGATACAGAATAGAGGTAGTTTCATGTAAGAACAAGGTTAACACACAGATGTAGTGTGTACCAAAAATACGAAGGCATGTCATATTCATAGGTATAGTGTGTAAACTAAGCAGATGCAATTTACCCCAATTAGAAGCATTACAAGCTAGACGCCGTATGCAACATGCAACAACATATCACACTGTGAAGTTAGAGCAAGCACCTGGGATGGTGGTCTGGGGGAATTGCGGTGATCAACTAGAGAGCTATGTTGACTATCTTCATTTAGCCTTGCTGTTTCTTGAGAATCATGTGGGGAGGATGACACTGCACTCTTTAAACGAGTAGGGCGTCTCACAGTAACCCACTCGGGTGACTGTCTCATCATAAGTGATTGACGAGGGATACAAAAGAGCATTAGTTTGATGTACGAACAAGGTTAATAGACATATGTAGTATGTATAAAAAATAGGAAGGCATGTCATTATCAAAGGTATAATGTGTAATGTAAGCAGATGCAATTTAACCAAATTGGAAGCAATACAAACTAGACACCATATGCAACATGCAACCACATTTGACAGTGTGAAGTTAAAGCAAGCACCTAGGATGGTTGTGTGTGGCAATTGAGATCATCAACTGCAGAGCTACGTTTACTGTCTCCAACTGCTGACACTGCACCCATTAGAGCGCAGAAACGCTTAGTGCTAATCTTTGAATTACATTGGAGCGACTTCTGCATTTTATTTTCTGCATTCATCAACACCGCGTCAGAGTCTGAAATACCCATGCATAAAAAACAATAGTGTGAGTATGGGTGAAGTGTGTGCACAATTAGTATAGTGTAAAGGTAGCGGATAGCAGGTCAGTGAGAAATAAATGACAGGAGACATATGATAGCTCTACAACATGCATGGCACACTAAATTACTACATGATTCTATGAAAATAACAATCAACTGAAAGCAAATAGGTCAGTCCATTTTTTCTGCAACGTCCGATATATAGCATGTTCAAACTCACAACAAAGATTGATGCCCCCTTTTACATCTGATTTACAAATGCCATTATCTCGGGTCCAAATAGATGAATGCACTTTCTATGAATTCGAATCTTTGAAACCCCCTTTATGTTGAATTCGACATGTTATTTTGTAGCTAGCAATTAGGAATGTATCCATGCAAGTGACAAATGTATTAAGTGCTTCACACTAACAACATGGAGTGCACTAATTAATGTTTATATATGAATTGCAAAAGTATCCATTGCCTGCATTTCAAACCGCTCTCACTCTATGGATCCATAATATGAAATAAACACAGGCACATGCTAGAATTCAATAGAGTATGGGTGTCTGATAGACCGATTTTCGTCCATACGCAATTTGCAAAATTCATGATCTCATCCAAAAATAATAATGCCATTTATATTTTAATTTAATGCGTAGAACCGCATTTTACACGTCGATGCACTATGCCTCGCCCCGTTCTCACAAACGCGTTATATATCTCTCTATCTAACGCATAAATGCACACACTTTGTAAGCATCGGCATTTCTCCTCCACACGTGCTCACAATCTCTCTCAGGGTGTCGGGGTGTCTCAGGCACATGCTCTCTCTGTTTCTCTCTCTCTCTTTCTGACTACTATGTACCACTCTTTTCACTAATCTTAGTTGGAAAACACTATTTCTCTCACATGCATATATACACATGCACAGTCTCTACTAGCTCTCTATACGCACATATATGTGCCTACGTGTCTCCTGCACGCACATTATCTTTAGGCCTCTCTTGCACACATTGCCCCCGGCACACCTCTCTCTTAGTAGTTGGTAGATATGATTTCATCATATCATTCGGTAGGATATCCCTGGCTGTTAGGCTGGATGGTAATACGAGGCAAAGTTTTACCCTAGTTCGGATCGGACCCTTGCAGTTGAAGAAAGATCCTACTCCTGGTACTGTATATTAGTGATAGGGGTGTGTACAAAGTACACGTGAATACCAGGCATTGTGTGTGTATACTATAGACGAACTAGCACCCAAGCTTGTATAACATACTAAGGGCGTAGGGTTACAAATCATATATAGTCGGTTTATGACCAGTGGGGATAGAGTCCTCCGCGACTCTGGTAGCTTCGTGTTGTACGTCGAGTCCTCCACATGGGTCTTCGTATAACACGTCTCGGTTTAACCTATATGTGGTGCAGGATGGAACCGACCCATGAGTCTTCATGTTGACCCACCACAACTAGAAATGATGTGCCCACCACACCACACACGCAATCGGCCACTAATAAAATAAGCATATACAATAGTACAACTGTATCTAGCTCACGATACGTCTCCATATTTTGTTGATGACACTGACGGACTTTGCATTTGATGCGTGCGCCGTATTTTGTTGACGACACTTACGGTCATTGTATTTTAAGCGAAAGCATGATATGGTCACTGGACTTCAGAATAAGCTCATCACGGTCACCACATACATTTTGTCGTGCTAACCAACATGTGGTTGGATGGTTAGAGGACAGTGGTTTGCCGAGCCCACCAAGGTTAAAGTCCCGGTGCTCGCATTTATCTTGTGTTAATTTCAGTATTTTTCGGCAATGTACGTTCAGTGGGAGGAGACGTTCCCCTCGACTATGAGGCACCTATGGTGACTTCGTAAAATCTCAAGATCATATACGCTGGCCCATTCTCTCGAAGGTGCTCATAGGGGTAGGGTCCGCGTGTGTGCGCTTATAGCGGTGAGTGCTTGCGCTTATATATGAGCCCTTGCGTCTGTATCATGTTAAACAAATACATATCATGATTATACGGTCACTGGCTCACCCGTCCAAGTCCGTATTTTGTTGATGACACAATCAATTGACTAGTCCAACGTTCCACACGGCGCTACTAGTGTTGCACCATCGGGGCGCATAACCGTGGGGTCCACCTGTCAGCCCGTATATGAAAGAAAGAAATGGTAGTTTGAGTCTGTCCTGTGTTAATAAAATAGGAGTACATTTTAGGGTGATCATACGGTCACTGGCTCACCATACAGCTCCATAATTTGTTGATAACACGATTAATTGATCAGTCAAACGGTCCACATTCAGTAGCACACATTACCATAGGGCCCACCCGTCAGCGCGTATATGAAGGACAGAAATGGTAATAAATTAGTGGTCGGTGGGTATTCGAAGTCGTGAGACCTCTGGTTGGCCGTCACCGGCGGTTGGGGGCGTTCTTTGGGCGATGGAGTGGGGATCCCCGGAGAAAAATCTCGGTGGGAGGGGGCTCTAGAGGGATGGCCGGTGCGGCGGCGGCCTGGCGGTGGGGAGTGGTTTCGGGGAGGGCGGGCTGGCCGCGGGCAGTGGGGGCTGGCGGTTCGGCCGGTGGTGGCTGACGGCTCAGGGGGGTCGAGTTTGATGATAAACTGGAGGCCCTTGATTTCATATCCAACGGCTGTAAAATCTAATGAGCAGAGATTCAAAAAGTCAGTCGACTCACGTGTAGCCTCACCCCGCATGTACACATGCATGCACGCAAGACACGCACGCATGTAGGCGTGCAACACTGACACGTACACACGCACGCATGCTGGCGTGCAACACTGACACGTACACATGCACTCACGAACACACGCACGTATGCACCCATGCATGCAACACTAAAACATACCCATGCACACACGCAACACTCGCACGCCTGCATGCTCATAGCACACGACGCAAGACACACGCTCAACCTATACGTGCATGCACCCTTTGTTAAGGACATGGATTGTTACGGGTATTAACCAATCTTATCTGTGATAAGCAGAACATTGATGTTTGCAGCGGTCTTTATGAATCACATCGTATCGAACGGGCTATCAACATAGTAGGCTTATCTACATGAAAAAGATGACATCACACTCAATGAACAATCATCAGTTTATGAAATGCCCGCTTCTGACTGCCCTGGCCCACCAAAGTTCCTCTGCTGTGCGCTGCCTGCGTTGGGTCACTGACATGCAGGCCATGCACCCAAAGAGCCCACACGTCAGTGGAAGAACGGCGCGGTGTCCTAGGTCAGAGTCGAGGGCGCCACTCGCGGCACGCCCGGCCGAACACGCCTCCGTGCCGCATTCAAATGCCTCCATGAAACCCGTCCGTTCATGATCAGGCCGGCTTTAAACGCAACACCGGCCGAGCTCCTCCAGTTCACCGTCTATTTAATCTCCTATTTAAACGAGGCCAAAGGCTGGCCAAGAATCGCACACCTCTGCCGCTCCCCTATCTCCTCCACCATTTTGTCCACTCTTACAATGGCTTATGAAGAGTAGTTATTCCGCATCCATGCCGGCTGGGTAGCTCGCCGGATACAAGCTATGCAGCTTGCTGATCCACCTCCCTCCCCTCGCTCGACGGAGCCAGTTGCCGCCCCAAGCCGGCGCGCGGTTCAGCAACTCGCCGCTCCAGGCCAGCTCGACGAGGAGCGGCGCACGGGCGTCGTTGCCGCCGTCCACGCCGCAGCCTCGTACTGCGTCTCACGTTTCTGCGACCGAGACTCCCATGCCAGCGGCCGCGCTATGCAAGCAGCGATACAAGCCGGGTGCGCGGAGAGCGACGAGTCGGTGGCCAGCGCCTCCGCGTCTGCCGCCATCATTGAGGAGAAGTAGAACACGGGAGGCCGCCGCCGCTTGGGTCCCATGAAGACCATCGCGGAGGCAACGCCGGCGTACACAACAGGTGTCTTGCCGGATCCTTTGGTTGCGAGGACCTTCGTCGACCCCGCATGGGCTCCACAGAAGAGGGGAATGTTAGGATGAACTCGAGCCGGTGCCAGCCATGGCGAAGTAGTGGCCGGTGATGAACTCGAACCGGTGCCGGCCACCATCATCTTCGGCACCAGCCAATGATATCAGTTGGGTAGTGGGGAAGCGAGCCGTCCTTTGCGCTAATGAATATACCTTTGGGGCTCCCGGCAGTCCGGTGATTGTGCTGCCAGACATGAGGAACACAAATCGATCGGCGAGCGACCATTTAGGCCAGGTATTATATACATGTGCTGTCCAAAACTAGCACCGCGTAGTTCATTTGAATGTGATGAAATCCATCATGTTTGTATGAAAATCCGGCATTTTATATGATTTTCGTCATTGTTTATATGAAATATCAGTTTGTCTACGTGTTTGCGTGAATTTCGTCCGGTTGGTTGAGTTGATGTCATAATGTGTGCGGCTACGGTTGGATGGCATAATTTGCGGGTCGCCGGTCGGTCTGCGGGCGGCTCGGGCGGTGTTGTGGGACAAAAAAACACAGCTCGTGCGAGCTCGTCTCCAACGTGCGTGCTGGAGGATGCATGACAGCATGATCATCCGAGCCATTCCTCGTTCATCGGTGGCAAAGGCACCGGTGGACAAAAGAGTCGCCAATATTTTGGCTACCCCGGGCAAGATCCAAACAGCCCCTCCCAACAGATTCAAATCCCTCATTCGCCATGGAATTTTGCCATGTGTTGTTTTCATGGACTAGCAATGCCCGTGCATTCCACGGAACATCAAGATGCATTTTTTACAAACTCCCGCATGCATGCAAGGGATAATTAATGTCCTCCTTTGCTAGTACCATGCGGCAAACACCATTAATATTGCATCGATTAGTGTTAGTGGCCTTGTATATCTGCAAATTTTAATTTTGATAGTGGCCCCTTGTATATAAAAATGGAGGGACAAAGATGAGAGATAAGGTGAGGAGGAGTGGGGCGTGGTGGTGACTGGTGGTCGTACTGGGCGGAGGCATGGGGATGGACGGCGCATTATGTCTAGGTTTGTATCTCTCTCTCACACACCCACGTAGGTGGGGGACATGCACGAAGAGAAGAGGTGCATGCACGGCGCAAGTACTCCCGTCTCTTTCCCAACCACACCCGCGCGGATACACGGTGGAGCTCATTTCTGTACGAAAAAGGCAGCCCACGTGGTAATTTGGCACGTTTACTGGTTGTCCACTTGTTGGAGGGAGGATCATCTACCACGGGTGAACAAACAAATTGCGACTTGACACGTTATGTCAAATTAAAAAAAGAGGCAAACCATGTGGGCCTACCTTAGAGGCAAGGCTCTATACACTGGAGTACTTTTCATGTGTCCCGTCAACTCGCAGAACGAGGAGAAGCTTGCTTAGTACGCCGTCCGT
>NC_041382.1:295200019-295209948 GCF_002162155.2 Triticum dicoccoides | reverse complement strand
CGCCCACGTGCGCGGTGGCTCGCAGGATGAGGTGAAGCTTGCTTACGAGTAGTTGTAGTAGTAGTACTACTACTATACGCCTTTATGCCCGCTCCATCGCCCACGCGCGCGGTGGCTCGCAGCACGAGGAGAAAATTTTACTACTCCCTCTGTTTACTCCTCGTCCCTACTACGTACTTTGGTTAGTACTCCCTCCATTTACTTATACAAGGCCACTATAAAAAATACATTTTGTATCTATACAAGGCCACAAATAGTAATCGAGACAAAAGTTACTACTCCCTCCTTTCCAGTTTATGGCTCAATTTCAAAATCTCTCCAACCAAGGTAGACGGTGAGTGGTCGAATTAATTTCGTAGTTTGCACAAGTAATTAGTACGCTCATTTTTCTCAAGAAGTTATGTTTACCAAGGCATTAATTAGAACGAATGCATGAATGACCACTAAATTTCCATGAACTTGTACATGCATTGGTTAGTTTCCTCTTGACACTGCTTGCGTCGGGTGATCTAACGCACCTCGAAATCCAACATGTAATGGTACTACTACTAGTATAGTAGAACTGACACTTATCAAACGGAAAAACGAATGTTTTTTAGATGAGCCCTATAAACCCTAGTGGTTACGTACTCCGTAAAAACAGATTTTTCCAAAACTAAGTCGCTCCCTTTCATGAATTCTGTAGTATACTCCTCCGTCGACGCTCCCTTTCATGAATTATGTACTTCCCGCCACCGACATGTGGGACATATAGCAACCAGGTCGACGTGTCAAGCACCAAATAACAGTGCAGAACAGCAGGGGGGACGCACCCCACTCGCACCGGCCCAGTAGTAGTAATGAGCAATGAGACGTCAAATCACAATGCTGCACCTTCCCAGACGGACGAAGCAACCATTATTTCACACTGCGGTTCACCATCATCTCAAACCACGTAGTATTGCTTCTGCCTCAAGAGGGACACGCGCTTTGCCTTGGTACATCATGACACGTGGGACCGCATGACAGGCCAAGCTCCCCCGCCGATCGCTCGGTAAAATCACCTCATTTTTACTATACTTCCTCCGTATCGGTTTACTACATGGCATGCACGTCGTTCTAGGTTGAGAATTTAACTCGCTATATATGTGATGAACGGTACTCTAGCCTTTTAAAAATGTATACTTTTGTACAGTAGTACTATCGATGGATTGCGCCATGGAGCAAAAATTGAAATTAAAAAAAAGGTGGTACATATAGAGAGCGCTCGTCGCCAAATTATGCATATAGTACTATTAAAAAAGCTAGTACATGCTTAATTGGGGTGCTAAATTCTATTAAAGATATACTAGTAGTATGTACATACTGAAGAGTTAAAGTAACAAGAAGAAGCATAACATAGTTCTGCTGGGGGCTCAGCACAGCACACCCCTCAAATTAAACTAAGCACACCTGAAATTAAACTATGCAACTAATCCGGTATACACTACATTAGAAGTTTAGAACCACCATGAGCAATGACACTGCCACCTTACTCGGAGTCCACGTCCTCGACTTCGTCCTTGTCCCTCTCCCTCTTGGCCGATACTTCTTTGCTTGAACCGCACACCAGGCTGTTACTCTTCATCCAACCCTTGTAGATATTGAAACAAAGGTAGCCATCCATTGCAGTGTAGTGGATGTGGTCTATATCTAGTACATTCCGCTGCCATGCATGACGATGAAATGTGTAATGAGGTTTCTCCAGTTTACGGTATGAAGGATGAACCATGGCTCCTGCTAGGGTCAACATTGAAGGCTGACGAGAGGGCACCAGCTGATTCTTTTGGAGGTCGAAGGGGTTGCATACAACGAGGCCTATCCGACCCAGGACTTCTTTGTTGTTCTTAAATTCTACAGTAACGAATTTCACTGTTTTGTCCTTGAGGAAGTTCTTAAAATCCTGGCACTCAACATCGGCATGGCATATGTGGTAGACCAAGCAAACGTTATGTACGCAAACCTGGATCACGCAGGGCTTCTTCCTCTCTTCGTTCTTTAGATCCTTCTCTAGTCCCAGGACTGTGGTGTACTCAACATCTAGCCCAGCGACCCACTCATCATCTGAGTTTTCGAACATGCGTCTGAAGCGAGAAAGGCATCCTTTCACCGTCGCAGAAGAACAGGTGTAGATGACGTCGAACTCATCGCCGGTGATGGTTCTAACCTTTTACTCACCGCCGATCATGGAGATTTGGGATGCCATGGATTTGGGAGGAGGGTTAGGATTAGTGGAACTGCCGTAATGGGAATGGACAGGACGACTAGGAGCGAACCGCCGTAGTATTGAAGAACGTGCGGGGATGAGTAGGAGCGAACTGCCAGCGTGCGAACGGCAGGGTAGTGGCTTTCCATTCTCCCATGATACAGGCCTCCGAGAGCCCTTGGATCAGAGATCGAAGGTTGCATGGCTTGATTCTATACCTATGTGTGAATATCCAATCCTGGAGGGTTATTCTGCAAATTTTCAGCAACTTAGCATGCGACCGTTTGATCTCATACTACAACAAGGTTGGCTATAAGTGTATTTTTTTACTCCTCTCTATCTCTTTCTTCGTACTCCCTCCATCCCATAATATAAGAACGTTTTTGACACTAGTGTAGTTCCAAAAATGTTCTTATATTATGGGACACGGGGAGTACTAGTATTTATTGCATTTGCCAAGGAGTGGCCTCTTCCAATGAAATGGTGTTGCTAAGTTTGCTTCATTTAATTAGATATAGACTCAAAATTGTCTTTTCACCTAGGTACACGCGCTTAGCACCATTTCTTCCTTGGGTCACCAAACTAGTCTCTCTTTTCTTGATTAACTTGCCACATCAGACTTTATGCCTATGTGGCAAGCTTAAGCACCTGTAGGAGCAACTAAAACTAAGTACAATAGTGCGCTTTACATGGCATTTTTGCATATGTGGAGGAAAGAGAGGCAAGGAAAAAGTGGAGAAGTGGGCTCTCATGCAAGAGCCAGCCTCTACTACATGGTGGAGCATTGGGAGAGCCACCTATATGGAGGTGGTCAGGAATTGGAGACTCACGCTGGTCGTAGCGCCGCAGTTAAAATGATAATGGCAGGTCAAATCATGGGGCCCCACCTGTCCAGCAGCAACTTGCTATCAACTCACACAGCCCTACGTTTGCAGCAGCCTACTACCTTGTCTTCTCGCATCTGTGTCGAACCGACTAGGTGGAACTGCCCTGCCTACCACGCAGGAAAAGCCCCTCCCTCGACTTTTAAATACAACTACATCCACTTAAGAATCCAATGAGATACTTTTTGTGACATAGTAACTCATATTTAGTTAGTCAAATGGATGACCTAGAACTACGTGCAGGCCCTACAAACTGAGACACCTAAAAATAAAAAAACCGAGACAGAGAGGGTAGTTCAGCACGTATCTTTTTAGATCAATATAGTCGGGATTCACCAAGGAGCAAAACCAAGTGGTAGGCTGCTCCTATCGTGTTGGCATAGCAACTCAAGCAGGGTCAGTCTGCACACGAAAAGGCGACACACTTAACAGGACCCCTTTGGCCGACATGTGGCTCATCAACCGTCTTGTTCCACGTGTGATGCACCAAATTACAGTTCGGAGCAGCGGTTCGAATTGGAGGCACCCCGGTCGTAGCGCCACAGTAGTAGAAAATGAGTGATGAGGGGTCAAATCACAAAGCCCCCCTTTCCCGCATTAAGCTGGACAGACAAAGCAACCATCATTTCACTCTAGGGCGCAAGAGCATAAAGAAAAGAGAAAACAATGATGCTTGCAGAAGCTACCAAGGGCACTCTAGGGTAGGGGTCTCCTCTACAGATAATTTTTTTAAAAGTGCCTCCACTACAAATCGGCTTCTCCCTCGTCCTCTTGAAGAAAACCGATGATGAGTGCGGCGGTAGGGTTTGTATGAGTACTAAGGCGTGCAGGGCCACGTCGTAGTAAACGGGTTCGAGTCGACGCCTTAAATATGTGTGGGCCGCTTGGTTTTACGGGAACGAGGCAGCATTTTGGGTTTAGGGACCAGTGGAGATATAGTACGTACAAAAAAATTGTGGACGTAGGTTCGATTGAAAGGCAATGATGCATGGGCCCCGCATTTTGATATACCCGGGACCGCGTGAAATTTGCTACTCTACTCAAAACTAGTAAGGTACTGTAAGTGCATCTAGTGCCCCTTAGTGATTTTGGTGTATTGAAGACTTATAGGTTAAGGGACTAATGTGTTTATGAGTGTACACAGGTCTATAAGTCTATGAGGAGTTTGATATTTACAAAGAAAGTCGACCCCTAAAAATGAAGTTCTTCGTCTGAAGACTTTGGTATTCTGAAGACTTTCTGAAGACTTTGAAAGTGAAGAAAATGGTGTGACCTCAAAGACTTGGTATTCATTCGAGGAACATAAAGTGTGAAGACTTCTGTTTTCATAGTTTCATTTTCTCTTTCTTGAGTCATAGGAACACCGTACTGTTAAAGGGGGCCGAGGAAATACTAAGGAAAATTTTCCATGTGATGCTCAAATCAAAATCCTACACCTACCAATCCCTTCGAGTGAAGCCATTGGAAGTCTCATACAGTCCAATCATATTCTTCAGTGACAGAGACGAAGTTCTTCTGGTCTCTGAGGAATTTTTTCTGACTGAGGAGTTAGGAATTCGCCAGTGCGGATTTCCTACACAGTGATGAACATGATAGCCCTGAGGATTTTGCTACTCAAAATTCCGACCGTTGCTATGCTATGCGCCAGTTGTCCCAAAATATCTATCCACCTAACGGTCATATCATTGAAGGGCATTTATGTCTTAACAAGTCAGGCTGCTCCCTAGGCTATAAATAGCCACCCCCTACAACCACTAGCTGGTTGGCTGCTCCGAGAGAAACTGACACTTGTCATTTGAGAGCAACCCATCGTCTGAGGACTTTGAGCGAAAATCATCAAGTGAGGAAAAACCCAAAACCCAAAACCCAAACACCTACAAACCCCAAGTGATTGAGCATCACTGAAGAGATTGATGCTGCGTGGATCCGACGCTTGTTACCTTTGAAGACTGTGCTTCTTCCAGATGGTTAGGCGTCATGGTCTAGAGCATCCAAGAGGAATTGTGGATCGCCGAGTGACCGAGTTTGTGAAGGTTTGGAAGTCGCCTGAAGACTTACCACGAGTGATTGGATGACGTCTGTGTGACCTTAGTTCAAGGAGAGTATGGTGAGGACTGGGTGTCCTGAGCTGCGTGTTCAAGACTGGGTGTCCGGGACTGTGTGTCCTCGAGTTTAAATACTCAGCCGCTCCAACCAGACGTACAACTGAGACAGCAGTTGGAACTGGTCTACCAAATCATTGTCTTCACCAAGCTTACTGGTTCTATTTCCTCAACTCTTTCATTTCCTCATAACTGTGTTGTGTGCTTGTTCATATCTGTGTTTGAAGACTTTGACTGAAGATTTTATCAATTTCCTCATTTCAATTTCTTCAGTCTGTTTGTCTTCATCCTGAGTTATCCTGTGTTTATGCTTCTGTACTCTGTGCCTGTCTTCAATTCATCATGATGACTATGCTTGTATTCTGTTATGTTTACTTTTGAGTACTCATTCCGCTGCTGGTAGTTCTTCGCTAAGGAATTTCCTCACCAGCAAATTCCTCAGTGAAGAATTTCATAAAAATCGCCTATTCACCCCCCTCTAGTCGATATAACGCACTTTCAGGTACACATGTATTGAACGCATGAGATTCGAAACCAAATTATGACTAAATACACACTATA
Source organism: Triticum dicoccoides (assembly GCF_002162155.2). Lineage (NCBI taxonomy): Eukaryota > Viridiplantae > Streptophyta > Magnoliopsida > Poales > Poaceae > Triticum > Triticum dicoccoides. Next base: position 295,204,177 of record NC_041382.1, on the reverse strand, counting down.
GCATGTAAAGCTTTGAGTCATATATGCATGATTTAGATGTTAGTTTAGTTCTTATAGTTCATCTCATTCAAAATCAATTAGTTCTATAAAAATGTTAAGATTCATGGGGTTGTGCATTGTAAATCATAAAGTAAAAAGCAAATAATGGCAATTCATTTAGAAAAAAATCAATTATGGTACAGAAGATTCTAGAACAAAGGAGAAGTGTTTGTGTTTTGAGGTTTGTGCATTATGCTTAAGTTCAACCATGGAGTCTTCTAAATTGTACATGCGGCAGATCTGGTGGAATGTTGATGATATCCAACGGCCAATAGTGCTCGGATTTGCCTATCTCTGCACTGTTGGGTTAGCTTCATCGAGCGACCATCTTTCAAAGTTATTGGCACACTATATAGTTCTTGTGCCATAGTTGCATGTTTTGGAAAAAAGCTACTAGTGGGTTGTACTATCTATTTAGGAATAGAAAATGTATAGATGGAAGTTGTAGGGAAAGAGATGACATGGAGCATCTCAATTCCTATGAGTAGGGATTGGAAAAGAGATGTCATTTGGTTCACATCATAGGAACTTTTCTATTTTATCTAGAGATGACATGTATCTCAATTCCTATGAGGAGGGATTAGAAAAGAGATGTAATTTGGTTCATATCATAGGACCTTTTCTATTGAATATACGCTAATGTTTATTTTCCTTTGAAATTAAGGGAGTATAGGAATCCATTCATATGAACCAAGTGGCTCTAAAGCTATAGAAATGATATCATGTTTATTTCCTTTGAAATGTGGAGTATATGAATCTATTCCTATGAACCAATTGGCTCTAAAGGAAAAAAATACTACAAAAACCATATCATATAGAGTTCCTATGATATTCCTTGACACTAAAGGATGCTTGAAATTGTCGCGGGAGATACGATGGTCTTTCTTTGTAGACTCCTATCCCCATCTTTATATTTACCTCTCGAAGATGAATGAAATGATATATACATGGTATTCTACATGTGCAATTTGGTACACGAAAACTTGGTAAAAGTTTGTGAGGTTCGAATTTTCAATAAAGCTATATGCACTGCATTTTGGAATGGAGGGAGCATACGGCAGTTTCTAACACTCACGTGGAAGATTTGTGTGTAGGAGGAGTGGTTGTTATGTTAAATGACATGGCAAAACTGAAACTGTCGGATGCCGATCTAACGGTTCTTACGGCGTTCGTCAGGAAAAGGCTTGTGGGGAACGTTTGTCGAATAATGATTTACGGACACATGCATTGCATTGATACGTGCCCCCCTCTCTCTCACACACACGCATCCTCACGAGTCACGACTCTCCCGAGTCCTCTCGCATACTCGCACGTCGCACCCACCGTCTATCTGCAGGTAGACGTCACGCACATATGTGCTCTTCACACCCTACCCTCAGAACTTCTAAAAAACACAAGACGGCGCGCATATTTTATTTTAGCTCACACGTCATAGGCTTATACTATTACTCTTGCGGCGAACGTTCTTTGGGCATAGTATATTGTACTCTCATGAAGAGAAGCGGTGCACGCATGCACTAGTTCTCTCACACCCACTCGCGGGTACACGTAGGAGCGCATTTTTTTGAAGCTGGCACAACAAAATCACTCCACTATATATAAAAGCAGGAGCCTTAGCGCTTGCTTTACTAGGGTTCCTCTCGTTCACTCTCTCATGCTCTCTAGATCTAAGCAACACATAGGTGGCCACACTCTCTCTCAGCTCACGGCTGGTCACAAATCTGGCCGGATAACCTCGACTGGGGCAGGGGTGTAGGTCCATCGTTAACGCTGTCGTCGGCGGCGAGGGAGGAGACCAACGGCTGCCCGCGTGTCCCGATCGGCAGCCGTGTCGTTCTCTCCGAGAGAGTGCCGGCTCGGGAGGGCCTCCGACCCCTTCTTCCTCCCTGCAGTATTGTGGCCAAGATGCGGCCTCCCGATGCCAGCTTTGCCACAGGCCGACGACCCTCAGGTATATATTCCTTCGAAACCTGCCGTGCTCTACTGCCCCAGCTCCCTTCGTGTGGATCCTTTTCTACTTCCGCCCGCTATTCCAAAGCCACCTAGACTTCTACTATTATTAGAAGTAAAGCTAGTTCATACAGTCGACTCATAGAGTTGGTTCAAACAGGGAAGAAAGTGGGAAAGTTCTAGCATGAATCTAGGACTTGGTTCTAAGAGGAAACGGGGGAAAGTAGTAATATCTGTCACTGCTTAAATAACTGTATTTCGTATTTGCACAAACAGGGATGTATGTCTCCATATCGTTTCGGGATGTCTGTCTCCGTATCGTTTCTATCCGCGCAATCAAAAGCACACACCTTAGTTTTAGTACAACTGCGCAAAATGAGATGGCTATCCCTCATTGCCGTCGTCTAACCTCCCGTTTTCAAGGTATCCCTACATTGGTAGTAACTAAGGTAGAATGACCAACGCAATATAAAAGAAGCTGATTCGTACGTTTTACTTCCTGATTGCAGTGTAGGGACGAGCGAAAACAACTGCATCCTAGTCTGGAATGCACTTTCTACCATTTCATCCATGGACCGAGGACTAGCTGGCACGGCTGCATGGTGGTTTTTTGGACAGTTGCGCAGACAAGAGGCATTGTGGTCTGCTTATTTCTGCAAATAGCAGTGCTTAAATTTAGTGGAATGCACAAGCATTTTAGCTGGTCAGTACACTACATGGTTCAGTTCAGCATTCCAGCTGAGACCACAATTATAATTGGTTATTCTGGAATGAGAGAACCTAACCCTGGATGCTGGCAACAAGAAAAAACCAGAGTGAACTCCAGGAAATTTAAGCCTGCCGGGAGGCCCTTTGCTCAGAGAATCCTTGCTTTTTTTCCTGATTTGTAAACCTTCTCACAACTTTGTCTTTTTCTACGAACTAGTATATGTTTGTTATGTCCTATGAATCACTGAGATGTATAAAATTGCTTACCTTATGCTTTTCAAGTTTTTTATGAAGACGAGTTTAATGTGAGTGTTCCACATGAGCGCTGGACTAGGGTGTGAACATTTGGAATTTATTACATTGTGGCCTCAATTAACTCCATGAACCACTATAACAATGTACATAGTTGCTTATATGTCAGACAGCAGATTGTTGATTGGTAGCTGGTCGATAGCCTAGTGTTGAAGCGAGCTGAGCCAATGTGCCGTGTTTTGCACAACTGCTTACAAGTGGGGTAGCACCAATAGTGTTTACAAGTACTTATGTATACGTCGGCACACGGTTCTCGAACGAGTGCTCTATTTCATCAAAACACACACTGCTCGTATGATAAACCATGACAACTTATGTCTTACCATGCCATATTCATGAAAAAACTAGTGAGGACACATCTGTTTCGGCAACAATTACGATGGTTCTCACATGATTCACGGGCACACAGAAGTAGCAGCAGTTCCCATAGATGGATTCAAACAGAGTACTAGCCCCAGAGGGGTCGATAATAGGCATGGTTCGGATAATTAGACACAATCCAAACTACTATTAAACACTAGATGGGGCAACTATTTCATGCCTCGATCTAATTTGGGCTGGACACAAGACGGACCTTGCCATGAACATCATCGAGGACATCCCGCAGCAGCTCAATCCTGTGAACCTTCATGAAGACAACCTTGTGGCCTTGCCACTGATAAACTTGTTTGTGGAGGCATGCCACGTCATCTTCCTGCGTAAGCTTGACAAGAACAATATGCCTCACAAACAAAGGAGTAGCTTTGAACTTCTTGTGCTTCAGTACACCCTGGACAACACGTCTGACAAAAGTGAGGCTGGAATACAACTCTTCATTGGTATAACCGCAAATGGCTTCCAGGATCCAACAGCCTAAGAACTTTATTTTCCCAGTGCGTATATTTAGGTCGTCTGCCTCATAGCGAGTGACATGTACAACCACACAATCCTTGTCTGCATCAGGGCTCTAATTGAAACAGAAAAAATTCTGAATTACTTTTCAGTATAAGAAACACAAGTTATTTAAACCACTATGTATAGCATGGCATCGAAGCTAATAAAATTTTGCATTATTAATCACCACATACTTCCTTTTCTAAAAAATCACCACATACTTAGATGAAAAACCACAATCGAGATCGGAAAAGAAGGAAATCACCTTGGGCAGCT
>NC_041382.1:295181141-295199819 GCF_002162155.2 Triticum dicoccoides | reverse complement strand
ATGAGCATATCTGGGGTCGGCTCGGTGGTTGCCTCCATCTTCTTGGAGTGCTCTGTCTCGTGGGGATCAGCCTCCCGCGTCTGCTCCAATATCGGCAGATCTTTGCCTGGTTCTCCTTGGTCCATCATGAAACCGACGAATACTAGGAGACCACTAAAAGGAAAACACAATCGCAATGACAATGAAACAAAAAAGAGAGTGAGGATCGGTTAATTCTTTGCAAAAGTTCTTTTTTTTCTCTGAACGAAAATATACCAACATCATGAATCCGATTACCTTCCCTTCGTTCGTAGAGAAGAACAGTGGTAGATGTGAGTGTTGCCTTTCTTGGAGACGGTGAGGGAGAAGGGGATTCAGCGAAGAGTGAAATGATGGTTGCTTCGTCCGTCAAACTTAGACTGCGGGGAGGTGGGGTTTTGTTATACGACGGCTCGTTACTGCCGCGCTACGACCGGGGTGACTCTCCGCCTGCATCCTGCCTTCTAATTTGGTGGATGGCATTTGGTCCCGCCCACTGCATGGCCCGCATGTGGGTGAACAAAAGTATAACGATATTCAGTAGAGGGAGACGTTTCAAAGACCTAGGAGGAGCCAGAAGCGGTAGAGTGTCTCCACTGTACTAGTAGTAATTGTTTTTCTGGGTAGCTGTAGAGTGTCTCCACTATACTAGTAGTAATTGTTCTATGGGCCCAAGACAAAACAACCCATCCACACTAGTAAATAGTAAAATCAATTCAAAAGCCCATATATTTACTGAATTGACGGATGGGTATGTCGAAGAGCAAAAAAGGAGTTTCAGGTGGGCAAAAGAGCTTCTGAACGTGCCAGGCTTCTATTTACAACATATTGTGGTCATAATCCAGTAAATTTTATGACCCAGGATGTTCATTCTATGGACCTGACCGATCCATTTGACTGTGACTACCGAAAACAGTGCTGGAGTTAGATGTTGGTGCCCTTTTCAATGTGGTTTTTTTGTAAACCTGATGAACAATTAACCGTCGTGCTTTTGTACAGTTTGTAAGCTGGAGTTAGATGTTCCTGCCCTTTTCAACTCGGCTGTGACTATCATATTTTCTTTGAAACAAGGCAAATGGCTTGCCATTCGTTAATTTGGAGTGAAATATTGTAACAAATCCCAACCAAGGGAAATAACATCACTCTCGCCGGCTGCTTGAGCTCACTGTGCATTACAGAAGCCAGGCGATTAGCCCCCACTAGCACCCACAAACTTATATCGAACTAGCACATCAAATGGGCTGTAAATTTTCACAGGAAAGGCTGCATGACCGTGACAGATTTGGATTCTGACATTTGGGACCCACGAGGAAATATCCAGTCAACAAACGATTCTGCCTACCAGCCGTTGGATTGACATCCAACATCTGTCGTGTATCTTCTATCTCTTGTCTTCTTCTTCCTCTAGCTGCCCAAACCAAACCACCCCATCGGCTCTGCCTGCTCCCGCCTCCCATGGATGGCTGCGCCTCCACCGCCCTACCGTATGTACCCCCCAACATTGGCCAGTCCCTCCCTCTATTCCCCCACACGTCTTGTTATTCTCTGGCGATGTCAACCCCAACACGCACCCGCGCCCGAACCAGTCAACCCTCGTACTCCCCTCCGCCCGCGACTGGACCGACGCATCTTCAACGGCTCCTATTCATTCCGTCCGAGGCCGCGCCGTCGTCCTCCGCCTTGCGGCCTTGGTTCGCTCGCCGTGCGCGGTGCACCACCCTCTTGTGTTGTCAACGTCGTCAACAACCGAGAGGAACAAGGAGATGACTGTACGTGGAGAGGATGACAGTAGGGACCCACCGGCGTCATGGCAGTACGCAAGCAAGTGGCTCTATAGTACAAGCCCAAAAATATGGTTCCTCCTAATGGTTGGACAGCTGGGGCTCACGCCATTGTCAACGTAGTCAATAAACGAGAGAATTACACTACGAGGGGCTGACACCAGGGACCCAGCAAGTCGCGCAGTTTTTTATTGAGGAACAAGCAGTTGTTATTTATACTAGTTTTAGTGACGGATCAGGGTAAAAACGGGGCTATGCGGGGGCTGTGGCCCGTCTAGCCAGGGTTTTATTTATGTTTACCACATCGTGAGCCCAGTTGTGTTTTTTTCTTGCTGAAAATGGCTAGCCCAGTTCTATTTTTTAAAGAAATACCCAAACAAGGCCTACTTGCTTTATCGGCCCTGCTGGGCTGCAAATCTTTCAAGACGAGGAGAGTTTCATTCGGTTTGCCTAGAAATGGTTTGTACATTTTTAAAACACATCAAACCAGGAATTAGTTTCAATTTTTTTTCATTACAAGATCTTAAATTCCATTGGTTTTTATGCATGGACAATTATTTGGATTTTATATTTATATAAATTATTTTTCAAAATAGTTTGAATGTGAATCGATATTTCTAGATTAAAAACAGTTGGCCGCACCGAAATATGCAAAATTTCGTATACTTTTTAATCGTGGCCACAATATGGGGTGTAATGCTAACAAAAAGAAAATGGGCTCCAAAAAAATTCTTAAGAATTAGCAAATGGGATGTACATTATTAGAAATAATGGCAGATGGGCTGTATGCCGTTTTCCACAGATTTGAGTCTGACTTGTGCGCCTACTACAGGTTGACGCATATGCTTTCATAAAATAGGTTGACGCACACGCAACGCCCTGTAAACTTAGTCAACGAACGAGACAAGTGACTGTTGGATGTCCATCCAACGGCTGTCGTGCTTCTTCAATCTATGCTCTTCATGCTCCAACCGCTCAAACAAGCGCCGGCGGAACTGCCTGCTCCCTCCTCCCGCGGCCGGCTATGCTGCCGCGCAGGCCTCACGGCCCCACCATACTCCCATCGCTGGCCTAGCCATCCCTCTACTCACCCACACATGTTGTTATTCTCCAGCGACGACAGACGAACCAGTAAACCCTCGTACTCCTCAGCATGGGAAACAACTGCCGAGTATTCCCTGGCTCAGTGTCGTTCCCTTCCTAGGCCTCGACGTCGTCCACCGCCCTGGTGCTCTCGGCGCGGCCTGGTCAACATGGTCAATGAACGACATCCATCGGAAGTGGACTGTACGTGGAGAGGCTCATAGCTGGGTCCACAGCCGCACGCAAGGAAATGCCTCCTTATTGCACGCAAAATAATGATTCCTCCACCTGACATCTAGGACCCAGAGGAAGGGCCTCTGTATTTCGCAAAAAAAAGTTTCCCCGCTGACAGGTCGGACCCACCAGCTATATCTTCGCACGCAAGGAAGTGCCTCCTTATTACGCCCAAAAAAATGAATACCCCCCGCTGACAGGTCGGACCCACCAGCTATATCTTCGCACGCAAGGACCCACCATATTGTTGGGATGATTTGTGGGCCTACTAAGTTGACGGGAACGGAGGGCTTTGTCAACTTAGTCAATACTCCAGTGACCATATGATGTCCATCCAACGGCCATAGTGCTTCTTCAACCTCCAGTCTTCTTGCTCCAGCCGCCCAAAGCAACGCCGGTCGTGCCGCCTGCTCCTGCCTCCCATGGCCGGCTGTGCTACCGCGGAGGCCTCACCGCCACCATACTACTCCCACCACTGTCCAAGCCATCCCTCCACTCACCCACACCCCCTGTTATTCTGCGACGATGGCAGCCTCACACCGCAGCCGAACTAGTGAACGCTCGTACTCCTCTCTGTCAGGACCCCGACTCGATGTCACATCGATCTAGCCTGTAGCACCCCATATCACTTTGCGGCCTCACGCACGGTATCCCCACGGGTGTCGCCTTACCTTTGCCCGGGACCGTTTACGCCTTTTGGCTCACGTATATGATAGTGTCGCTAGCATCCATATGATAAGGAGCCCGGGCTGACATGACTAGTCGTAAACCCAAAGTGGCACAGACTTACAGGGACAGGCATCCATGACCCAGCATCGAACGTGTCGGTCATCAGCGAGTGAATCCAGGCTGTAGCACTGGGCTAGTAGGACTCCGGTGAACCGGGCTGTAGCGGGCTAACAGGACTCCGGTATTCATCGCGTGACATTTCCCCGAAGGGACAGACACAGGAACGAAGAAGGACACATGCCGGCCAGCCTAAGTGTTCCGGAGCAGTAGCAAGCTACCATGGCTCAGTGAAAACACTAGGAGACATTTCCCGGTAAGAGAGGCTACTAAAGATAAACAACTAGATGGTCAGATCCCACACATACCAAGCATTTCAATAACATACACACAATATGCTCGATATGTGCAAATACAACATGGCATCACAACATGACTCTACAAATCAAGTATTTATTCATTAGGCTCCGAGGAGCGGGATATTACAAACATAGGTCTCATGACCCAACATTCAGAGTATACAAGTCAAAGCACAAGCGGAAATTATCATGTCTGAGTACAGACCACTATAAATGAAAAAGGCTGAGAAGCCTGACTATCTGCCAGATACTGCCGAGGGCACAAGATCGTAGCTGAGGTAACAAGCTAAACGTCGAAGTCCACGCGAAACTACTAGCGAGACCGAAGTCTCTCTGCAAAAACATAAATAGGCAAACGTGAGTACAAATGTACCCAGCAAGACTTACATCAAAACTATCTACATATGCATCATTATCAACAAAGGGGATGGTGGGGTTTAACTGCAGCAAGCCAGCTTTGACTTGGTGGCTATCCTGAACTACGACTGCGAGTAACTCTTTTGAGGTGGCGCACACGAGTCCACATATTCACCATATCAATACACCACTATGGATCCGCTCCCGTCTCCCTACGAGAACGCCATCCATAGCACTCACGCTTATCTTGCGTATTTTAGAGTATCCACTTTCACTTGTCTATGAACTGATATAAGTAACCCAGAGGTCCTTTTCCGTGGACACGGCTATTCGAATAGATTAGGTTAACCCTGCAGGGGTGTACTTCTTCACACACGCTCTCACCACTTACCGCCGTTTACATGACATGTACTCGGCAACCTTCAAGAGGAAGCCCAACGTGGGTGTCGGCCACGGCCTGCCTAAACACTCAAGTCTTTAGTCCAGGTTTATCGCCTATTCGGGTTCCATCCATGAGGAGATCCGGCCAGAGTTTCGCTCACAGCCCCAAACGATGTGTACAGGGTTCCGTGACACCAAACGGGTGCCCGGTTTACCCGGCCACGTGCCTACCGCATCACAGCCCACCCCTACGGTCAGCGCTGTCCACGGCCTCCAGCATACTACAAACACCAGAAACTACTTGCAACTCCTGGACAGAGGACAAGGGTGATTAAGAAGCCGAGAGGGTCCATTGGTTTCGGGCCCAATGCGTGGTAGTAGCTGAAACATGGATCACAAACACGGAACTCAGTTCCTGAGGACGGCTGCAATGAGACAACCCACCATGTACTCCTACATGGCCTCTCACCGCTACCTTTACCAAATCGTGTTCACACACTTAGCTCACACACAGTAGGACATGTTCACACACCTCTGATTCGTCCCCGATGAATCAGACCTGACTCAACTCTAAGCAGTAGCAGGCATGACAAACAAACATGAATGAGTAGGCACAACAGGGCTCAAACAACTCCTACTCATGCTAGTGGGTTTCATCTATTTACTGTGGAATGACAGGTCATGCAAAGGATAAAGGGGTTCAGCTACCGCAGCAAGTAACAGATGAATCGATGTTGTCCTAATGCAGTAAAAGAGAGCAGGAGTGAGAGAGTGGGATTTTATCGGAATGAACAAGGGGGTTTTGCTTGCCTGGCACTTCTGAAGATAACATTGAGTCTTCATCAGTGTCAACGATCACATCATCGGTATCACGTCTATCGAGAGGGGACAAATACCGGCAATACAGAAAGGAACACAATCAATGCAATGCACAATATGATGCATGCTCATGACATGACAATATGAATGTGTTTTGAGCTAATGCAACTAGCAACAGATTAAATGAAGTTGGTTTGAATATAAGATTCAAATTCAAACTCCATATGTGATTATTCAAATGCCATTTAGTTGATTTGTGCTAAACAGCACCTATAAGTTGTTCTAACATGCATGACAATGATACAGATGGATTCCTTGAATTTTTCTGATAATTTTTCATATATAAATTATTTAATTTGGAGTTACGGTTAATTTTCTATGAATTTTAGAAGTTTTAGGCATTTTCTGGAATTTCCTATATAAAAATAAATCCAGAAAAGAATTTACTGCGTCAGCACTACGTCAGCATGACGTAAGCGAGTCAACGGGCAGCCCAGGTCAAACTGACCAGTGGGTCCTCCGTGTCAGTGACTAACCTAACTAACTGGATTAGTTAGCGTTTTAATTTAAACTAACCTAGATTAATTAGGCGGGCTGGTCCCGCATGTCAGTGACACAGGGGGAGGTCAAACCCCGGTCAAATGGCCCAAACAGGCCGGCGGCTCAACGCCGGCGGCAACAGGCACGGCGGAGGGCTTCGGGATCGCTCCTCCGGCGACCATTCGGGCGGCGGAGAGGCTCTACGGGTAGCTGGGAGGGTGCCGCGTCTTCCTGTGGAGTCGGTTGGGGTCGGGGCGGCCGGAATCGGCGCCGGCGTCGACCTAGGTGGCCGCCGGAGTTCGGCCAAGGTCGAACGCGGCGCTGCGGTGCACTAGGGGGGAAACGGAAAGGCTCTGTGGGCTCCTGGGAGGGCGGCGAACTCGGTAACGTGCTCGGGCGCTAGCTGGGGTGACCCTGGCCACGGCAGCGCCATGACCGGCGGCGAGGAGCAATCGGCTCCGGTGAGAAGGCGGCTGGAGTGCGGGAACGAGCGCGGGGAGAAGGGGAAATGGAAGAGGAGCTCACGGCGAGGTCGATGAGCAGCTCGGTGGTCTCGGGGAGGCGGCGGAGGTGGCGAATTGACCGCGGCGAACTTCGGTGGCCGGCGACGGAAACGGCGATGGTGGCGGCGTTGCAGCACGTCCGGGAGGTCCGTAGCTCAACGAGGAGGTGGAGGGGGTTGTGGCGGAGCTCGGAAGCGGGTCGGGGAGGCGAGGGGAGGCCAGTGGCTACGGTGATGCCCGTCGGCGGCGGCGGTGGTTCTCGGGTGAGAGGGAGAGAGAGCAGGGGGAGAAGAGGAGGGCGAGGGAGAGTGAGAGCGGTGCGGGGCAGCTGCGTGGCTTCGTCCGGGGCATCGAGGGAGTCCGGGGGAAGCAGGAGGTGGCCAGCAGGGGGGGAGGTGGCGCGCGCGCGTGCCGGCGAGCGTCGGGCACACGCCCTCGTCCTTCTGTCCGAGGAGGAAGACGACAGGGAAGGCGCGGGTGGGCTGGGCCGGCCAGGGGGGGGAGCTGGGCCGGCTGGTGGGCTGCACGGGTGAGGCCAGGTAGTCTCTGTTCTTTTTCTTTTATTTCTATTTTAGTTACTGTTTTCTATTTTCTGTAATTGTGTTTGGATTTATTAAAAATGCCAGAGCATTTCCAAAAATCATGCAACTGACTGTGGCCACTGTTTGGAATATTTCCAACAGTAAACATTTCAGTTTGTGATTATTTGAGCATTTAAAATATTATTAGCAATTAAATGCCCAAATGCAAACACTATATAATTTAATTCAAAAATCCAGGAATAGCCTATAAATATGTTCATCATTTTTGGAAGAGGTTTTCACCTTTAACAGAAATTATGAACATTTCCAAAGGGCATTCTGGGTTATTGAAAATATTTTTATTGAACCTAGTTAAATTTCATTTGGTGCTAGGGTTTCAACAATCCCCATTTCAAATTTAAATGAAATTTAAACATGGTGCCACACTCTAATGCTTGCACTAGGCATTGTCAGAACTAGGGATGTGACAACTCACCCCCACTAAACAAGAATCTCGTCTCGAGATTCAAGCGTAGGGTAGGGTGAAAGGTAAACGCGACTAGTATAATCTTCACGATCCAGGGTGCACTTCAAATGAACGTTGATTTGAACACCATTATTGTCTTGAAGTCTTGCTCTGAGAAATCCTGCCAACATGACATGGAGGGAAGAAGGAGACTCTAAAGGGTCGATCTTCTCGAAGATCGAACAACTCACGGAATGAGACATAGGACCATCTCTCGGTTGAGACACGAGATACACATCAAGAGGGGTGGAAAGAAACGGATGACGAAGGTTTACTAGGTAGACAACAATTCCAGACTCAAGAATGTGGTAAACGATTGTCACGTAGCGAGGAGTTGAGTTGCCATGATACCACGACGAAACATCCTGGAGGGGGGTGATTCGTAGATTATTATCTTAAGTGGCAAAAAGAATTACCTTTGATATAGAGATCATTGAGACTCTCTATATCAGCCTAAGGCAAATCACAACAATCGATTGGCGGGGGTCGGTAGAATGGCATACTCGGACTTGGATGATGTGGATTACCTTGTTGAAGACAACGTAATGGATGAATTTGCTTATCACCGGAAATGGAAGAGACCCATGGTAGAATGGCACATTGGCGGTGCAAGCTAGGAACAAAATGCAAATGCTGGGAATGATTCTGGTAACTGGGGAAGAACCCAACAAAAGAGAGTGAATTCACTGTTTGAAAAGGTCATAGCATTTGCCGAGGAAACTGAGAGTAATCCCAGTTAGAGCCGATGATAACACGTAACGCTTGTGCGTGCTCTCAAGAACTTGAGCATTTCCATATTCATCAAGGTTTTACCAACATCCGTGTCAAGGGTCCGGCAACACAACTTGCTACCATGATGAATGATGATGGAGGATGTAGATGCAAAGAAAGATAACACCTTCTCAGATTTCATCTTAGCGAGGCCAAGGAAACAAAATCTGGATGATCGACCGAGAAACATTTAGCACTCCGCTTCTAATGTTCTCCTTGATGTGCTAGTGTAACCCATTCATAGAAATGGTCTGGTATCTAGGACATCAAGTAAAAGGTCGGACTTCGGGATCTCAAAATCCATAGGGGCAACTAGGGAGTAAATCCTACGAAATCCCTATGGGGAGGTGGCCAACTTCCTCAATCAAGATATTATAATAACAGGTCTTCCGGCTGGGTGTGTTGGCCACGACATCCCCTTTACCGGTTATCGAGGGACCAATATTATAGTTCTTGGAGAATGTTCCAACCATCATATCTGCCTGAGATTCAGATCTGGTTGGTGTCAGGATATCCCAGACTCATCAAGTCTAGAAAGAAAAATGAAAGTTTGCAACACAAATCGACGAGATGACGTTGCGAGATTCTCGGGAAATGAACTACGATAGTAAGCTCCAAAACATGAGCTGGTTCTGCTACAAACATGTGAACACGTTGTCCCGGACAAGCATGACCACGTGGTAGTCTTACAATAAAACACTACCGAGTTCTGGTTGGGAACCATCACCGTGGATAACGAAGTCCTTGCATAAGTCATATGATTAGCTCTTATGAAGGAACTTCTTCCCCTTGAACAAATCAATCAGTGGCTTGGTGTGCTCGGGACACATATGGAATGAAGGTTGCAAGTCTCTAGACCACAGAATACTTCGCACGTGTGCATGACTAATTTGGAATGATTCCAGGGAAACAAAACAATCTTCCTCAAATTCATGGCGGCAACTTGCATCATATGCACATGAATTAGGGAAAATCACTACTTTCATTCAAACATATGCTTCATGAACGAAACACGAAGAAATGCTTACACAAGTTTCCAACACTAGGTTGATGTTCAACATGATTCATGGGGGGAGACAAAATGCTACTGATGGGCTCAACAACAACTCATCGGAATTTCCATATCACTGGACTTCCACCATCATGTGAACACGGTGATAGCATTGGTCAGACCAAAGATGTAATGGTGTATGCTCGAGGGATCAACCACGAGTAGGACAACATTACGAGCATCGTTGGTACTGATTTGATTTGACGATAGCCCACACTCAAATCAAGGGATTGATAAGACAATAGGTCCAGCAACTGATCACAGGGACCAATCAATGAAGATATCATCTTTCTTCAACACACACTACACAAGAATATCCCTTTGGAACGAACTAAGTCAGACAAATTTTTATCTTCCAACTCTCCAAGTTGTTGTCCAGCTTAACCAACTAGCTCAGGGATATCTAACACCGATTCTTGGAAAGAAGGTGGTTCATAAGAAACCAACTTGATCACGGGCTCAACATAACGGTCAGGTGACGACCTGGTAGTACTTCCGAGAAGATCTTCGGAAAATCACGAACCACCGATATGTTACTAAGCTCGAGAACAATCTTGCTTTTTAGGGCAAGATGATATGATCAAATGAGCGAGGACTTGACAAATCCTAACTCATCAATCAAAGAGTGCACCAGGAAATAAGGACTAGGTAGCACAATCAATCTTAGAATGGTGATTCAATAACCAACATACTAAGAATAAAATTATTATCCTTTAACTACCAAGCAACGAGGTTCTAGGAGTATTGATTTCACACATCACAATTCATTTTTCGGTATTCCGGTTGCATCAACACGGAACCGAGGAATGAAAAAGGATGGCGAGAAGTATCACTATGTCAAGAATTCACAAAAGGTGGTGCAATTCTCATGAAATTCCTGTCATAAAGAAGGTAATACTTCAGGGTAGAGCAGACCAGAAGCTGGATTGTAACTTGATCTGCGGAACACAACTACTTTGACCCAATCCTAAATATGGATGAGGTACTGGAGTTTGTTTCTCCTAGTCATTCAGGACGGAATGGCTTGACGGGCCACAAGAGTAATAGGCATCGACAAACGAACGCGCGCATACTCTTGACTATCAATTGATAGACGAAGGTCAGTAGACAACTAAAGAGGGACAACTCAAAGGAACATATAACTTTCTGAGTTGTGGATGCATAAATTAGTATGTCGAACCGAGTTCAACATAATTCTTCCGGATAACCCATGCAGAAAGGTAGAACTGGCAGAGTCATGATTTATGAATGGAGAACTCCTCAAGAATAATCCTGTTGTGATATTTCAGTTCAACGAGGAACTTCTGCCATAAGTAGTTCATGGTATTTGGAAGAAGAAGATACCACGGACTTCAAGGACTATCGCAAAGGTTACTAATATCCTGAAGGCACTAACAATTACTATCAACACGAAGTAGGTGGAGTGAATCTCGGGTTCAAGAACCCAGGAACAGAATACCTATTACTAAGTAGCATCACGGAATGCTTTCGAGGATAAAGGCCAGAATCATCACACTGGGACACCAATCATGGCTAAATTACTAGGTGATCCCCTAAGACACCTAGGGTCATAATAATAGCTCCAACATATATGCCAGGGCAATAAATTACCTCAACTCAACAATTAGTGTGATTGAGCTGGCATAAAGGAACATCGAAACCAGAGGGAAAGGATTTTGCAAATTGCTTCAAACTATTTAGAAACCTGGGATGACTCGGACAGCATAACGGCTGTAAATGCTCAGAAAAGATTTGAGACATTCACAAAATGGTGGCATAACCACTCAGAAGCACGATATCAAGGTTTCGAGATCAACAATTAACATACGGAAGTAGTAGAAACTGAACTCAAGCTTAAATCCAACAATCTTATAAGTCTACGGATTAGTAACACGTGATCCTGATAGAAAGAAGAGAAAGCCTAGTTCTTAATCCCCGTAGAAGAGAAGATGATGACTCAGATCAGAAGGCCATGAGGTATAAGGAGTAAAAAGAGCCTTACGTTCCATCCCACAATCAATTCCCTTATATAACTAAAGAATTTCTAGACTCAACTTCGACCAATTTGGCTTAGTAATCCTACAGGCAGTCAAGCTCTGATACCAACGCTGTCAGGACCCCGACTCGATGTCACATCGATCTAGCCTGTAGCACCCCATATCACTTTGCGGCCTCACGCACGGTATCCCCACGGGTGTCGCCTTACCTTTGCCCGGGACCATTTGCGCCTTTTGGCTCACGTATATGATAGTGTCGCTAGCATCCATATGATAAGGAGCCCGGGCTGACATGACTAGTCGTAAACCCAAAGTGGCACAGACTTACAGGGACAGGCATCCATGACCCAGCATCGAACGTGTCGGTCATCAGCGAGTGAATCCAGGCTGTAGCACTGGGCTAGCAGGACTCCGGTGAACCGGGCTGTAGCGGGCTAACAGGACTCCGGTATTCATCGCGTGACATTTCCCCGAAGGGACAGACACAGGAACGAAGAAGGACACATGCCGGCCAGCCTAAGTGTTCCGGAGCAGTAGCAAGCTACCATGGGTCAGCGAAAACACTAGGAGACATTTCCCGGTAAGAGAGGCTACTAAAGATAAACAACTAGATGGTCAGATCCCACACATACCAAGCATTTCAATAACATACACACAATATGCTCGATATGTGCAAATACAACATGGCATCACAACATGACTCTACAAATCAAGTATTTATTCATTAGGCTCTGAGGAGCGGGATATTACAAACATAGGTCTCATGACCCAACATTCAGAGTATACAAGTCAAAGCACAAGCGGAAACTATCATGTCTGAGTACAGACCACTATAAATGAAAAAGGCTGAGAAGCCTGACTATCTGCCAGATACTGCCGAGGGCACAAGATCGTAGCTGAGGTAACAAGCTAAACGTCGAAGTCCACGCGAAACTACTAGCGAGACCGAAGTCTCTCTGCAAAAACATAAATAGGCAAACGTGAGTACAAATGTACCCAGCAAGACTTACATCAGAACTATCTACATATGCATCATTATCAACAAAGGGGATGGTGGGGTTTAACTGCAGCAAGCCAGCTTTGACTCGGTGGCTATCCTGAACTACGACTGCGAGTAACTCTTTTGAGGTGGCGCACACGAGTCCACATATTCACCATATCAATACACCACTATGGATCCGCTCCCGTCTCCCTACGAGAACGCCATCCATAGCACTCACGTTTATCTTGCGTATTTTAGAGTATCCACTTTCACTTGTCTATGAACTGATATAAGCAACCCAGAGGTCCTTTTCCGTGGACACGGCTATTCGAATAGATTAGGTTAACCCTGCAGGGGTGTACTTCTTCACACACGCTCTCACCACTTACCGCCGTTTACACGACATGTACTCGGCAACCTTCAAGCGGAAGCCCAACGTGGGTGTCGGCCACGGCCTGCCTAAACACTCAAGTCTCTAGTCCAGGTTTATCGCCTATTCGGGTTCCATCCATGAGGAGATCCGGCCGGAGTTTCGCTCACAGCCCCAAACGATGTGTACAGGGTTCCGTGACACCAAACGGGTGCCCGGTTTACCCGGCCACGTGCCTACCGCATCACAGCCCACCCCTACGGTCAGCGCTGTCCACGGCCTCCAGCATACTACAAACACCAGAAACTACTTGCAACTCCTGGACAGAGGACAAGGGTGATTAAGAAGCCGAGAGGGTCCATTGGTTTCGGGCCCAATGCGTGGTAGTAGCTGAATCATGGATCACAAACACAGAACTCAGTTCCTGAGGACGGCTGTAATGACACAACCCACCATGTACTCCTACATGGCCTCTCACCGCTACCTTTACCAAATCGTGTTCACACACTTAGCTCACACACAGTAGGACATGTTCACACACCTCTGATTCATCCCCGATGAATCAGACCTGACTCAACTCTAAGCAGTAGCAGGCATGACAAACAAACATGAATGAGTAGGCACAACAGGGCTCAAACAACTCCTACTCATGCTAGTGGGTTTCATCTATTTACTGTGGAATGACAGGTCATGCAAAGGATAAAGGGGTTCAGCTACCGCAGCAAGTAACAGATGAATCGATGTTGTCCTAATGCAGTAAAAGAGAGCAGGAGCGAGAGAGTGGGATTTTATCGGAATGAACAAGGGGGTTTTGCTTGCCTGGCACTTCTGAAGATAACATTGAGTCTTCATCAGTGTCAACGATCACATCATCGGTATCACGTCTATCGAGAGGGGACAAATACCGGCAATACAGAAAGGAACACAATCAATGCAATGCACAATATGATGCATGCTCATGACATGACAATATGAATGTGTTTTGAGCTAATGCAACTAGCAACAGATTAAATGAAGTTGGTTTGTTCAAATTCAAACTCCATATGTGATTATTCAAATGCCATTTAGTTGATTTGTGCTAAACAGCACCTATAAGTTGTTCTAACATGCATGACAATGATACAGATGGATTCCTTGAATTTTTCTGATAATTTTTCATATATAAATTATTTAATTTGGAGTTACGGTTAATTTTCTATGAATTTTAGAAGTTTTAGGCATTTTCTGGAATTTCCTATATAAAAATAAATCCAGAAAAGAATTTACTGCGTCAGCACTACGTCAGCATGACGTAAGCGAGTCAACGGGCAGCCCAGGTCAAACTGACCAGTGGGTCCTCCGTGTCAGTGACTAACCTAACTAACTGGATTAGTTAGCATTTTAATTTAAACTAACCTAGATTAATTAGGCGGGCTGGTCCCGCATGTCAGTGACACAGGGGGAGGTCAAACCCCGGTCAAATGGCCCAAACAGGCCGGCGGCTCAACGCCGGCGGCAACTGGCAAGACGGAGGGCTTCGGGATCGCTCCTCCGGCGACCATTCGGGCGGCGGAGAGGCTCTACGGGTAGCTGGGAGGGCGCCGCGTCTTCCTGTGGAGTCGGTTGGGGTCGGGGCGGCCGGAATCGGCGCCGGCGTCGACCTAGGTGGCCGCCGGAGTTCGGCCAAGGTCGAACGCGGCGCTGCGGTGCACTAGGGGGGAAACGGAAAGGCTCTGTGGGCTCCTGGGAGGGCGGCGAACTCGGTAACGTGCTCGGGCGCTAGCTGGGGTGACCCTGGCCACGGCAGCGCCATGACCGGCGGCGAGGAGCAATCGGCTCCGGTGAGAAGGCGGCTGGAGTGCGGGAACGAGCGCGGGGAGAAGGGGAAATGGAAGAGGAGCTCACAGCGAGGTCGATGAGCAGCTCGGTGGTCTCGGGGAGGCGGCGGAGGTGGCGAATTGACCGCGGCGAACTTCGGTGGCCGGCGACAGAAACGGCGATGGTGGCGGCGTTGCAGCACGTCCGGGAGGTCCGTAGCTCAACGAGGAGGTGGAGGGGGTTGTGGCGGAGCTCGGAAGCGGGTCGGGGAGGCGAGGGGAGGCCAGTGGCTACGGTGATGCCCGTCGGCGGCGGCGGTGGTTCTCGGGTGAGAGGGAGAGAGAGCAGGGGGAGAAGAGGAGGGCGAGGGAGAGTGAGAGCGGTGCGGGGCAGCTGCGTGGCTTCGTCCGGGGCATCGAGGGAGTCCGGGGGAAGCAGGAGGTGGCCAGCAGGGGGGGAGGTGGCGCGCGCGCGTGCCGGCGAGCGTCGGGCACACGCCCTCGTCCTTCTGTCCGAGGAGGAAGACGACAGGGAAGGCGCGGGTGGGCTGGGCCGGCCAGGGGGGGAAGCTGGGCCGGCTGGTGGGCTGCACGGGTGAGGCCAGGTAGTCTCTGTTCTTTTTCTTTTATCTCTATTTTAGTTACTGTTTTCTATTTTCTGTAATTGTGTTTGGATTTATTAAAAATGCCAGAGCATTTCCAAAAATCATGCAACTGACTGTGGCCACTGTTTGGAATATTTCCAACAGTAAACATTTCAGTTTGTGATTATTTGAGCATTTAAAATATTATTAGCAATTAAATGCCCAAATGCAAACACTATATAATTTAATTCAAAAATCCAGGAATAGCCTATAAATATGTTCATCATTTTTGGAAGAGGTTTTCACCTTTAACAGAAATTATGAACATTTCCAAAGGGCATTCTGGGTTATTGAAAATATTTTTATTGAACCTAGTTAAATTTCATTTGGTGCTAGGGTTTCAACAATCCCCATTTCAAATTTAAATGAAATTTAAACATGGTGCCACACTCTAATGCTTGCACTAGGCATTGTCAGAACTAGGGATGTGACACTCTCCGCGTGGGCATCCACTGCCGCGTCTTTCCCGACTCCACATCGTCCCCTTCCTAGGCCTCGCCGTCGTCCACCGCCGTTTTGCTCTCGGCCCGGCGTGGTCAACGTGGTCAACGGCTGACTTCCATCGGAAGAGTACTGTACGTGGAGAGGCTGACAGTTGGGTCCACGGTAGCCGCAAGGAAGTGCCTCCTTATTACATGGAAAATAATTATTCCACCACCTGACAGCGAGGACCCACCAGATGAGCCACCAGTATTTTGCGAAAAAATCGTTTCCCCTGACTGCTGGGACCCACCGGACGGGCCACCGTATTTCGCAAAAAAACGTTCACCCCGCTGTCAGCTCGGACCCACCGGAAGTGCCTCCTTATTACGCACAAAAAATGAATACTCCCCCGGCTAGCTGGGACCCACCTTGGTGGGAGGCTGACTTGTGGGCCTACTAAGTTGACGGGTACGAAGGGCTTTGTCAACTTAGTCAATATGAACGATTCTAGCTCCAGTGACCGTACGATGTCCATCCAACGGCCGTAGTGCTTCTTCAACGTCTGGTCTTCTTGCTCCAGCCGCCCAAAGCAGCGCCGGTCGTGCCGCATGCTCCTGCCTCCCGTGGTCGGCTATGCTGCTGCAGAGGCCTCACCGCCCCCTACTATTCCCACCGCTGGCCAGGCCCTGCGGCGACGGCAGCCTCACACCGTAGCCGAACCAGTGAACCCTCGTACTCCTCTCCGTGCGGGCTTCCACTGTCGCGCCTTCCCCGGCTCCGCGTCGTCCCCATCCTAGGCCTCGCCGTCGTCCACCGACGTGGTGCTCTCCGCGCGGCATGGTCAACGTGGTCAAGGAACGACTTCCATCGGAAGAGTACTATATGTGGAAAGGCTGACAGCTGGGTCCACGTCCACAGCCCAGTTTTTTTTTGATTTGCCAAGTAAGTCGCTTTGTCAGGCCTGTTGGGCTGCAAATCTTTCAAGACGAGGAGAGCTTTCATTCGGCTGGCCGAGAAAATGGCCCATCAGTAATGAGAAATGGACTGTACATTTTTTTAAACACATCAAACCGGCAATTAGTTTCAAATATCTTTTTTTTCATTTCAAGATTTTAAATTACATTAATTTTTATGCGTGGAGAATTTGTTGGATTTTATATTGATATACATTTATTTTTAAAATCAGTTTGAAGGTGAGTCGAAATTTCGGGATTAAAAACAGTTCGGACCACACCGAAATATGCTACATTTCGTATAATTTTTTAACCGTGGCCACAATATGGGTTGTAATGCTAAAAAATAGAATATGGGCTCCAAAAAACCTTAAGAATTAGCAATGGGCTGTAAATTATTAGAAATAATGGCAAATGGGCTATATGCTGGTTTCCACAGATTTGAGGCTTTCCTAAAAAGAGGTTGACGCACAAGCACTGACTGTTGGATGTCCATCCAACGGCCGTCGTGCTTCTTCAATCTCTGCTCTTCCTGCTCCAGCCGCTCAAACAAGCGCCGGCGGGACTGCCTGCTCCCTCCTCCATGCGGTCGGCTCTGCTGCCGTGCAGGCCTCACCGCCCCTCCGTATTCCCATCGCTGGCCTAGCCATCCCTCTACTCACCCACACCTGCTGTCATACTCCCTCGTACAGTAAACCCTCGTACAGTCGTACTCCCCTCCGCGTGGGAAACAACTGCCGAGTCTTCCCTGCCTTCGTGCCGTCCCCTTCCTAGGCCTCGCCGTCGTCCACCGTCGTGGTGCTCTCGGCGGGCCGTGGACAATGTGGTCAATGACCGACTTACATCAGAAGAGTATTGTGTGTGGAGATGCTGACAGCTGGGTCCACGGCCGCAGCAAGGATGTGCCTCCTTATTACGTGCAAAATAATTATTCCTCCATGTAACAGCAGGGACCCACCGGACGGGCCACCGTATTTCGCGAAAAAAACGTTTCCCCCCTGACTGCTGGGACCCACCAGCTACACCTTCACACACAAGGAAATGCGTCCGGGCAAAAAAAACAAAACGATTCGCCCCCTGACTGCTGGGACCCACCAGCTACATCTTCGCATGCAAGGAAGTGCCTGACAGTCGGGACCCACCTGGTCGAAGCGTATGTAGCGTTGTCATTCTGGTCGCAAACGTGTACGTACATATATACTGGTGGATGTAGAGGCGCGCACGTGTCGTAGTAGAGGCGCGTTCGTGTCGTAGTAGATGCGCGCACATAGCATTTACACGTACGTACAACGGCCAGGGTGCAAGAAAGAAAATACGGCCACGTATGTGTACATACGGGCGGGGTCTCGAACGCCTACTCGCGCATACGTACGGCCAGGGCTCGTCTACATGGCTGGGTCGGAACGGAGAAACATCGTCGTCGTCGTGTTCATGGGGAGGCAACGGAATGTGTCGTGTTCATGGGGAGGCAACGGAATGCGTCGTGTTCATCGGGAGGCAACGGAACGTGTGGGAGCCAACCGGCTGAGTCGGAACGGAATGCATGGTCGTGTTCATCAGGAGAGCTTGGACGGAACAGGTGATGGAAACAAGGCCTGGCGTACCACACATCGGAGGAAACGGACCTCCTACGTTCAAAACGGGGTCCTGTTGATCGGGAGGGGTCTGGCGTACTGCAAAACGGAGGAAACAGACCTCCTACGGTCGAAACAGGGTCCTGTTGATCAGGTGGGGTGTGGCGAACCGCAAAATGGATGAAATGGACCTCCTACAGTCGAAACGGGGGTCCTGTTCATCGGGAGGGGTGTGGCGTACCGCAAAACGGACGAAACAGACCTCCTAC
>NC_041382.1:295019459-295180633 GCF_002162155.2 Triticum dicoccoides | reverse complement strand
CACTATTCATCCAATCGATTGGCTTCAGTTACCAGCAATAGTGAAGAAATCGCTCGATCGGGTTCAGTTAACAGCCATCGATCGATCGCTCGGGTTTAGTAACACGTAGCCTGCAGTGCAATCGCTCGGGTTCAGTTAGAGCCCAAAGCCTCGCTCGGGTTCAGTTAGAGCCAACGCCTCGCACGCACGCGCATACGTCTACGAGAGAAACGCGCATCGCTGGTCCCCTGACCTACCACCGTAACCGGGAACTCCCCGAAATTTTCCTCACCCGCGCTTCTACCATGATTTTTCCCATCATGGACGGCCCAAAGAATGTCATGCAACTGCGTCTCCGGGCCGCCCAGGACAAAAAGCCCATTTTCTGTCATGATTTTTTTCATAGAAGTAGGAGCCCACCACATCTATGATGATACCAGGTTTTGTCACAATTATCGTCATAGAAGTGTCATATGTATGATAGAAAAAAAATTGTTCGGCCCAAAATGTCACGCATGTGTCTTTTTTTTGTAGTGGTATGTGAATACGCCGTGCCTATCCATTTTCTGTACATATTTCATCTTTCATCATACCATATTTATCCATTCAAATGTTGTTCTTCTGTATCGGACGTTCAAAAGGAAGAGGACGATTGCTGGTTAAGGAGGAGCATGAGCAAAGTATTTGGAAAAGGTAGTGACACCTGATAAATGAAATAGCCCATTAGGTGTAGTTGCAATATCACTTAACCCACAAAACATGGCCCCAACTCTAGCAGACTCTATCCCTACTACACTGGTCATCTCTGATGCCCCAACTCAGCAGACCCCAAGTACAACAAACAATATGATGATGCCAGTTGACATAGCACTAGCTCTACGACGCAAAACCCCCATTCCAGCAAAGAGTACAGCAAATCCAGTTGCCAAATCTATTTTAGAACGAGAGAGAGCCCCAACTGCAGCAAATAGGATCCCTATTCCATTTCTTCCTAGTTTAAAAGATGAAGCTTATATTGTTGTCAGGAACTTTGTGCGCATCTTTCCTTCATGGAAAGATATTACCGCAGATACAGAACAATTTCTATTCTACCTCCGCAACTTACACGTAAGTAATGTACTAATGTTATTCATGGTAATTGCTGCATATGTTTCTGCTGACAAAAGACACAAGATTTCATTCTTTTAAATAGGAGAGGACCAAACTGGATTGTCAAGACGAGCAAGGGTTGGTTGCACTTTTCAAGCACTCGTTGATGAAGTATTGTTCCTACTTGAGGCAAGCACACTTCGATGGCAAGCCTCTAAACAAAATTTTTGTAAAGTCTCCGATGCTACATTTATTAGATAGTGACTGGAATAATCTTGTTAGACATTGTTCTCCTCTGCACCACAAGGTACAGTTTATGATATCACATCACAATTTGAACTATATTTCTGCACGTACCTTAACGTCTCACTTGTACGAAAACTATTTGCAGAAGAACATTCATTCTTAGGGGACCATAGAATCTCGCAAATATACTGCACACTTCGTTACTCTTGTGAGTACCTCTTGCCCTGTATGACCATACTTACTTTCATAGCTGGTTGATTATGTAGCATCACTCCACCAGTTAGCCTCGTTGACGTCCATTTGGTGGACATCATATTATCCGTATGAACTCTTACATAAATTTAGAATCAACCCAATGCTTTTGAAGAGGTTTATCTCTACAATCGTCTTGTAAGAACTGAACGTCGTCTATCACTGTACTTACATTAACAGCTACTCCCTCCGTCCCATAATATAAGAACGTTTTGTATAGTACACCAGTGTTCAAAACACTCTTATATTATGGGAAGAGGGATTGGTTCATTGTGTAGCATTCTGCATCTTATCTCCCTCGCCCACCATTTACTAAAAAATATCAGATCTATATTTAATATTACCAAAAAGTTGAATACACAGACAATGCCAGTGCAGAAGTGTAGCCCATTGCTGTTGTTAGTACATTTTGTCCTATAACGCTTGTACTTCCAAGGATTGGTAGTTGATTATGTAGCATCAATCTGCATCTTATCTTCATTATCCTCTTTTCCTTCCAGTATTATCATATCTATAATTACACTCTACAAAATGTAGAGTACAGGCAATGCTTATGAAGAAGATTCTATGCTGAAATTCTTGAGTTATCCTTCCCTGTTAAGGTAAGTACGTCAGTCCTTCTAAAGCCTTTATCCTCAACTACTCTTTAATTTGCTCATACTCCCTATCGTTAATTGCTGTTTAGTTTTTGTTGTTTCTATCAAAATGCATGTTCGCGACAACCATAAGTTCCAAGTTTTACTTGTAAAACCAAATTCCTTATTCATACCATGCACATTACTCAATACTCCCTATATGTATGCTTGTTTTCATGGATCTATTATCTAGTGTGTGGTGAAGCACCCCATGTTTGCAGCTTGTCATCTCCTGTTTTATCTTACTAATCTGGCTGATGATATGTACAACTTTCCATGCACATTAACCAAAATAGATACAATGATTATCTTTGCCCTTCATCTATGTTTGTTATGTTGACATGGTAATGCAGTAGTGTGGTGATGCTCCCCACATTATGAACAATGCCAAATTATGCTATTGATATTTTGAACTTATTCTTTACTTTTTAATTCAAAATTGGATGGAATTGATAGCACAATTATCATCTTTGTTTATACACGTGTGTCGGCGTCCTGGGAACAGGGGTACCTAGTCTTGCCTGCCAACAGCCCATGGCATGGCTCCTTCAGCGGCCCGGTGAGGGGCCATGCCTCGCGAGGCGGACGACACCAAGACCTCCCTGGGGCGGCCTCACTAGGCCAGCTCCCGAGGAGCGGAGATATAAATGCAAGGTGTACCTCGCGAGGTTCACATGACATGAGCCATGACGACCAAGGTCAGGAGAGCGCCAGCGGGTGCAGTGTACCAGTTTCCCCTTTGGTGCCAAGGAGGCAAGCGCAGGCATGGAGTCCCGAGTAATCAGGCAAAGGTTTCCATATTGGTGCAACGAGGCCAAGACCACCAGGACGACAAGACGGAGGTCATCATGGAGCCCAATACAGCGTCACCACTAGAGCCTTTGCAGGCGAAGACTACTTTTGACAGGATAACTTGTACGTGTTGTCCCCCTTTGAATTTGACCATTGTGGGATCCCTTCTTGCCTACATTTGGGAAGAGGACCACAGCCACTACAGATAGGACTTAGACAACACCCGAGAGAGGGATCGGATCATTCAGATCATCCTCTCACCCACCAGCTCATCGAGCTCAAGAACACATCACCTGCTGAGACTGTTCAACCACTGTACAAGTCCATCCTCGGCCCCTCGAGGCAATCCACCACAAAGCTGGAGTAGGGTATTATACTGCAAGGTGGCCCGAACCAGGATAAACTACTATGTCTCTTATCCCTTGGGTTTGTCGAGCTAGGCTCAGGAATCGTTGGGCCAACACGTTGGGAAGAGGGAGTTCTTCGTACGCACCCCAGTGTCCGAACCTCTCAAGGGTCTGTAGAGCCCCGGATCTGACATTTGGTGCGCCAGGTAGGGTTGCATCGAAGCTTCTCTTCCGTCGATCGACTCGCTACCGCTCCACCATCTCCATGGCTGATGCTCGCCGACCCCGTGCTGAGCATCGAGCCACTCTCCGTCGGTGGACTTCCCCATCGTTCTCCATCACCTGCTGCCAACGCCGTCACCGGCCCAGTGGGGCACGAGCAGCAAGCATTGTCGCAGCACCGCTCCGTGCGGTGGGACGGACGCAACGCCACCCCGTCGATGGCTCTGGCTGGCTCATCGTCCCATGCTCGCCACGGACCGACAAACGTGCAGGCTGCGTTGCTCATGGCGTGTGAACTCCTATACTACCGCCAAGTCGACGACCTCTATAAAGACTGGTTGGACTGCGTCACCGAGCTAGTCAGCATGGCTGGGGGCTCGCCTGCACCGTCCCTCTCATTATATCGTCTGTTGCCCGTTGCGGGCGACGTGGCCCATGGAGCGCCTCCGCCACCTCCCCGTCAGGACGTCGCCCTCGGCCCAAGATGCGTAGCCCTGCGGCGTGCCGCACCATGCTGGGCGCCCGCATGCAAAGAGGAAAGCTGCCCGGATATCCAGCGGCCGCAAGAAGGTGCTCCAGCGCTCCCTCCACCACCACGTCAAGACCGCGCACCGCGTGAAGTGGTGGCGTGCGAGCACCAAGATCAACCTCCACCTCCACGACGAGCACCGGTGAACACAGCGGGCTGCTGCGCCTTCACCCCTAAGCTACGCAGCGTCGTCTGGCCAGGCAAGTTCAAGCCTGACCTGCCTCCATGTTACAACGGCACCCCTGACCATGCGGAGTTCCTCCAGCTCTACGAGCTGACCATTGAGGCGGCCAACAGCGACGAAAAGGTCATGGTGACCTGGTTCCCCATGGCCCTCAAGGATGGTGCACGCTCGTGGTCCCTGAATCTGCACGTGAGATCGATCTCCTCCTGGGGCGAGATGCACGAGCGTTTCATCGCCAACTTCCAGGGCACTCGCGACCGCCTGCCTGCCGCGGGTGACCTGCAGCGCATCAAGCAACACCCAAGGGAGACCCTGTAGAAGTACATCCAGCGCTTCAATAGCGTTCTCCACAAGATCCCCAAGGTTTCTGACGAAGCCATCATCTCGACATTCTCCGATGGCGTCCGTGATGTCAAGATGAAGCGGGAGCTCGCCATCCATGAGGACCTGTGCACGGCTCTGGAGTTATTCAACATAGCTACGAAGTGCGCCAAAGCTGAGGAAGGGTGCCTCTCCCTCCTCGGACTCCCAGCGGCTGACCAACAAGACAAGAAGGCCAAGGTCAAGGATGTGAAGCACAAGGGAGTTGTCGTGCTTCCGGCTGAACTAGAGATGAAGCGCGTCTCTGACCACCCAGAGTCGTCCAAGGGCAGCCGTCCATTTTGCGTCTTCCACAACGTGCACAACCACAACACCAATGATTGTCAGGAGCGCAGGGCCATCTGCGACGGGCTCCTCGATCGATGCCTCGAGCGCAACGATAGAGTCTATGGCCACGTAGGAGGCAGAAGTGGAGGACATTGGAACGACGGTGGCCCCGCCAGGAGTGGCGCAACCAGCCTTCTGAGGATCGCTGGCAAGGCCAGCCTCGCGAGGGCTCCTAGAGAGACCAGCCTCGTGAGGACTATCCTCAGGGCAATGTCGGCCTCCCTCCGCTGCCACCACCACCAAGAAGGAACGATGACCGCCACCAGGACGAGGGGGCTAGGAGCTTCCAGGAGCCGCGCGCCATCGCCTGCATCTTGGGTGGCGCTCAGGCCCCAGCCTCCCAACGCATTTTCAAGCAGTTCGCTCATGAAGGGAACGCGGCCCTCCCCAGGCTTGAGGCCACACGTCCGCTCAGGTGGTCCAAGTGCACCATCACCTTCAGCTCGTCCGAACAGCTCAAGTGCGCGGCAACTTTCGACGCCCTCCCGATGCTTTGCTCGCCCGTCATCAGCAATGTCCTTGTCACAAAGACCGTCATCGATGGTGGTGCAGGGCTCAATGTTCTTTCCATCGAGACGATCGACCGCCTCCAAGTGTCGTATGATCAGCTGCAGCCCACCAAGCCGTTCTCAGGAGTGACCAACGGCTCCACCACCCCGATAGGGTAGATCCGCCTCCGTGTCACCTTCAGCCAGCAGGACAACTACCTCACTGAGCTCATCGTCTTCGACGTCGCTCAAATCCGCCTCCGGTACAACGCCATCCTTGGGTATCTGGCCCTGGCCAAGTTCATGGCAGTGACCCACCATGGCTACAACGTCCTCAAGATGCCAGGGAACCGCGACATCATCACAATGGCCTGCAAGGAGAAGGACGCGGTGTGCTCCCTCGAGCGCGCCTATCAGGCTGCAGCGATTGAAGACCCAGACAAGGAAGGCGCCATCTACCCTCATGAGGCTATCCCAAGAAGAAGAAGCAACTACTCTGCCAAGAGCCTCAGGAGAGAGGTGTCTCTGGCGGCACCACCTTAGGTGCCGTGTCCATGGACGGGGCGCCTCCCTCCCTCGCATTGGAACGTATGCCCGTCGCCCTCCTCCGGCTGGGCCAGGGGGCTCTCTTCTGGAGGGCCTTTGACTTAGCCAATGTCACGAGGTTGGTGCTCGGGCACCACATGGAGGCATGCTTCACCGCATGCTTCCCTCGTGAGGGCACAAGGCACAGGGTGCCAGGTGCTCAGGAGTTCATCACCAAGGCGACCGAGGAGCTTCGAGAGGCGAGACCCATGCGTGGCGACCATCGCCAACCACCTGGCACTGCTCCTTGTCTTGGTGAGGACAACGAGCTGCGCGTTTGCGTCAACATCCCAGGGTTCAATAGAGCCGCATCTCCAGAGCACTTCTGGCCATCACGCGCTGGTCGGTGTGAGGGCCCACCTCACAGCTATGTTCGCATGCCTTTTGGCTTGCCGAACGCGGATGTCGCCTTCCAGCGTCGCCTATGGAGCATCACGGGTGCTCAGGAGGCCAAGCACCACGCGTTCCTGGCGGAGGTGGCAACGGTTCTTCACGAGCCTCCCAAGGTTCAGGACCCAAGCGGCTCATCAGGAGCAACCTCTTCAGCGCGCATCTTCAGCTACTTCGACATCTCTTCAGCAATGGTGACAGGTGACATTATCCATTTTATTGAGTTGGGGCGCCCCTCGTGCGGCATCATCCCCAGGTCACATGGGCCTGTCCCCGCGACACACATCCTTTTGCATCATTGATTTACCTTGTTGGGGGTGCGCATCGGGCTGCATCATCCGTAGGCCGCATGGGTTCGTCCCTACGACATGTATCATTCTTGCACCTATCAGAACTAGCTTTATCTCCTTCCATAAGATGATTTATGTTCTCACCTGCTTGCCTGACGCCCTTCGCGGCTCCCCGCGTTGATGACCAGCCTCTTACTCATCCCGCAACAAGGGTTATACATGTTGGCTCATCGCTTGTGCTCGGGTCCGTCCCTGCAATGTTGATAAACCTGTGAGATCGAGCTCTAGCTCGCGGCCCGCTCCGCGCACGTCACCTCACCAGATCCTTAGTGCCTTCATCTTCTTACGGAAAGATCAGTGGCAGGACTCCTGACCACTTTTTATGCGATTCACTGGCGCATTAAAGGAGGGCTCCTAACCATCGCCCCTTAGGAGCTATTACTGACTCTCCAGCCCTCACCCCTTGGCCTTGACCACGGCTTCGCGACCTGGCATACCAGCGGCTGCTGAGCCACGCTCGAGGGTCGGGACCCAAGGACGCAGAGCATTCAGATGAGCGAGGAAAGGGGAGACCTACGTGGCCCCACCTAGTAGCATCGCCGCTGAAGCACAAATCGGGCGTTGAGCAAGGAATCACCAGATGCTTGGCAAAAGATAAGTCAGCCATGCGTAATGAAGTGAATCTCTCCATCCGAAGTTCTCCGCTCTCATAAACTCGCTCCGGCAGTACTGCTTTCCTTTTCAGCCTCTAGGGAGCTGCTTGCATGCCAAAGGGGACCTCTTGAGCACCGCTCCTCGGGAGCTCTTACCGGGCTTTGGGTTGCTCACCTCCTGGCCTTGACCACGGCATCGCGACCTGGCATACCAGAGACGGCTGAACCCTGCCTGTGGACTGGGACCTGACGATGTAGAGCGCTAAAGCTACCACAAGAATGAAAAGGGGGAGTGATGCCAGAGTAAGACACGCAGCCATGGGGTTCATTTCGATTCCTCGCCGGGAACAAAAGGAGAACAACCTCAAGATGCCTCGACTACGGGCACCGCCGCCGACGCCATCATCACAGTGGGCCACGTGAGGCCGACGCAACCCCATCCATATCACCATCGGCGCCGGACGGAGGTCGACATGCCGCTCCGGGCACGGCAACATCTCGGGGGCACGTAACTATCGTCGCTTGATTCAGGAGACTCGTTAGGCTTGGGAGAGTCGTCGCAGTCCCAGGAGTCATTGTTTCTGCTGGAGGAGCTGTCGGCAGGACCAATGGTAGGCCCTGTGCCCATCGCCTCACCATGCCGACGGTCTCCTCTAGGGCAGCACTCCAGGCGGCAGCCTTCCTCGTCGAAGACCTTGAAGAACAATGTAGAGGCGCCGTCATACTCAAAATGGATGCCGAGGGCCCCTTCCGCGCGGCAGGCGCGGGCGACCTTGCCCCATCCATGAGTCATAAAGATCTTGCTGGGGGAGACGAGCTCAACCTCCGTCCCCGTGGCCAGACTACAGCACCCGGCGTGCTGCAGCCACAACTTGAGCGACCCGCTCGGCGGCATCTCTTCGGTGAACTAATGCGGGAACCGGATCCACGTGTGTGCTGGCATCACCGCCCACATCACGAACTCATGCGAGGAGCCGCTCACAGGCCAGACGGCCACATAGCCCCAGCCTGATCCCCGTAGTCACGGCTCGCACGGCGTGGAGCACTGCCGCCTTATCCCTAGCCTTGCGCCCGAGCATACAGAGGGAGTGGGAAGCCAGGGGGTGGTCACTCGTACCAGGGCCGCGTCCCCTCCTTCCTCACCCTGATGTCGTGAGGGTGTCGGGACCTCTTCTTCAGTGGGAGCAGCTCGGGCTCACCAAGGGGGGCCTTTCCTTTTTCCTCTGCGGACAATCTCCTAATAGGCGCCATGGGTGCTTCGGAAACTTAGCAAGATGTAGGGACCAGGAGGAGGAAGAAGAAGAAGCGGATTGTGAGAAGACAGAGATGAGCAAGGGGGCTCCGCCCCTAACCTCATTTATATCCAGGAGGAGGTCAACCGTCGGCCTCCACGTTCGCACGTAATGATGATTTACCTCTGCATGCAGCGGAGTCTCGTCAAGTCGGATGGTTGCCGAGGCAGCGTGGGGAAGCGGAGGCGCCCACGTCCCATCAATCGCCATGCGTCGACCAAGGCCACGGGCGGTTGGGGCCCGTGGCGCTCCGCACTTGCCCTTTTGGCTTCGCCTCGAAGCAAAGCTTGAGCACGCCTTGGGCTCGGGGGCTACTATCGGTGTCCTGGGAATGGGGGTACCTAGACTTGCCTGCCTACGAGTAACACCCACAATGCAGCTATATCTCCCACGTGTCGGGGCACGACTTAGAGGCATAGCCACATGGTAGGCTTGTCGCAAGAGGGGTAATCTTCACACATCACATGTACTGAATAAGAAAGGGATAAAGAGTTGGATTACAATCGCCACTTCACACAGTACATAAATAATTCATATATCAACCAAACTACAATCAAAGGTCCGACTACGGAACCAAAATAAAGGAAGACAACCTCAAATGCTAGATTCCCGATCGTCCCAACTGGGCTCCACTACTGTTCAAAGGGAAACAAAACAAAACAACAACCAAGATCTACATCGAGCTCCCACTTGAGCTGGGTTGCGTCACCTACACTGGTATCATCGGCACCTACAACTGTTTGGAAGTACCTGTGAGTCACGAGGACTCAACAATCTCACACCCGCAAGATCAAGACTATTTAAGTTTATGGGTAGGGTAACGTAATGAGGTGGAGCTGTAGAAAGCACTAAGCATATATTGTGGCTAAAATGTGCAAATAAGAGTGAGAAGAGAAGCAACGCAACGGTCGAGAAGCTAGAAGTGATCCTAAAACTACTTATGCACAAGCATAACTCAAAAACCGTGTTCACTTCCCAGACTCCGCCGAAAAGAGACCATCATGGCTACACACGCGGTTGACGCATTTTAACTAAGTCAAGTGTCAATTTTTCTACAACCGGACATTAACAAATTCCCATCTGCCACAAAACCACAGGCACGGTTTTCGAAAGTTTAAACCCTGCAGGGGTGTCCCAACTTAGCCCATCATAATCTCTCAAGGTCAACGAAGGATATTCCTTCTCCCTGGAGGACCCGATCAGGCTCGGAATCCCGGTTACAAGAGATTTCCACAATGGTAAAACAAGACCAGCAAAGCTGCCTGGATATGCCGACAAATCTCGATGGGAGATGCACATATCTCGTTCTCAGGGCACACCGGAACCGTCCAAGCTTCCGGTAGGCTAGCCCAGAGTTGCCCCTGGTGGCCACCGGCGGCTGACAAGTTGGACCAACACTCAGAGGAGCACTGGCCCGGGGGGTTAAAATAAAGATGACCCTCAGGCTCCAGAAACCCAAGGGAAAAAGGCTTAGCTTGTTAGGCAAATGTAAAATCAAGGTTGGGCCTTGTTGGAGGAGTTTTATTCAAAGCGAAATGACAAGGGGTTCCCATAACACTCAACCACGTAAGGAACGCAAAATCAAGGAACATAACACTGGCATGACGGAAACTAGGGCGGCAAGAGTGGAACAAAACACCAGGCATAAGGCCGAGCCTTCCACCCTTTACCATGTAAATAGATGCATTAATTAAAATAAGAGATATTGTGATATCCCAACATAACCATGTTCCAAGGTATGGTCATCTTGCCTGAGATCCCGCAAGGAAGAAGAACGAGTCCATGAAGAAGATAAACGGACGTAGTCGAATGAATCCTCACAACTCCGGAACAAAACCGAAGCTAACGAGGCATGATGCACAATCAAGTATGATGCACGTCCGATTTAAAGAGGCATGGCATGGCAAAGTGCAACAAACCACACTACAAGTTAAGTGGAGCTCAATATGCAACGAATCGCATATTGACGAAACACCACAACAATTATTTAGTTCTTTCCCGTTTAAGTACTCAACAATATTAAATATTATTAAACATGGCAAGAGGTGAAGCATAAGTAAAAAAACACAGTTAGGCATTTTAAATGAGGCCGGAAACATCAAACAACAATTCCGGTAAAACCCCATATGCATTTAGCAATTTAAAGCAAACATCAATTTAAACATTTTAAATGTTGTTATCATGATGCGGATGACATATTCAAGTTTTATGCAATTTTATGAAAAAATTAGTATAATAAGATATGAGTCATTTGTCGCCATGGCGGAAGGAAAAGGGTGCCACGACGGTGAAAATTGGAAATGGAGCCACGGCAACATTCTGGGTTCCAGTAACTCGATTGAGATGCCGGTGCAAAAGAAAAAGCGACGGGAGCGTGTCATGCAAGGATTGTGGGGTGATCCTGGATACTGGGTTCCCACGGGTCGACGACGGTGCCAAGCGAGGGAAACAACTAACGTTCACGGGAGGATACAACATCCAAACATGCATCTCATACAACACATGCATTCATTCGCATGCGTCTCAGGGTTATACCTTCGAAACGTGCAAACAGGACGATTCTCGTTCGGTGCAAAGTAGAGGAACTAGACATTCTCGGGACGTTCCTAGTGGAAGTAGTCATTCTCACTTCGTAGTTGTACACACTCCATAGGTATTCGGGGTCACAACGAGGAACTTGACGTCCACGGGGTCTTCGAGGGTCGACAATAGTGGTACTCAGTCATTTCGAAGAGGTACTTGGGGTCTTCAAACTTGCCGTTCTCGTCAACTCAAAGGGGTACTTGGCATTTCTGCTACCCAGGTCGTCAGTGACGCTAGTTGTTCTATGCATCAGACGTCAAGGTACTTGTCGGTCCGATTATGACGTATCCAAAACGGTCGTCCGTGGTGGAACTTTGCGCCGTTGTGGTGGTCTTCCGGGCGCCGCATGTCGTGGTACTTGGCGTTCTTGGGATTCCGAAGATGGCGGTAGAGGTACTTGACGCGTCATAATGTAGTCGAACTTGACGAAAAATGGGTCTCCTCGGGGACTTGGTGCATCCGAGTACTTTGGGTTTGAAGTTGTACTTGGCATTCGGAGCAGCATCATAGAGGCAACAACGGCAGGGAGAGTTGGAGGTGCACGGGTGACCATCGGGGAGGTGTGGTACGAGCGACACGGAAGCCATGGGCGTGCAACAAAGCAAAGGCGCGCCGTGGCTCATGGGCGCAAGGCGAGTAGCAGCGGCACGAGTCACGGACCGAGGAGGTGCTGCCCAGCGCTGATGGTGGAGGTCAACACCGAAGGGGACGGGGCACCAGAGTTGGATCCGTCCGGGAACGGGCAATGGCGGCGGAGGCCAGCCTGATCTAGACAGGGTAGAAGGAGGACTATGCTCCCACGGTTGAAGACGAATGGGCGACAACGCAGAACCCCAGGAGGCAGCAGGGCATGGGGACGGCAGGAGCGTGGTCGCGGGGGGACTCGTCCATGGCGGCCCTGACCTTCGGTACACAACGGGGTGGCGAGGAGGGGTGTCTCCGGCGAGCTGTGGGAGGCCAGTGCTCGAGGAGAGGCCGAGGGCGGCTGGATCCAGCCGGAGGCGAAGCCCTACTGTGCGGGGATGAAAACGAGAGGGAGTCAAAGGTGGTGCAGGGCAGGTCAGGTCACCGGCGCGCTGGAAGACCAGCTGCAGCAAGGCGCGGTCTGACTTGATGCTGCGGGGTGACAGGGATGTAGCAGCGAGGCGAGGCTCTACGGGGTGAGGGAGGGAGCGAGAGGAGGGAGGAGTGTGGGGATCAAGCGTAGGGCTTCTCCCTGGCGATGTGAGGAACAAGCAGGGGAGCGAGAGGGAGAGGTGGGTCGAGGCTAGGGTTAGAACTTGTGGGGGTCGGCTAGGCCTATGGGCCGGTGCGGGAGGCCCAGTCGGTTGGAGGTCCAATAGGCCGGCGGGGATGGATTGGCCTAGAGAGGCCTGCTAGCTAAGCTCTCTCTTCCTCACTCCACTTTTTTTAAACAGAGAACTAAAAGAAAGGAAAAGGAGAGAAGAGAAGGTTGGGAGAATAATTTGGGCATGCGGTTAATTTCTTTGGACTCACAAAAATATGCTTGGTCCGAGAAAATTAGAAGTCGCAAGATCGAATGATATGAATTCAAACTCATTTGAATTTAATTCAAATGGGTTTGAACTTGGACTTGGTTTTTGAAGTGTCCAAAAATGTTGAAATTTTTGGAGGAACCTCTGCAAATGGGAAGATAAATGTGGGCAAGGTTTTGAAGTCCAACTTGAAGTAGAAAATACATGGGGAAAATTTGCAAGTGTGTTTGAATGTTTATTATAGCTCCCTAAAATATTAGGAGGATATGTTATATAGAGAAGTCACCATGTGAGTTCCCTCAATTTAAATAGATCAAAGATCTATGAATTTTATTTAGTGGAGTTGGAAAAATTAATGGCATGATGACATGATGACATGATGCAATGCACCTGATGCAAAGATGAATGCAACAAACAAAAAAAATCACACAACGAATCTCGGAACCCATGGAACGCATCTGAAGCTTCGGTCGTGGGGCGTCACAACACTGCACCACTACGAGAGGATCTTGTCCCGAGATCAAGGATGGCATCAGGGAGAACTAAGTTGCTTCTTGGCGAAAGAGTGAAACCATGAACCTTGAGAGATTGACCAAATTGAAAGAAAGAATACAACGAAGATGACCAAAGTTAAAAACACTCCGTTAGAACAGAGGAACAAGGAACATTATACTACTAGGGAAAAGCCTATACACAGAATCTTACCAGCAGCGCGCTTTAAAATCAGGCGCTGCTGCTAAGTAGCAGTGGCGCGGGTTTTTAACCCTCGCTACTACTAAGTTGATAGCAGTAGCGCTGGTTTTTTACCCTCGCTACTACTAAGCGATCTCTACCGTGCCCCCCGGGACATGCCATAGTAGTAGCGCGGGTTTTTAACCCTCGCTACTACTAAGTTGATAGCAGTAGCGCTGGTTTTTACCCCTCGCTACTACTAAGCGGTCTCTACCGTGCCCCTGGGCCATGCCATAGTAGTAGCGAGGGTTATAAACCCGCGCTACTACTAACTTTTTACCCCTCGCTACTACTAAGAGGTCTCAACCGTGCCCCTCCGGGACATGCCATAGTAGTAGCGAGGGGTAAAATCCCTCGCTACTACTAAAGGTCCCATATTGAAACTCTACCCCCCTGGATCGCCTTTTCGGTTTTGTAAAAAGAAAAAGAAAATGATAAAAACTTCAAAAATTAAAATCCTTTGAGATGTAGTTATGTTACTACATCTACTAGTTAGGAAAATTTAAAAACTTAAATTTGGACATGTTTTGAAAAAAGTGTAGGGAAAATGTAAAACGGCTATAACTTTTGCATACGATGTTAGAAAAAAACGTATAATATATCAAAATGTTTCAAAAATTAA
Source organism: Triticum dicoccoides (assembly GCF_002162155.2). Taxonomy (NCBI): domain Eukaryota; kingdom Viridiplantae; phylum Streptophyta; class Magnoliopsida; order Poales; family Poaceae; genus Triticum; species Triticum dicoccoides. The sequence goes on along the minus strand of NC_041382.1, from coordinate 295,166,519 downwards.
AATCCTTCGAGATGTAGTTATGTTACTACATCTACTAGTTAGGAAAATTTAAAAACTTAAATTTGGACATGTTTTGCAAAAAGTGTAGGGAAAATGTAAAACGGCTATAACTTTTGCATACGATGTCAGAAAAAAACGTATAATATATCAAAATGTTCAGCACGAAAATCCGCATACAATGGAGACCGCCAACGGCCTATTTGAAAAATTTTAGAATCCTCAAATTCTAAAAGGAAAAAAAGTTATGCTCAAATTTCGGTTTTTTTGATTTTGGTCAAATCTGGTCAAACTATGGTCAAACTACTTATTCAAGAAGTATTAGTATTACTAAATAATTATTCAAGAATATTAGTGTTACTAAATAATTATTTCAGTTTTTTGGAATTTTGGTGAAATCTGGTCAAATTGTGGTCAAACTTTGGTCAAAATGTGGTCAAACTCCTTATTCAAGAAATATTAGTGTTACTAAATAATTATTGTTTTTTAGAACAATAGTTTTAAACTCAAACAGCGAAATGTGTGACTTCATGCTCAAGCTAAACTCCCGAGGGTTAATAGGATTGACATCTTACTATTGTTAGGAAAACAACAAGTGCAGACTTGGAATCGAGGGAGAATAGAACCCGGAAGTTAAGCGTGCTAAGGCTGGAGTAGTGAGAGGATGGGTGACCGTCCGGGAAGTTAGATGATTTGGAATGATGAGGGGTGATTAGAGATTAAATTGAGCAGCGATGAGGGTGATTAGAGATTAGAGGTTAAAATAATTCAGAAATTTGAAAATTCACGCAAAAAATTCGAAAAAAAATTCGGCGGGTTAGTAGTAGCGCGGGTTTTTACCCACGCTACTACTAACGGACGTAGTAATAGCGCGGGTGGCACCCGCGCTGCTGCTATACATTAGCTGTAGCGCCTTATTAGTAGCGCCGGCCCCCGCGCTGCTAATAGGCCCAAAACCCGCGCTGCTGCTAGGCTTTTCCCTAGTAGTGTTACTAGACCTTGTAGGTTGAAAGACATAAGAAAAAGGGTTGCAATGGACAGGAAGTACATGCAAGCACTCCGGATGAAACGAGATGTACAAGGAACGATAATGATCAATTACGACAACACTTCGGTTGGAAATGGAAGGCATAGAGTATGAACTTGGCAAAACGAACGCACTTGGATGAGACTCCGGTTAGATGAGGAATGATAAACACAACACTCCGGTTAAAACAAGATAGAGAAGGAATAAGAATGATATAATTTGGACAACACTCCGACTGTAAATGGAAGGAATTGAACATGAATTTGACAAGATGAGAGGATACTTGATGAGATCAACAACACACTACCTCCAGAACGAAAGAATAGAAGTTGGATCATTGGAAAGGAAAGAATTGAGAAGAAAATGACAACTTATGCCACAAATGAGCTTGGAAGGCACCCTTCCAAGAAGGTTATAACGGAGTTGCTGGAAAATCGACAATGAAACGAAAAAGCTTGTAGTGGGATTATGGAAAAACTTCTCAAAATTATGAGGTGAAATTCTTCCACTAATGGAAACAATATATTGGATTGACATCAACAAGGAGGCGAGAAACTTATTTCACCGGGAGGGTAAATGAAGAACTTGAGTCATTTATAAGCACCATATAACAACAATCCTTAGGGAAAGCTTTAGGTAAAATATAACCCAATATAACTCCAATGAAGAGATTGATGGATTGAAAAGATGTCCTGAATTAATTGAAAATGATGGATTTAAGATACGTCACTCTTGAAAACTTGTGAATCATGGAACACGAAGGGAAATTATCAACAATGACATAACACCACCTCAAAAGATGAGATATGAAAGAATTGCACTTCGGAATGCAAGATGAAGAATGCTTGAACTCCTCAAAACAAGACATGTGTTGAACACCCTATTTATTTTCGAGTATATCTTAGCGGATCTTAGCTCTGAGAGAAATCTTGAAGAACAAATGAAGAATGAAAGGAATCCTTGATGAACCACCATGTTGATCTTCCATGAAGAACTCTGGTAATAAAAGAATGATAAAAAAGAAAGAGGAGTTGAAAACACAAGGTGAAGCCTTGCAATGATTTAAATGGAGCTTCGTGACGAGATAATGTGGAAAAGTTGGAACTCCGGAAAAGAAAGATGAATCACTTGACCCGAGAATTTACTCATTGTGAATTTACTTCGGAAGAATGAATCAATCACTTAGATGAAGCAAGAATAAGAATTATGTTATGCGTATCCTTCACCAATTTAGATTGATGACAAGCAACAGATTTGGCATACTACTTATTCTCGTAGAAAGGATTAAGAGAGATATAGCGCAAACTTGAGAAGGTCTTGATGGAACCACCAGTGGGATTTGGAAACAACGAATGAATTGATACGATAACAACGGAAGAGGAATGTTGAATGAACCATCGTACGAATTGAAAACGATTGAAGAAAAATGAACGAATCACTGGCTGGAATTAGAAAACGACGTTGATGTTTGAGGGGATTTGATACAAGAGAACGAAGAGATCACGAGCTGATTAGAGAATACTTGAACGATGAACCAGTAAGACTTGGAGAATGAGAGCTGAAAGCTAAAAATGAATACTTCTGATATGATGGACTCTGGAGAATCAAACTAAAAAGACTCCTGAATTTCTCCGGATGGTTGAAAAGAATTCTCACAATCAAAAACAATTATGAGAGGATGGCATAAAGAAAGAACCATGAATCTTTGAGAGAACAGATAAGATTTGGAGGAAAAACTCTTCTTCGGTCATCAAGATTTGAGAATGGCGACGAGAAACACCACCATGAATTGTTGATGCACTTTGGAATGAAGAACAGAAAGGTTGAACCAACGATGAAAACAATTTGGAAGTTCTTGGAGAAGCATTTGACTGATGATAATTAATTCTTATGTCAAAATTGGAGAAGAATTTGAGAGTAACTCCGGGAATAAAGAGTTAGGTAAGCTGCTGGAAAAAAAACCTGTGGGTTAGGGACCACTCAAAAGATACACCATTGAATGATTTAAAAGAGAGATTGCGTCAGTTGATTTAAATGGCTTGAATGAGATAAAAAACCTCGAGATGGATTGAACGGATCTTGAATGAAAAGACGAGCCTTCTGAGATATCTTCCGCACTCTGGAACAAATGGAAAATGAGAGGTGACTGATTAAGATGTGCACTGGCATAAGAAAGCATTCGAAACAAGGAAAATATATGATCGACAAAGCTTGAATGGAATCCACCAGAAAAGAAAAGAATGAAGAATGATGAACTTGTAGAGCATCTTCATGAGAACCATCGGGTAAGAACATTGACGGAAAAGAATGGATAGACACCCCATCAATAAAAGGATACATGATTTAAGAAATAAAGTGTGGGATGGCAGGAAAAACAAAAACAACTTGGGGACAGATGAAACGAACAATGTTGGGAAAACCGAGAGAGGTGATCTTGCGGATGTTGAAATGATCGGATCCACTTGAAGAGAAACACGTCAGTTGAAAATGATTGACATGACAATCTTTATTATCATGGAGGATTGGTATTCACATAGAAATATGAAAACACCGCTTAGGAAAGGTATGGAATCAACACTTAACATTGAAGCAACTCGAATACCACAATTCAAAACAAAACAAAGGATTGGCTTGTAGGATAAGCCGGAAACAAACATATGATAGATCCCATATCTTATCATGTGTTTGTTGGAATGATATCCTACGAGCTACTTGAATTCCCACTTATAAACTCCCAAAACTTTCTGGTTATATAATCAGGTGTTAGGGATACAGGGGAAGCATAATATCTCACCCAAACTAACAATTCCCACATCCAGCTGTATCCATCCTCAACACATAACCAAGAAACCTTCGGAAATCGTTTACCTCAACCTTCGAAAAGGATTCGTTATACGAGTTATGGCAATACTCCTGAAATCCCGCCCCAGTACTAGGTGGCATCGAGGTTATCTCACCAACAACTGCATAAAAGAGATTTTCGATGTCGTCAAAACTCAGGTATTCCAGAACTGCTACGATAAAATTGTGACGACAACACATCGGAGCTCAACTCGCCGGGACATTGCCACAACCTCTAAATGTCAAGAGGCACCAAGAACAATATTCTCATCCCAAGAATATCGGAACGATTCCAAGATACCCACGTGATCCTAAAAAAGTTATGAAATTTGAGAAGAGAAAAGTAAAAACTTCTACTTCAGGAGGCCTCACCAAAGCGATGAAGGGACTGAGGAGTAAAAAGAATCCTACTCTCTGATATAAATGATCCTAAGACTCAAAACATTTCGTTCTAGACTCAACAACATCAGCAATTCGATCAAGAAGGGGGCTCCTAAGTCGGGGATGGATCTGATTACCAACTTGTAACACCCACAATGCAGCTATATCTCCGACGTGTCGGGGCACGACTTAGAGGCATAGCCGCATGGTAAGCTTATCGCAAGAGGGGTAATCTTCACACATCACATGTACTGAATAAGAAAGGGATAAAGAGTTGGCTTACAATCGCCACTTCACACAATACAAAAATAATTCATACATCAACCAAAATACAATCAAAGGTCCGACTACGGAACCAAAATAAAGGAAGACAACTGCAAATGCTAGATCCCCGATCATCCCAACTAGGCTCCACTACTGATCAAAAGGAAACAAAACAAAACAATGACAAAGATCTTCATCGAGCTCCCACTTGAGCTGGGTTGTGTCACCAGCACTGGTATCATCGACACCTACAACTGTTTGGAAATATCCGCGAGTCACGAGGACTAAGCAATCTCACACCCGCGAGATCAAGACTATTTAAGCTTATGGGTAGGATAAGGTAATGAGGTGGAGCTGCAGCAAGCACTAAGCATATATGGTGGCTAACATGCACAAATAAGAGTGAGAAGAGAAGCAACACAACAGTCCAGAAGCTAGAAGTGATCAAGAAGTGATCCTGAAACTACTTATGCACAAGCATAACTCCAAAATCATGTTCACTTCCCGGACACCACCGAAAAGAGACCATCACGGCTACACACGCAGTTGATGCATTTTAATTAAGTGAAGTGTCAAGTTTTATACAACCGGACATTAACAAATTCCCATCTGCCACATAACTGCGGGCATGGCTTTCGAAAGTTTAAACCCTGCAGGGGTGTCCCATCTTAGCCCATCACAAGCTCTCACGGTCGACGAAGTATATTCCTTCTCCCAGGAAGACCCGATCAGGCTCGGAATCCCGGTTACAAGACATTTAGACAATGGTAAAACAAGACCAGCAAAGCCGCCCGGATGTGCCGACAAATCCCGATAGGAGCTGCATATATCTCGTTCTCAGGGCACACCAGATTGTCCAAGCTTCGGTAGGCCAGCCCAGAGTTTCCCCTGGTGGCCACCGGCTGCTGATAGGTTGGACCAACACTCAGAGGAGCACTGGCCCCGAGGGGGGGGGGTTAAAATAAAGATGACCCTCGGGCTCCGAAAACCCAAGGGAAAAAGGCTTAGGTTGTTAGGCAAATGTAAAACCAAGGTTGGGCCTTGCTGGAGGAGTTTTATTCAAAGCAAACTGTCAAGGGGTTCCCATATCACCTAACCGCGTAAGGAACGCAAAATCAAGGAACATAACACTGGTATGACGGAAACTAGGGTGGCAAGAGTGGAACAAAACACCATGCATAAGGCCGAGCCTTCCACCCTTTACCATGTATATAGATGCATTAATTAAAATAAGAGATATTGTGATATCCCAATATAACCATGTTCTAACATGGAACAAAACATCAACTTCACCTGCAACTAACAACGCTATAAGAGGGGCTGAGCAAAAGCAGTAACATAGCCAAACAACGGTTTGCTAGGAAAGGTGGGTTAGAGGCTTGACAAGGTAATATGGGAGGCATGATATAGCAAGTGGTAGGTAGCGCGACATAGCAATAGAGCGAACAACTAGGAAGCAAAGATAGAAATGATTTCGATGGTATGGTCATCTTGCCTGAGATCCTGCAAGGAAGAAGAACGAGTCCATGAAGAAGACAAATGGACGTAGTTGAACGAATCCTCACAACTCCGGAACAAAACCAAAGCTAACAAGAGAAGCAACCCGGAAAGAAGCAGGAAACATAGTAAACAACCATCACATAAACATGGCATGATGCATAATCAAGTAAGATGCACATCCGGTTTAAAGAGGCATGGCATGGCAAAGTGCAACAAACAACACTACAAGTTAAGTGGATCTCAATATGCAACGAGTTGCATATTGACGAAGCACCACAACGATTATTTAGTTCTCTCCCGTTTAAGTACTCAACAATATTAAATGCTATTAAACATGGCAAGAGGTGGAGCATAAGTAAAAACACAGTTAGGCATTTTAAATGAGACCGGAAACATCAAACAACAATTCCGGTAAAACCCCATATGCCTTTAGCAATTTAAAGCAAACAACAATTTAAACATTTTAAATGTTTTTATCATGATGCGGATGACATAATCATGTTTTCTGCAATTTTATGAAAATGTTAGTATAATAAGATATGAGGCATTTGTCGCCATGGCGGAAGGAAAAGGGTGCCACGGCGGTGAAAATTGGAAATGGAGCCACGGCAACATTCCAAGTTTCGGTAACTCGATTGAGATGCCAGTGCAAACGAAAAAGCGATGAGAGCGTGTCATGCAAGGATGGTGGGGTGATCCCGGATACCGGGTTCCTGCGGGTCGACAATGGTGCCAAGCGAGGGAAACAACTAATGTTCACGGTAGGATACAACATCCAAACATGCATCTCATACAACACACGCATTCGTTTGCGGGCGGTCGTCTCGGGGTTATACCTTCGAAGCGTGCAAACGTGATGGTTCTCGTTCGGTGCAAAGTAGAGGAAGTAGACATTCTCGGGACGTTCATAGTGGAATTAGTCATTCTCGCTTCATAGCTTTAAACACTCCGTAGGTGTTCGGGGTCACAACGAGTAACTTAACGTCCACGGGGTCTTCGAGGGTCGACGATAGTGGTACTCGGTCTTTTCGATGAGGTGCTTGGGGTCTTCGAACTAGCCGGTCTCGTCAACTCGAAGGGGTACTTGGCATTTCTGCTACCCGGGTCATCGGCGACTGTAGTTGTTCTATGCATCGGACGTCAACATACTTGTCGGTCCGGATCTTGAGGTATCCCAAACGGTCGTCGGTGGTGGAACTTGGCGCCATTCTGTTGGTCGTTCAGGCGCTGAACATCATGGTACTTGGCGATCTTGGGATTCCAAAGACGGCGGTAGAGGTACTTCACGCGTCACAATGTAGTCTAACTTGATGAAAAACGGGTCTCCTCGGGGACTTGATGCATCCAACTACTTCGGGTTTGTAGTTGTACTTGGCATTCGGAGCAGCAGCATGGAGGCAACAATGGCAGGGCAAGGTGGAAGTGCACGGGTGACCATCGGGGAGGTGCAGCACGAGCGACAAGGAAGCCATGGGCGTGCAACAAAGCAAAGGGGCGCCGGGGCTCATGGGTGCATGGCGAGCAGCAGTAGCACGAGTCATTGACCGAGGAGGTGTTGCCGGGCACTAATGGTGGAGGTTAACACCGAAGGGGACGGGGCACCGGAGTTGAATCCGGCCGGGAACGGGCAAGGGCGGCGGAGGCCAGCCTGATCTGGATGGGGTAGAAGGAGGACTGCGCTCCCGCGGTCGAAGACGAGCGGGCGACGGCGCGGCAGCCGAGGAGGCAGCAGGGCGCAGAGACAGCAGGGGCATGGTCATGGGGGGGACTCGTCCATGGTGGGCCTGACCTTCGGTATACAATGGGGCGACAAGGAGGGGTGATGCGGAGCATCCTATGGACATCACCATGTCAAGAGTCCATTTGACAAGTGACACGTGCCACATCTACTTCATACATGCAAAGGTGAATCATCTCCTTTACACGTGTCCACTTGTACCTTTTGAGGATGGTATACTACTTGACCGCTCTCTCGTGTGCATACATAGGTGTGAGCGGAGCTACACATTCATCGAGGAGGAGTCGAAGAAGAAGAGAACATCTACACCATCCAAGAGGGAAACCTGGAAGCGAAGAAGGAAGCGCCAAGAAGAAGGTAGCAGCTCCCAGGCGACCCTGTGCGCACGGGCCCCTCCGACCCCATGCCCATGGGCCTCCCAAGCTGGCGGTCTTGAAGACCACGTGTGCACGGGCGTGTACCGTGCCCACGGGCCTCACGGACCCCATGCGCATGGGCCCTTGCATCAGGTCTCTGGATACCCCGTGCGCATGGGCTCCACTTACCACGTGCACACGGGGCCCCCTGTGTGATGCTGCGGGCTTTGCCCTTGTTTTACCATTTCGCCCCCACTTATCCCTCTCTTTGCCTAGGACTATATATACTCCTTCATCTCCTCCATTTAGACTTAGCTAAGAATATATCTAAACGCTAGAGGTTAGCTCATGTATCTCCCCTTGTGGGATTCCTCTTGAGAGAGAGACACTCCATTGGAGTTCAAGGCCTCCATTGGAAAAGATCCCTAGTGGATTCAAGACCCCCTTGAGGGAAGGATCTACCTAGATCATCCAGGCCCATCTCCTTCATAGGATTTGGGATGAACTCTACCATGTATCTTGTTTCCCTTTGATTGTTCATGTACCTTGTGGATCTTGTGTGTTTGATTGTCTAGTGGATGTGTGGTTGGACTTGTTCTTGAGTGTTCCTCTTGTTTTCCTTCTTGTGTTCATCTTGTTCTTGGGCATTCCCCCTCCAATTCGTGAAAGATCTCCACTTAGGGTTCCACCCTACACCATTTTGGTATCATGAGACATGGTTTCTCACGAAATTGGAGCCCCCCTCTTTGTTTTCTAGCCTAGTTTTGTTGATTTCATCCTAAATTCGAAAATTCCCCACCAAAAATAGCGCCAATTTTTTTGTGATTTGTTTGTTTTGATGATGTTTTGTTGGATTTGATCCATGGATTTGCTTGGTTTCAAGTGGATCTAGCTTTTCTCCACCATCCCCTACCTTCCATCCTTCGATTTAGACCCCAATTTCGAATTTACCCATGGATCCGGAGCAGTTCATCCACTCACAGAGCACCCCGTGCACATGGGCCATCGGGACCCCGTGCACACGGGCCAGACAGACCCCGTGCGCACGACCCTTCTAGTGCGCTTCGCCCGCTATCCCTTCGACCTCCCACCCTCCCATACCACCCCCATACCCCCCAGCTACACCAAAGCAACGAGATCTATCCATCTGGAGCCCAGATCGGGAATAAATCCTCCAAACCCACGTGTCCCAGGTGACCCCATGCCCTCGGTGTGTGTACCGTGCGCACGGCACCCCATGCCCACGGGCCCTAGACCCCGTGCGCACGGCCCCCCTACAGCAGCCGCGAGTACTTCATCGTTTCGGCCATAACTTTCACATCCGGAGTCTGATTGTCGCGTTCTTTACCTTGTTGAGTAGCTATTGACATCCCCCATCCACCTAGATAGGTTCCATCACCATTTGACTCCATCAAAATTTTGACATTTTGGCATCTTTGCCTAGGCCTTCCACCATATCATCCGTAAAACCACCATAGCCTTCCGCAACCTAACCCATTTTGCTCCATTTAGCATTTGTGGTTGTTTGAGTGGTGACTTGAGTCTCCTAAGGTGTTTCGGCTACATAGGGACGGTTACTTCTTCATCAACCACCACCACCACTTCTGCATTGCCATCCCCACTACCGCCATTTGACTTTTGCCCTTGAGATTTTGAGTTCGTGGTTTTTACCGTTTCCTCAGGTATTTCGGCTACTTAGGGACGAGTCTCTATCATCTAGGTATCTACATCAAGAACACCGCCACTAACCATCTTCAAGGACGGTAACCTCGACGACACCATTGTACATTCCCCTTGCAATTGCATTGATAACCTCGAGCCCCTTTAGCGTCACTTGCCTATCGAGACTAGCCATTTGAGTATTGCCGACAACGTTACTTGTGCACATTAGTGATCTACACCTTCCATTTCATACATGCCATATCATATTGGTATCATCATATCATCTCCTGTGTCACAAGATTGTTCCTGCATATACACAATTGCTATCTTGGTTTGTGCATTTCGCATAGTGGCCATATCAAAAAAGAGAATAAGCTTTTAAGCAAAAGAAAAGAGAGCAAAGAGCTTGTAAGCAAGTGCCATAGCATCATACCACATTGCACATAAGATTGTCATATCCGATCATCTTGGATCACCTTGAGAAGAACAATGGGAACATCATATATATAGCATACTTGGGATAGAAAGCTCCTACATTTTGCATCTTATAGGTTGTGCACAAGTGTGGTATCCGCCTATTGAGCAATCGTGCTAGCGTCTCTCTTGAGTTGTGCAACACGAGCGTTTTCTGAGGATTCCACATTTTGTGCTCATTCCTTGGTTGCACGACCCCATTTATCTATCCGTGTGTGTGTGTGTGTGTGTGTGTTTCCGTGTGCCACATATTGCTATTGGTCTACTTGTTACACTTGCGAATTTGTGAATCTCTTCAACATTATTGACTCTTGCTAACATTTTGCATCAAATTTTTGTGCCACTATCCTCATCGAGCTCCACCATAAAGCCTTACTTGTGTAGGTGTGAGTGAACAAGTCCGGTACCAATTCACTATTATTTCATCTCACATTGAGTGATACGAGATACATACTCAACTTTGGGAAAAAGGTAGCTTGGTATTGTTTATCTCATTTCCTACTCACCTTTCTTGAGTTTTGTGATGGATCGGCAAGGCATTTCACCTCCGATCTACAATCACGACGACGAGTTCGATGCTATGAAGAACGTCATCGACGCCAAGATGGAGAAGCACATGGAGGAGCTCAAGGTCCTCATCAAGAACGGCAAGCGGTCTTCCTCATCTTCGAGAAGACGCTCAAGTTAAAAGACTTCTGTGCTACCATCTCCGGCAAGTACACACAAGCATCGACATTGACAATACCATGAAGAGCGACCTACTGGACGAGAGTTGGCTTCTCTGCCACCCCCGTGCACATGGGCCCTCGACCCCCGTGCACATGGGACCCCGTGCACACGGCCTACAGCACCCCTGTGCGCACGGGCCATAAAGTACATCAACATCGACTACAAAGCTACGACTTCTTCAACACATTTGGCATCTTCGCCAAGTGACTTCACGGCATCTTCGCCTTCGGATGTACGACATCTTCGCCTACTCCACGAGCTCAAGTCCACTACTCCCTCGAGCTACTACGACCTCGACACCAACCACGAGATTCCTTTCAATGGGACTCTAGAACCCGAGGAGTATCTCGAGTGGGAGCGTTTGATGGACGACTACCTCAAGCTACATCAAGTCCCTCCCGAAGATCAAGTGAAGTGCGCCTCAAGAAACTTCCACGACTACGCATCCACATGGTGGCTTCACGCACCTTCGGAGAGCTACGACATGAGTTGGCCCAAGACGAAGAAAGCTATGTGGCGAGAGTTCGTACCTCCAACCTACACATAACAACTTTTACGCCAATTGGAGAACACCATCCAAGGATCCAAGTCCATCGACGAGTACTTCAAGGAGATGAAGCATGCCTTGCGACGTGCCAGCGTGGATGACCCCATGTCAATGAAGTTCCACTTCATGATGGGATTGAACAAAGACATCTCCAAGCCTACCTTCCTCGAGAACTACAAGTCCCTCGACGACAACTACATTGGTGCTCTCAAGGCGGAACAAGAACTCATGAAGGCCAAGGCTTCTTCACCCCAAGCACACTTCTCGAAGACCAAGATCCAACACGACGAGCATGAGGCTAGTACCACCACAATGTCCAAGCCCGGCGAGCTCCAAGATGATGCTCCCAAGTTCGACTTCACCGCCATCCCTCTTTGTGGCATTGATGATGCCGAGTCTCCTATGACTCTTTTTCAAGACGGTGCGGCGACGAGTTCAACTATGGAGACCTTCAACGACCAAGCTTTGGAGGCGAGCGACACAGTGGCGAGCAAGGATGATGCTTCCATCTTAGGAGGCAAGAGTGATGCTGTGCCATCTTCGGCCTTCATCCACGACGACGACTACGAGACGGTTGAGCATGGGATTTTCCCTTCCACCACGGCGACAAATGATGATTTGAGTGACTTTAGCCACCATATTGAGAGTGAGAGTGATTTCACCACTAGCCCCATATATGATGTGTTTCCACTATTCCCATGTGAGGAGAGCCACGCCCCCACCTCTTGAGTGAGATGAGTGACTCCACCATATGTGAGTATGAGTGCACCTATTTTGAGGGAGTGAGTGAACCACCACATAGAGAGAGTGAGATAGTTGATAGGTCATGTGAGGCCACTTTCAACACTAACAACTTGACCTCTACCTCTATTGTGTCTTCTCATTTGGTGCTAGGTCCCATCTATGATGACGCGCCGATTCGCGATGACTTCATCCTCCCTTTGGACAAGACGATGGCCATGGTGGAATATGATGCACCCCCCACATGGTTCCATCAAGATGAAGATGACCGCCATTTGGTCTTTCCCACCTCACCTACACCACATGCGTGGAATGACAAAGGTAACATAGGTGAAGGTGATGCTCTTGTCCCACTAGTGGACTATCATGACATTGATTGCTTGCATGATGTTGATCAACCTATTTCCATGCTTAATGCTAGTGTGACTTCCCCATGCGATGATTTACCCATTTATGGTGAGTATGATGATTGCCATGTGGAGTCTATTAGTGGTGATGCCATGTTACATAGGATTTCTTGTGCTAATTCTCTCGGTCACATCATGTTTGCCAATCCTCTTGACTTGTCATATGCTATGCATGAGATCGACCACATGTCATATTTGCAATCTCTTCATAGTGACTATGCATATGCCATTAAGATTAACCCAATTTGCACTTATGGCATAGATGACAAGCCTATGGTTATTGACATTTGTTTTTCTTGTGATGATATTGATATGCTCCCTTGGCATCCTTTATCGCATATGCCATGGCATGACCACCTAGCTTCGGATATGCATTGTTTTGGATATTGTCCATTTTCTCCATATGATGTTTCCATTATTGCTCATGAGGAGACCCCCATAGTTTCCTCATACATGTTTGGAGATTTTGATCACTCCCATCCATTGCATGATCCCAATACTTATGTGCACAATATGCTTCCCATGAATAAACATGCTATTGATGTGCCATATACTTGTATGCTGAATTTGCATCCCATCGTGTCACACACCATAACTATTCTTTCATGATGGATGGCATGTTCTTATACCATGCATCAAATTTCTTTGAACGATGATTATCTTGTGCTAACTCACACATGCATGTACACATCATGATGGATGATGTGTACATTTACCACGTGCACAATTTCTTTGGTTTGTGTATCTTTTGTGTAGGTACCCATGAATACTTGTCAACCCCGCAATCCCACGAGTTGACAAAACAAGCTCTAGAGAGCAATGATGACTTGGGATCCCATGGATTGTCTTTCCCACCGCTCTCTTCGCGCAAAGACTTCGCACATTTCTTCTACATGACCCTCACTTGGCTATGGGTTATTGCTCATTACATATTCTACGCCCATTTTGCCATGTTCACTTTGCATGATACTCATGTCTATGCTTTTTCCATGCATTTGTGACCCATGCTTTGCATTACACATGATGATTGATTCTAATACTTGTATGTGTATTTGCAAGCTTGGTGGAGATATCACTTGTTATTGCCATATTTACTTTGTGCCCCATGCCTATGATTATACTATGATCTTGCTTTGTGTTTGTGCTTGCGATATGTCATGTGCATTGCCTATGCCTATTATTTGTTCACATGACATGATTGCCATGATTTCCTCTAGTATGTTTCATCTTCGCGCTACTAGCTTGCATGACTGGTTTCCTATGATTGCTTGCCTTGTTGCATCACCGATGACTCATACTTGCTCACTTCATGCGGTTGATGACAACCATCTACATGCTTATCACATGATTATTATTGCTTCTTGTCATATATCTCCACATGTTGCCTCTCTCATGCTAGATGATTTGCCATGTATTGAGTGCAACTATGCCTTTAGTCTTGCTAAGGAGATTGCCCCCATAGCATTCTCGCATATATTTGGAGATTCAGACATATTTCTTGTGAAGCATGCTTGTCTTGCCCCTTTGCACCATATACCTAGTGCCATGAATATTGCCATTGTTGCATCATATTATTCTTGCACTTGTGGTTCTAATGGTTATGTGCAAGAGAAGAGAACCATCATGATGGATGATGTGTTTATCTACCATGCGCATACATTCTTTGCTTTGTTTTGTGCATGTGTAGGATACTTGGACATTGTGTCGACTTCCGCTCGAGCTATGGGCGGCCAGTGCTCGACGAGAGGCCGAGGGCGGCTGGATCCGGCCGGAGGCGACGCCCTACGGCGCAGGGACGAGAACGAGGGGGAGTCAGAGGTGGTGCAGGGCAGGTCGGGTCGCCGACACGCGGGAAGACCATCTGCAGCAAGGCGCGGTCTGACTTGTTGTTGTGGGGTGACAGGGAGATAGCAGCGAGGCGAGGCGCTACGGGGTGCAGGAGAGAGAAAGAGGAGGGAGGAGCATGGGGATTGAGCGCAGGGCTTCTCCCTTGCAGCGTGAGGATTGAGCAGGGGAGCGAGAGGGAGAGGTGGGTCGAGGCTAGGGTTAGAACTGTTGGGGTCGGCTGGGCCTATGGGCCGGCGCGGGAGGCCCGGTTGGGTGGAGGTCTAACAGGCTGGCGGGGATGGATTGGCCTAGAGAGGCCTGTTGGCTAAGCTCTCTCTTCCTGACTCCTCTTTTAAAAAAACAGAGAACTAAAATAAAGGAAAAGGAGAGAAGATAAGGTTGGAAGAAGAATTTGGGCATGCGGTTAATTTCCTTGGACTCACATAAATATGCTTGGTCCGTGAAAATTAGATGTGGCAAGATCGAACGATATGAATTCAAAATCATTTGAATTTATTTCAAATGGGTTTGAACTAGGACTTGGTTTTTGAAGTGTCCAAAAATGTTGAAATTTTTGGAGGAACCTCGGCAAATGGGAAGATAAATGCGGGCAAGGTTTTGAAGTCGAACTTGAAGTAGAAGAGACATGGGGAAGATTTGCAAGTGTGTTTGAATGTTTATTAGAGCTCCCTAAAATATTGGGAGGATATGTTATATATAGAAATCACCATGTGAGTTCCCTCAATTTAAATAGATCAAAGATCTATGCATTTTATTTAGTGGAGTTGGAAAAATTAATGGCATGATGACATGATGACATGATGCAATGCACCTGATGCAAAGATGAATGCAACAAACAAAAACAAATCACCCAACGAATCTCGGAACCCATGGAAGGCATATGAAGCTCCGGTCTTGGGGCATCACACTACGACCCATGGTGTGGCTCCTTCAGCGGCCCGGTACAGCCCAGTTTAGGCAGCAATGATTCAAGACCCTCACGAGCAGCCAAGCATCGCGAGGAGGATGACACCAATACCTACCTGGGGTGCGGCCTCACTAGGTTGGCTCCCAAGGAGCGGAGTTATCAATGCAAGGTGTACCTCGTGAGGTTCACATGACGACCATGTCCAGGCGGGCGCCAGCGGGCGTAGTGTACCGGTTTCCCTTTTGGTGCCAAAGAGGCAAGCGCAGGTGCGGAGTCCTGAGGAATCAGGCAAAGGTTTCCATATTGGTGCAAGGAGGCCAAGACCGCCAGGATGACAGGATGGAGGTCATCGTAGAGCCCACTACAACATCACCACCAGAGCCTTTGCATGCGAAGACTACTTTTGACAAGATAACTTGTACTAGTTGTCCCCCTTTGAATTTGGCCGTTGTGGGATCCCTTCCCTCCTACATTTTGGAAGAGGACCAAGGCCACTATAGATAGGACTTAGCCACCACCCGAGAGAGGGATTGGATCATTCTGATCATCCTCTCACCCACCAGCTCATCGAGCTCAAGAACACCTCACCTCCTAAGGCTGTTCAACCATTGTACTAGTTCATCCTCAGCCCCTCGAGGCAATCCACAACAAAGCTAGAGTTGGGTATTACACCGCAAGGTGGACCGAACCAGGATACACTTATGTGTCTCTTGTCCCTTGGGTTCGTTAAGCTAGGCTGTGGAATCATTGGGCTTGCAGGTTGGGAAGTGGGAGTTCTTCGTACGCACCCTAGTGTTCGAACCTCTCAAGGGTCCGCGGAGTCCCGGATCCGACAACGTGCAAAACATGTCATCTCTCTGATTGTTTCAGGGTGATGTGCCTAATGGCATGCACATGTCTGCTGAAGGTTGTGAGACAAACCCAACATATATTGCAACAAAGAAGGCAAAACATCTTGAAGATAGCAAGACAACACCAAAGTTTTGTCTTGATGCAGTGTTCAAGTTACTTGAGACTAGCAGTCAGACAAGCTCACAGAATTCGCTGTCTAAATCAGTTCGACTTCTTCAATCGCGAGTTCTAGCAGAAAGGCATTGCAACTCAACTTTGACTTGAAGTCTTATCTCTAAGAAAAATTGCGGAGAACACCGATGAGAATATCATTGCTAAACAGCTACACCTGGAAGCTATGACCGATATGCTAGGCCGGTCTCACAGCCTTCCTCAGCAGCTTGCGTAGCAGTTCCCGTGCAAAGCTAACCTTTCTTGAACTGTCTTGGAAGTGGTCTTGGTTCATTATTATTTTGTTAGCTGCAATGGTGCCCTATTTTTTTAATCTTCTTCTTTGCTACACTTTATGATCATTGGTGGTGAACTTCGATGCCCAGTGGATGTAATATACCATAAATCCTTTATAGTATAGTGTAGGTTTATTGTAAGTTACCATGCCATAATTTCTATATTGTATAGAGTAGGTTTGTTCTTAGTTCCTACTAGTTACTGCCATCATTCGCTATCTGAAAAAAATCTGATGTAGTCGACTGGGCCGAAACATTCGCCTCTAAAGGGCCTGCTTTTTTCGGGCCACAATTGGGCCGGCCTGCAACTTTCTTGGGCTTGAAAGGCCATTGGGGCCTTCACACTTTGTGTCTAGCCCACAACTTAAATGAGCCTATATTCCGCCCAAAGTTTAGTTGGTCCTTTATTGCACCTAGCGCTTAGTTGGGCCCATGTAGCTTTGGGCCATTAACATGCTGAATATTCTGCTGGCCTATTATGGTCCAATAGAAACCATGGGCCTTTAGCAAGCTGAAATGCATGTTCGGCCTCAGTTTTCACTAGTCGTCGATGGGCCTTCAGCAGGCTGAAATGTAGACTAGGCCTTTTTTGGACCAGTTATATGACGGGCCATTACCAGGCCGAAACATATATCGGGCCTTAGTTGGCCCACTCATATCATGGGCCTTTAAGAGGCCGAAAGCTTAGTACAGGCATCAACAGGACAAATTATACGACAGGCCTTTAACAGGCCCAAAGTTACGTTGGGTTGAACTATTGCCATTTTTATCATGGGCCGTTAGAGGGCCGGAAGTTGCATCGGACCATATATGGCCCAGGGGCAACACGGGCCATTCCCAGGCCAAAAGACACACCAGCCTGAAATGGGCCCATGTCTACATCAGGCCTCTAACAGGCCGAATGTCACTGGGCTGTAATTGGTCCCAAATATTCGGCGAACAATTAACGGGCTAGATCTGGCTTCAGGCCGTAAATGGGCCATGTTTAAATAGCCCGTTTGGGCTGGCCCAATAGTACCTGAGTAAATACTATGGGCCTTTGTCTGGGGTGGCCTTTTAACCTATATGGGCCGTGCCACGTGTCGACAAATCATAGGCGCCTTTGGTCCAATGAGTGGATGACATATGTCCCAACGGTGAGCCGACACGTGGTTCCTCTGGCCATTGATAATTTTACACGTGGAAAATCCCCATTGGTCCGGGTTGTTAACGGGTTATCGGATCTGTCGGATTACGCGTTTCGGCAAACCCTTGATGTTCGAACACTGTGGTCCACATGTAGATCTCTCCCTAGCTCGCTCTCGCAACGATCTCAAGGCCTTGCTCGCCGAACCCAAGGAACAAGAAACACAAGAGTTTATACTTGTTCGGGCCACCATTGTGGTGTAATATCCTACTCCAGTGTGGTGTGGTGGATTGCCTCGTGGGCTCGGGATAAACTAGTACAAAGGATGAACAGCCTCCTAAGGAGAGGTGTTCTTGAGCTCGATAAGCTGGTGTGTTTATGTATGGTCTGAATGATCAGTCCCCTTGCTATGGTTGTGGCTAGCCCTATTTATAGAGGCCGTGGTCCTCTTCCCAAATGTTAGAAGGGATGGCATCCCACAACGGCCAGTTTTGAAGGGAGACAACTAGTACAAGTTATCCTGATAAAAGGTGGTCTTCGCCTGCCAAAGGCTCTGGTGGTGATGCCACTTTGGGCTCCCTGGTGACCCTCGTCCTGCGGTCCTGCTAGTCTAGGTCTTGTGGCACCGATATGGAAACCTTTCCCTGATGCCTTGGGACTCCTCGACTGCGCCTGCTTCCTTAGCACCAAAGTGGAAACTGGCATGGTGCGCCCACTGGCGCCCACGTGGCCTTGGTCGTTATGCCTCATGTCGCACGGACCTCGCGAGGTGCCCCTTGCATAGATATCCCTGCTCCTCAGGAGCCAGCCTAGCGAGGCCGCCCTTGGGAGGTCTTGGTGTTCTCCGCCTCGCGAGGCTTGGCCCCTCGCGATGGTCTTGAGAGGTTGCTGATGCAGATGGGCCGTACCAGGCCGTTGGTGGAGCCATGGTCTGGGCCGTAGGCAGGCGAGTCTGGGTACCCCCGTTCCCAGGACACCGATAGTTGCCTCGGGCCCAAGGCGCACTCGAACTTTGCTACGAGGCGAAGCCAAAGGGCAAGTGCGGAGCACCGCGGGCCCCCACCACCTGCGGCCTCGATTGACCTGTGCCGATTGACAAGACGTGGTTTTCCCAACTTCCCCACGGCGCCTTGATATCCTCCTGGCTAGGCAGCCACCGTTGTCTACACAACCCCACCTTCACTGCTGGCAACACACTCCCCAACTCCTCCGTCTTCCCGAAGGCAATAGTCTCCTCCTCCAACCCGGCCAGGATCCAACCCTCTCCATTGCCATGGCGCCGAGCCGGAAGAAGAAGGGAAAGAAGAAGCCCCAGGCTTCAGCCGAAGCACCGCCGGCCTTCGAGCCCGCCGTCGAGCGGTTGGTGGTGCTCAACCAGGAGGCGATGGACAAGGTTCGCCCAGCAGTCGCCGCCAGCTTCAATGAATGGGAGGAGGCGGTGGTTTTTGCCCGCATTTCGTGCCGCGGTCGACAGGACAGCCACCGAGACCCCCATTCATCTTCACGCTGTTGGTGTCAAAACCGGCGGATCTCGGGTAGGGGGTCCCGAGCAGTGCGTCTAAGGTCGATGGTAATAGGAGACGGGGGACACGATGTTTACCCAGGTTCGGGCCCTCTCTATGGAGGTAATACCCTACTTCCTGCTTGATTGATCTTGATGAATATGAGTGTTACAAGAGTTGATCTACCACGAGATAGTAGTGGCTAAACCCTAAAAGTCTAGCCTGTCTGACTATCGTTACCAGGATATATGTCTATGACCTAGCCCTCCGGTTTATATAGACACCGGAGGGATCTAGTGTTACATAGGTCGGTTACAAAGAATGGAATCTTCGTATTTGATCGCCAAGCTCGGCTCCCACGCCAAGGAGAGTCCCATCCAGACACGGGTAGAGTCTTCAGTCTTCGTATCTTCACAACCCATCAGTCCGCCCCATGTCCAATAGGTTGGACGCCCGAGGACCCCTTGTCCAGGACTCTCTCAGTAGCCCCTGAACCAGGCTTCAAGGACGAGGTGTTCAGTGTGCAGATTGTCTTCGACATTGCAAGGCGGGTTCCCCTTTCCGAATACTTCAAGATAGTCTTCGGTTGTAATAAACGTGTCCGTATATGCAACACAAGTTCCACACACAACCATACAGAATATAATATTTGCACGAGTCCAATCTATTGACAACTTTATGTAACATGACATCACGTTTGCCCAGTCATTATTTCGAACCGTTTCTTGTCCTGCCGTTCCATGTTTAGAGGCGCGGTTTTAATAGGCACATCTTGTCGAAGCAGAGATCATGTCCCCTTATTGCGGGATTCTCATCAATACGAGCGTGGGTAATATAATTGTGCCATTTACACAGCCCTTGGGAACATGTGAGTTTTAAGGCTAGTGGGGAGGCGCTTGATATTCACTACCCTTATATGGAGATAAGGACCCCCTTTCTTCACCCATGCCTTCTCTCTTTCTTTGCCCTTCCGTTCTCGAGCTCCAGCGCCCAAGTTCTCATTCTTTCTGCCTCAAGGAAGCCCTCGGGCATGTCCGGATCTGGAGGGCAAGGCAAGTGGATGGCCTCCTTCGTTAGGGAGAAGGACATCACCAAGCTTCGGGAGGCCGGGTATCTAGCGAAAGAAATCGCCCACCGGCTTCCAGCTAAGGGGCAAATCATCCCCACCACGAAGCCCAATGAGAGGGTGGTGTTCTTCCCTCATTTCGCCCGCGGGTTAGGGTTTCCTCTCCATCCTTTCGTCCACGGGCTTATGTTCTATTACAAGCTAGATTTCCATGATCTAGCCCCGAACTCGTTCCTCAACATCTCGGCATTCATTTTGCGTGTGTGAGACCTTCCTCCTCATCAAACCCCACTTCGAATTGTGGCTCAAAATCTTCAACATGATGCCAAAGGTGGTGGACAGTCAACAGGCGGAGTGCGTAGGCTCCATGGTGAGCAAGGTGCCCAATGCCACGTGGCCCTAGGGTACTTTTGCGGAGACTTTCAAGGAGTGGCAGAAACTATGGTTTTACATCACAGAGCCCCATGACACCACCTGGGCCGCGGCTCCCGAATTCAACTTCGGAGCTCCAATGCGGCTCACCTCCTGGATAGAGTAGGGACCAAATTGGTCTTCGTCGGACGAACTGATAGCGTTGCAAACGCGCATCCAAAGCATGGTGGATAAAAACATCAAGCTCGTTGACGTCATCCAGGTGATGCTAGTTGCTACCTCTTGAGCATTGCATTGGTTTTCCCTTGAAGAGGAAAGGGTGATGCAGCAAAGTAGTGTAAGTATTTCCCACAGTTTTTGAGAACCAAGGTATCAATCCAGTAGCAGACTACACGCAAGTCCCTCATACCTACAGAAATAAATAAGAACCTCGCAACCAACGTGACAAAGGGGTTGTCAATCCCTTCGCGGTCACTTATGAGAGTGAGATCTCATGGAGATAAAAACATTATAAATATTTTTGGTATTTTTATGATATAGATTGGAAAATAAAGATTACAAAATAAACGGTGATAGAAATAGCTTGTTGACGGGAGATTAATATAATGGAGAATAGACCCGGGGCCATGGGTTTCACTAGTGGCTTCTCTCAAGATAGCATAAGTATTACGGTGGGTGAACAAATTACTATTGAGAAATTGATAGAAAAGTGCATAATTATGAGAATATCTAGGCATGATCATGTATATAGGCATCACGTCCGCAACAAGTAGAGTGAAACAATTCTGCATCTACTACTATTACGCCATACATCGACAGCTATCCAGCATGCTTCTAGAGTATTAAGTTCATAAGAACGGAGTAACGCATTAGGCAAGATGACATGATGCAGAGGCATAAACTCAAGCAATATGATATAAACCCCATATTTTTATCCTGGATGGCAACAATACAATACGTGCCTGGCTGCCCCTACTGTCACTGGGAAAGGGCACCGCAAGATTGAACCCAAAGCTAAGCACTTCTCCCATTGCAAGAAAGATCAATCTAGTAGGCCAAACCAAACTGATAATTCGAAGAGAGTTGCAAAGTTAACCAATCATACATAAAAGATTTCATAGATGAATCAAATATTGTTCATAGACAAACTTGATCATAAACCCACAATTCATCGGATCTCGACAAACACACCGCAAAAAGAG
The DNA here is from genome assembly GCF_002162155.2 of Triticum dicoccoides. Taxonomy (NCBI): domain Eukaryota; kingdom Viridiplantae; phylum Streptophyta; class Magnoliopsida; order Poales; family Poaceae; genus Triticum; species Triticum dicoccoides. The sequence continues at coordinate 295,144,534 of NC_041382.1, read as the reverse complement.
TTAAATCAAATAGACCTCCAAGAAGATCGAGGAGAACATTGTATTGAGATCCAAAGACAGAGAAGAAGCCATCTAGATAATAACTATGGACCCAAAGGTCTGAAGTAAACTACTCACACATCATCGGAGAGGCTACGGTGTTGATGTAGAAGCCCTCCGTGATCGATTCCCCCTCCGCCGCAGCTCCGGAAAAAGGCCCCAAGATGGGATCTCTTGGGTACAAAAGGTAGCGGCGGTGGAAATAGGGTTTCGTGGTGCTCCTGGATGTTTTGGGGTATATGGATATATATAGGCGGAAGAAGTAGGTCGGCGGAGCTATGAGGGGCCCACGAGGGTGGGGGCGCGACCAGGGTGGCACGCGCGCCTCCCTGCCTCATGGCCTCCTCATTGATTTCTTGACGTCCACTCCAAGTCCTATGGATCACGTTTGTTACAAAAATAACTCTCCCGAAGGTTTCATTCCGTTTGGATTCCGTTTGATTTTCCTTTTCCGCGCAACACTAAAATAGGCAAAAAAAAACAACAATTTGCACTAGGCCTTGGGATAGTAGGTTAGGCCCAAAAATAATATAAAAGTGTATAAATAAGCCCATTAACATCCAAAACAGATAATATAATAGCATGGCACAATAATAAATTATAGATACGTTGGAGACGTATCAAGCATCCCGAAGCTTAATTCCCGCTCGTCCTCGAGTAGGTAAATGATAAAACAGAATTTTTGATGTGGAATGCTACCTAGCATAATTCTCAATGTAATGTCCTTTATTGTGGCATGAATGTTCAGATCCAAAAGATTCAAGACAAAAGTTTTATATTGACATAAAAAATAATAATACTTCAAGCATACTAACAAAGCAATCATGTCTTCTCAAAATAGCATGTCAAAAGAAAGTTCATCCCTACAAAATCATATAGTTTGGTCACGCTCCATTTTCGTCACATAAGAATGCTCTCATCATACAAAACCCCGATAACAAGCCAAGCAATTGTTTCATACTTTACTAATCTCAAAAAAATTTAACCTTCACGCAATACATGAGCGTGAGCCATGGATATAGCACTATGGGTGGAATAGCATAATGATAGGGGGTTATGTGGAGAAGACAAAAAAGGACAAAGGCTCACATCGACGCGGCTAATCAACGGGCTAGGGAGATGCCCATCAATTGATGTCAATGCAAGGAGTAGGGATTGCCATGCAACGGATGCACAAGAGCTATAAATGTATGAAAGCTCAACAAAAGAAACTAAGTGGGTGTGCATGCAACTTTCTTGCTCACGAAGACCTAGGGCATTTGAGGAAGCCCATTGTTGGAATATACAAGTCAAGTTATATAATGAAAAATTCCCACTAGTATATGAAAGTGACAAAACAATAGACTCTCTATTATAAAGATCATGGTGCTACCTTGAAGCACAAGTGTGGAAAAAAAGGATAGTAACATTGTCCATTTTTATTTTCCTTTTTAGGGCCTTTCCTCTTTTTTGGCCTTTTTTATTTGGGACAATGCTCTATTAATGATGATCATCACACTTCTATTTATTTACAACTCAATTATTACAACTCGATAGTAGAACAAAATATGACTATATGAATGCCTCCAGCGGTGTACCGGGAAGGATAATGAATAAAGAGTGACATGTATGGTAAATTATGCATGGTGGCTTTGCCACAAATACGATGTCAACTACATGATCATGCAAGGCAATATGACAATGATGAAGCGTGTCATGAATGAAACGGTGGAAAGTTGCATGGCAATATATCTAGGAATGGCTATGGAAATGCCATAATAGGTAGGTATGGTGGCTGTTTTGAGGAAGATATAAGGAGGTTTATGTGTGATAGAGCGTATCATATCACGGGGTTTGGATGCACCTGCAAAGTTTGCACCAATTCTCAAGGTAAGAAAGGGCAATGCACGGTACCGAATAGGCTAGCAATGATGGAAGGTGAGACTGCGTATAATCCGTGGACTCAACATTAGTCATAAAGAACTCACATACTTATTGCAAAAATCTACAAGTCATCAAAAATCTAGCACTACGCGCATGCTCATAGGGGGATAGATTGGTAGGAAAAGACCATCGCTCGTCCCCGACCGCCACTCATAAGGAAGACAATCAAAGAACAACTCATGTTTCAAATTTGTTACACAACGGTTACCATACCTGCATGCTACAGGACATGCAATCTTCAACACAAATATTTCTCAAATTCACAATTACTCAACTAGCGCACTCTAATATCACCATCTTTATATCTCAAAACAATTATGAAGTATCAAACTTCTCATAGTATTCAATGCACTTTCTATGATAGTTTTTATTAGACCCATCTTGGAGCCTATCATATTAGGACTAATTTCATAACCAAAGCAAATTACCATGCTGTTCTGAAGGACTATCAAAATAATATAAGTGAAGCATGAGATATCAATAATTTCTATAAAATAAAACCACCACCGTGCTCTAAAAGATATAAATGAAGCACTAGAGCAAAATTATCTAGCTCAAAAGATATAAGTGAAGCACATAGAGTAGTCTAATAAATTACAATTCATGTGTGTCTCTCCCAAAAGGTGTGTACAGAAAGGATTATTGTGGTAAACTAAAAAGCAAAGACTCAAATCATACAAGACGCTCCAAGAAAAACACATATCATGTGGTGAATAAAAATATAGCCTCAAGTAAATTTACCGATAGAAGAAGACGAAATAGGGGATGCCTTCCGGGGCATACCCAAGCTTAGGCTTTTGGTTGTCCTTGTATTTTAACTATGGGTGCCTTGGGCATCCCCAAGCTTCAGCTCTTGCCACTCCTTATTCCATAATCCATCAAACCTTTACCCAAAACTTGAAAACTTTACAACACAAAACTTAAACAGAAAATCTCATGAGCTCCGTTAGTATAAGAAAACAAACCACCACTTAAGGTACTGTAATGAACTCATTATTTATTTATATTGGTGTTAAACCTACTTTATTCCAACTTCTCTTTGGTTCGTACCCTCCGATACTAGCCATAGATTCATCAAAATAAGCAAACAACATGCGAAAAAAGAATCTGTCAAAAACAAAACAGTCTGTAGTAATCTGTAGGTTTCGAATACTTCTGTAACCCCAAAAATTCTAAAATAAAATTTCTGGACGTGAGGAATTTATCTATTAATAATATGCAAAAATAATCAACCTAATCTCACTCACCAGTAAAAAATGTCAGCAAATCTCGTGAGCGCTAAAGTTTCTGTTTTTACAACAAGATCGCAAAGACTTTCCCCAAGTCTTCCCAACGGTTCTAGTTGGCACAAACACTAATTAAAAGAATGAAATCAAATCTAAACATAGGCTAGATGAATTATTTATTACTAAACAGAACCAAAAAGCAAGGAACACAAATAAAATTGGGTTGCCTCCCAACAAGCGCTATCGTTTAACGCCCCTAGCTAGGCATAAAAACCAAGAATAGATCTATGTATTGCCATGATAATGATAAGGTAAATCGCAAAAACTCATCTCATACTCCCTATGTTCATCAGAAATATTTCTTTGTGGCAAGCAAAAGTAATCAAAAGTGCTAAATTTAATGGGACAAAAGTCCCCAAGATCAAGCTCGGGAGGTATTGGCTCCTCCTTTGGCCCCTCATATTGCACAACGAAATCATCTTTAGAAGCATTCTTTTGGCAAAAAGTCATGAGCCTTTGTTCAAAGGAAAAACCTAACCCATTACTCTGGATAGCGAAATTATCATTAAGTTCAAAGATCCTGCCAACGAGAACATTGGTAGGAACCTTTTTTCTAAGGTTTTCATTAAAAGCAACATGATCTAAAGATCGTAAACGCATAATGTCTTCTTGACAAAAAAGGGTTGCTTCTATGGGAGGATGACCGGCATCCACCCTATAATGCACAAAAATTTCATTGGCCTCTTTTATTATAAATCTAAACTCATCAGCTAAAAACATGGTCGCTGCTTGCTTAACAGAAGAATGCTCAATGTTAGAAAATTCTAGGAAAATCCTTTGTATGGAAGGATCCATATGTAAAAATTGTCTTTCAAGTTCAACTATGAGCAAAGATATAGCATCCACGAGACTACTAGCTTTATGAAGAATATACCCGCTCATGGTGTGCAAAGCACTAGCACAAGTAAAGAAATCTTGAATAACTCCCTTCCCAATAATATTACTGCTACCAATCCGAAACTTTTTAGTGTGTAAAATAGTAGGATTTTCAAGAGGATCATCAATAGCATCAAAGTTTTCCATATTATTATCCTTATCAACAATAAACTCCCCAGTTTCAGACATGATGGTAACAAATTGCAAAAAGAACGAGCACACAGAAGGCAGGAAGGAAAAAGAGGGCGAATAAAATGGCAAGGGTGAAGTGGGGAAGAGGAAAATGAGAGGCAAATGGCAAATAATGTAATGCGAGGGATAAGAGTTTGTGATGACTACTTGGTATGTCTTGACTTGTGCGTAGATCTCCCCGGCAACGATACCAGAAATCCTTCTTGCTACCTCTTGAGCACTGCATTGGTTTTCCCTTGAAGATGAAAGGGTGATGGACCAAAGTAGCTTAAGTATTTCCGTCAGTTTTTGAGAAACAAGGTATCAATCCAATAGGAGACTACACGCAAGTCCCTCGTACCTACACAAACAAATAAGAACCCTACAACCAACGCGATAAAGGGGTTATCAATCCCTTCACGGTCACTTACGAGAGTGAAATCTGATAGAGATAATAATAATAAGATAAATATTTTTGGTATTTTTTATGATATAGATTGCAAAATAAAGATTGCAAAATAAACGGGAATAGAAATTGCTTGTTGATGAGAGATTAATATAATGGAGAATAGACCCAGGGTCCATAGGTTTCACTAGTGGCTTCTCTCAAGATAGCATAAGTATTACGGTGGGTGAACAAATTACTGTCGAGAAACTGATGGAAAAGTGCATAATTATGAGAATATCTAGGCATGATCATGTATATAGGCATCACGTCCGTGACAAGCAGATCGAAACGATTCTGCATCTACTACTATTACTCCACACATCGACCGCTATCCAACATGCAACTAGAGTATTAAGTTCATAAGAACAGAGTAATGCATTAGGCAAGATGACATGATGTAGAGGGATAAACTCAAGCAATATGATACAAACCCCATTTTTTATCCTCGATGGAAACAATACAATATGTGCCTTGCTGCCCCTACTGTCACTGGGAAAGGACACCACAAGATTGAACCCAAAGCTAAGCACTTCTCCCATTGCAAGAAAGATCAATCTAGTAGGCCAAACCAAACTGATATTTCGAAGAGACTTGCAAAGATAACCAATCATACATAAAAGATTTCAGAGAAGAATCAAATATTTTTCATAGATAAACTTGATCATAAACCCACAATTCATTAGATCTCAACAAACACAACGCAAAAATAGTTACATCAAATAGATCTCCAAGAAGATTGAGGAGAACATTGTATTGAGATCCAAAGAGAGAGAAGAAGCCATCTAGCTAATAACTATGGACTCGAAGGTCCGAAGTAAACTACTCACACATCATCGGAGAGGCAATGGTGTTGATGTAGAAGCCCTCCGTGATCGATTCCCCCTCCGGTGGAGCTCCGGAAAAGGCCCCAAGATGGGATCTCTTGGGTACAGAATGTTGCGGTGGTGGAAATAGGGTTTCGTGGTGCTCCTAGATGTTTTCGGGGTATATGGATATATATAGGAGGAAGAAGTAGGTCGGTGGAGCTTCGAGGGGCCCACGAAGGTGGGGGCGCGCCCAAGGGGCAGCCGCGCCTCCCTGCCTCGTGGCCTCCTCGTTGATTTCTTAACATCCACTCAAAGTCCCCAAGATCACGTTTGTTCCAAAAATAACTCTCCCGAAGGTTTCATTTCGTTGGATTCCATTTGATATTCCTTTTCTGCGAAACACAAAAATAGGAAAAAAACAGCAATTTGCACTAGGCCTTGGGTTAGTAGGTTCGACCCAAAAATAATATAAAAGTGTATAAATAAGCCCATTAACATCTGAAACAGATAATATAATAGCATGGAACAATAAAAAATATAGATACAATGGAGACGTATCACTAGTACGCCGGATCCTCCCATGCCAAAACCGAACCTGCCCCTTATGGGAATTCGATCTGAAGAAGCACCAAACCTTGAGAAGGCCCTTTGGAACCACTCACAAAGATGCCTGGAAGTTTCTCTTCAAAGGCAACAAGACGCCGCCAGCCATGGACTCGTACCACGGGCACGATATTACCCATGATGCCAATGCGGTAAGTCTTTCGTGTCTCAAGGCGCATCCTTGACTTGCTTGTTTCAAGGAGGATATCTAAACTTTATTAGTATTGTTTTTTCAGGTATAGACCGAGAGGGCTGAGCGGATTCACTGTTCGGCTCTGCTACCCGAAGAACCAGTCATCCCGCTCCTGGCAAAGATGTTGGTGCTGGCCCCCTATAAGGCGCCGGAGAAGAAGGCCAAGAAGAAGGCCAAGGGGATCCGGAGTGGCCTCCGCCGCAAGGGAGCTTCGGACGTATCGTCCGAAGACAAGACTCTCTCCTTCGCTGCTGAAGACGATGACGAGGAGGAGGAAGAAAGCACCTCTCCCCCTAATGGGGGGAAGAAGAAGAGGGCAGCCTCCACAAATTTGGAGGCGGAGGCACCCAAGAGGGGGAAGGGTCCTCCTGCGGATAACTCCGCATAGGACGTCGACAGCCGCCCGGAGCGACACCCCCGCAAGCCTCTGGTCACGTCGTAAGTACTAAAACCCGCATACGTCCATACATCCGGCCTCTCTTGCTTCATGATATTAATATGTTTAAATGATGCCGGTGCAGTCCGACGCATGACAGCTCCCAGCGATCCTCATCAAGAGGTTCGTTGGATTCGAAGGCGATGGCCAGTGAGTCACCGCCGGCCGCTCACTCTCCCACGACCAAGGGTGACGATGAGGTGTTGTCCCGAAGGACCTTCCCCGGCTAGGGAGAGGTTCAGGAGGCCGCCAGGGTGGCTCTAGGGTGCTCAACCTCGGCTGCCAGACACATGGGGGAGCAGACCCCCATGGCGACCGGGGATGGGGGCCTTGCTCAATTAGGCTCCCAGCAGAGTACAAGTTTGGAGACCTATACGGCTCCGGAATCCTGCGAGCAACCTCCTTTGAAAGAAGGGGGTGTGCCTGTTCCGCCGGTGACCTCTGTCAAACCAGAGGCACCGGATAATCTGCTGGAAGCACTACGAGGCGCTTCCATTGTGGATGAACACCATATCCTTATGGGTACGGTGATTGAGAGGGTTCAGTGTTCGGAAAGAAAAGTCGGACATAGGATCAGTTTATTTTCGCAGGAGACTAACTAAATATGTCTTATATGAATAAGAAGGCGTCATTGTTGGCTGCAACCGTGCACACTACCGGAGTCTCCGGACTAAAGTAGAGACTAGAGCGGGCCGAGCAGGAGCTCGGCCAAGCGAGAAAGCAGCTAGTGCCCACTAAACGTTTTCGTTCGTATATACGTCCCACACAGTCACTCCAGGGAAAACGTTTGCACAAGGTGGAGTAACACAAACAGTTTTCAAGAGAATGTCATGTGTGATTGTTCATTGATCCAACACGGTTTATTCCATGAAACTGTGTGTGTTTCCTGAGGTCATCACCCATGGTGTTTTCTCAATAACCATTTGCAATAGGAAAACCCAATTTGTAGGCTAATTGCCCTATTATTAATAATCCATTTACTAATCTAATTGACATTCATATTAAGCACATAATATATTTCATTTCCACATTAAGGAAGCAGCATTTCATAAGTCAAATACATCCGAGTACAACATGATATAGCTTCAGCAGCTACCCCATTACACAATTGCACCAGCACTAAATTTCACATGCAACATCTAGAACCTTTCTAAATTAGCATCATAGATGGTACATAGGCAGATGAATCTCATCTGGAAAACTGCTAAGGCAGAACGCGAATATTGAGCCTTCATTCATGTTGAAGGTCTTTGTAACTTTAGGCCAGTGCCTTCGGATGATTGACCGTCCATCCTTCGACCTCTTCAGGAACACTTGAATATTGAACCGTGGGTGTTGTATGAAAACTTACCTCGCCTCCTGACCATATAGGTGGTTTGAGAGGTAATCATGAGTGAACTGCTTTGGAAAGGCCTGAAAACAAGGATGTGCATAAATATCTTATCTATATTGGAAATGGGGCAAAGGAATAAAAAGGCAAGGTATAATAGTTAGTACCATCTTGTAAACCTTAGTGCTTCCCATTGTTTCCCTGCAACACATATAAGGTAGTTAGTCATCAGGTTAAGTAAGGGTTCACATGCTATCAGTAAAATATGTTGATGATAAATAAGCACATTGCAGGTTCATCAGATTAATTCAAACCACATAGAAAACCCATTTGTCCATACCAAGCATGATTAAGAACTAGGAAATATAGCACTTGTATATGATTCTCATGTATTAAGTGCATCCAAATTCAGTTTATTCATCACATGGTATACAATAACAGAATGCAGCCACAACAATTGAACAACGCATTGCAGAATTGAACCAAGCAGTTAATTAAACACCACAACAAATGAACCAAATGTTAACTGAGCACCACTTTGCACAATATAGCATACTCATAATAGAAGACCAGACAGTTAACCAAACCAAGCATGCTTAATAACTCGCAAATATAGCAATTGTATTGTTTCTCATGTATTTAGTACAACCAAATTCAATTTATTTCTCACATGGTATACAATAACATAATGCAGCCACAACAATTGAACATCACATTGCAGAATTGAACCAAGCAGTTAGGTAAATACCACAACAAATGAACCAAACATTAACTGAGCACCACATCGCACAATATAACATACTCCTAATAGAAGATCAGACAGTTAACCAAATGAAGCATGATTAACAACTTGGAAATATAGCACTTGTATTTGTTTCTCATGTATTTTGTACAGCCAGATTTGATTTATTTCTCACATGGTATACATAACAGAATGCACCCACAACAATTGAACATCGTATTGCAGAATTGAACCAACTAGTTAACTAAACACCACAACAAATGAACCAAACGGTACCTGAGCACCACATTGCACAATATAACATACTCCTAATAGAAGATTAGATAGTTAACCAAACCAGGCATGCTTGACAACTTGGAAAATTGCACCCTGAAAAATTGAACATCACATTTGCAGAATTCAACCAAACAGTTAACTGAACACCACATTGCATGACATATAGAACATATACTCTAGAGTAGAAGATTGCATGGTAAAAGTAGATAGCACAATCCACTAGAATTTGTTAAGGAAAGGCAGTAGCTAGCAAATTTAACTTGGGTCCTTATAATGAGCTATTAAGACAAGCTACTCCCCATTGTCGGAGATATCGATGATGATTCGCTCCTTGGACATGGAAGAGGGTGAGGCCTCTGCATCGTGGGTGCCCTCGTCATAGTGGTGAGTTTCCTGAGCCGCTCAGGGCACCAACCTGCTGGCTCTCGAGATGAGGTAAGCACGTGGACACTGAGAAAACACCTTGTAGTCTTCGTCGAAGGCACCAATGGTGGCCTCGAGAAAACACCATGAACTGTTGTTTAAAGCAGCCAACCGCGTCGCGGCGTTTGCACGTGAGCATAGATGGTGGCCTCGACAATGAGGTGCTCCTCCAAGATCTGGGGGTCGACATGAATGGCAGCCATCGCGACCTCATCCACGCATGCGGATTTGCTTCTCCGCTACCAAATGCTCCTTGAGCTCCTAGCTATACTGCGTGCACCATGGCTTAAGGTGGCACTTGGTGGAGGGTTCGGTGATTTGGGTGGAAGGTGTCGTGCTGGCGGTCGGGGCATGTGGGATGTGGAAGGAGGAGGAGGATGGGGGTCGGGTGTGGATTACCTGCTGGGATAGACGAGGCCGATCAGCGTGAAGGAGGCTCGCCCGCGAGGAGGCGGCGCTGCAAGCAAGGAGTGAAGGTTTCAACTTAGAAAGGAAGGCGGAAACATGGGAAATGTGGCTTTTGGTAAGGGGGAGGGGGCGGGGAGGTAGATTTCCGCAGAAGCCAAATATTTGGAATCGCTCAGCGAAAAAACTAGCACACAAAGTGTCATCAGACACGGTCCCTTATTCAGAGCGGGCTGTGGACTGTAGCCGTCCCACCTTCTTGCATAAGCTGTATGCGTACTATACTCCAACAGTGCTCAAAGTTATTTTGTGCTGCATCTCACACAATTGGTTATAATAAACTGTGTGGGATATACTTGTTTTTTCGTCTTCATTTGAATTACATAATGGGGCCACAGTGGCAATGGACGGTGTTTGAATTGCAAGACCTTTTATCTACAGTGAACATGCAACTATATGTGTGTCGTAAAATAATTGGAATTATTCAAGGTTCGTTTGGACAATTTATACATTAAATTGGCTTTGTAGCCATTTCAGGTGCACAATTCAAAATTAAACTACATGCACATGCTCCGGTGCACCAACATGGGTTGTAAAATCATATAAGTGTCCATGGCTTTATGCTTATGTTCCATGCAAGAAATGGGGATGAATTTCGAAAACCATGGCACCATGGCTCTCCGACAAATGTTGACGTACTCGCTTTTGTAATTCTAGTAAATCCTAAAGTCATCCGAAATTCATGAAACTTGGCATGCTATCATTGAGCAGCATCAACATGTCGTGGTAAAAATTTTGTCCCATTTGGGGCAGGTTTGGGTATATGCTTATCATAAACCAGAGCTTCTCACAACAAGCGTGATGGTTTTGGTAGGGAACGTTTCACCTTTCTGGACGAAACAATATCCGTTGCCTCTTCTCGATTTCAATTTTTTTTCCTAGTGTCAACATAGAACAACAGGAGTGTTGTGTCAATTTTTGGGATTTTTCGGGGTTCGCTTGGCCATTTTTATACATTAACTGAGTTTTCTATGCATTCATGTGCATAATTCAAATTTGAACTACATGCACAAGCTCTAATGCATATAAATTAGTTGAAAATTCAAATATGTGTCCTTGGTTGCATGCTTAGTTCCCATGCAAGAAATGGGAATGAATGTCCAATACCCTGCCACTGTCACCCGGCCGCAAACATTGAGATACCTGGTTTTTAAATTCTAGTAAATCTGAAACTCGTCATAAATTCATGAAACTTGGCATGCTATCATGGAGCGGCATCAACATGTTGTGGTAAAATTTTTGTCCCATTTGGGGCAGGTTTGGGGATATGCTTCTCACAAACCAGAGCTTCTTACAACAAGCCTGATGGTTTCGTAGGGAACGTCCTACCTTTGGGGACAAAACTATATCCATTGCCTCTTCTCGATTTCAATTTTTTTCCTAGTGTCCACATAGAACAACAGGAGTGTTGTGTCAATTTTGGGGATTTTTCGGGGTTCGTTTGGACTTTTTTATGCATTAACTGAGTTTTCAATGCATTCATGTGCATAATTCAAATTTGAACTACATGCACATGCTCTAATGCATATAAATTGGTTGAAAATTCAAATATGTGTCCTTGGTTCCATGCTTAGGTCACATGCAAGAAATGTGAATGAATGTCAAACACCCTGCCACCGTCACTCAGCCGCAAACATTGAGATACCTAGTTTTTAAATTCTAGTAAATCCAAAACTCACCTGGAATTCATGAAACTTCCCATGCTATCATGGAGCGGCATCAACATGTCGTGCTAAATTGTTTGTCCCATTTGGGGCAGGTTTGGGTATATGCTTCTCACAAACTAGAGCTTCTCATAAAAAGCATGATGGTTTCGGTAGGGAACGTCCCACCTTTGGGGACGAAACGATATCCATTGCCTCTTATTGCTTTCAAATTTTTTCTCGTGTCAACATAGAACAACAGGAGTGTTGTGTCAATTTTGGTGATTTTTCGGGGTTCGTTTGGACATTTTGATGCATTAACTAAGTTTTCAATGCATTTATGTGCATAATTCAAATTTGAACTACATGCACATGCTCCAGTGCATATAAATTGGTTGAAAAAATCAAATCTTTGTCCTAGGGTGCATGCTTACATCCAATGCAAGAAATGGGAATGAATTTCAAACACCAGGGCACCGTCGATTGTCGGCAAAATGTTGAGATACTTTGTTTTTAAATTATAGTAAATCCAAAACTCGTCTAAAATTCATGAAACTTGGCATGCTATCGTGGAATGGCACCCGACATGTTGTGGTATTTTTCGTGTCCATTTTGAGAGAAGACGCACTCGAATAACAGCCAACAAAGGCATTTTGAAAAATAGTTGCCACTTTAATATCTCAAACGTTTGTATAATTCAAACCGTGTGCGTTCTGTTAACCATTCACTTGACGCCATGTGTCTTGGTTTTTAATCGCTATAGGTTTATTTTCTCTTGATCGCAAATATTTTAGATAGAACACCCGTATGGAAAGTGAGACCAGGATTTCTGCATCTATTGAACGCAAACGGTTCTTTTGGATGACCCATGTGCAACCACTTACAAACAATTTTGTAAGATTTGCATCTTTCATATTGGGTATGTTGCCATTTTTCCAACTGGAAAGATTGGCATTTGTTGATCTAGTAACGTTGCCATTTGTCAACCTTGTAACACTGCGATTTGTCAAAATATGAAGCTAAAAATCACTAGAAGTATCTAATTTTTGCAACTAAAATTCAATAATTAAGCATATATGGAGGCAAGGAGGCGTGTTCAGCCGGGCGTGCAGCGGGCAACGCAGTACTATTTGATTTGATAGCAGGCGGCGCAGTTCCCGATACAGGTTTAATGTAGACGAGGGAGAGGGTAGCGGTTCCTGAAATGTTGAACGGCCACTGATGCATCCTCCTTCAATGAGTACCGTGTGAATGCATGAGGGAAGTAATGGGAGGAGGACCGGGAAAAGAGGGAGCATGATGTGAATGCAATGCAGTTTGCACTCATATAAAGGCGTCCCTCCATTCCAATGCTTGTAACACATCGTACGCACCTAAGCATTTGCCTAAGCACCTAGACTAATAAGCGTAAAAGTGCTCACCCCAGAACCATGGTGGTGATGCACGCGAGCGGCCAGCGGCTGTGCCAGATGGTCCACGACATCAGTCTGAGGCATGGCACCGAGGATCATCTCCAGGCGGTGTTGGCGATCGGCTGGTGGATGGCCACCATCGACGCCAGCTACTACTCTCAGTTGGACCAGATGATCGTTGCCACCACCAACAAGTTCACCGTCGTCCAGAAGCTCACAGACGACATCATCATACTCCTCGAGCACGCACACCAGGGCTCCTCATTGCCTACCATCGTAATCAGCCTCCACGGTCGGAACCTCTTTCAAGCATTGGTGGTCCTGTGACTACCCACCGACGCCACGAAGAATGTCCACCTGGGGGTCGCCCTCGCCGCAAGGTGCCTCACCCTGCAAGAATTCGTCGACCTACACATCCACGTGTACGAGCAAATCGTGTACATATGTATCTACAAGGCCAGTGAGGACGCTACTACGTTGGCCTTCTTCAACCGGCTGGAAGCCTTGCATGCCTTTGCTGAGAAGCACCTTGAGCTCGCCACAAAAGCCACCTCTCCTTAGCCGCCGGTTGGTGGCCCGGCGCACTGAGTTGAGGAGGAGGAGGTTGTACCTTGATGGATGCATCTTTCTTCTTGCATCGTGTAACCACCACTGCGATCGCAACATTGTGGCCTTAATTCTTATTGTGCTATTCCATTGTCGTTCCAGTCAATACACATGTGCGATCCCTTTGCTTAATTATATGCATCATTGTAACTAGTACTCCATCTGTCAATTTATAAGTTGTGCTGCCAGTGTTTGGGGCCGGCACACGATCACACACGTTCGTGTGCATGCGGTTGCGCAGGGCGCGGCGTGACGATGCGGTTACCCGCTGCAAAAACTGCCATGTGGGGGTCGTGGCATTGACCATTGGGTGGCAATAGTCGGTCATCTGGGTGCCCAATAAAGGATGCAAAGAGGGATCCTACAGCAGCAAGGACCAGCTTCCCTACCAATAGCTCATCTAACAGAACTCCCAAGTTAACTGTGCTGAGGCTTGAGTAGTCATCAAATGGGTGACCAGATGGAAAGTGGCCTCGATGTTAATTTAACTGATGTGATGGGTCACTGTAAACATTTAATTGTGTTGAATGTATATAGTGCTCCATCATATTACTTGAATTAACCTTGAGGTCCTTGTTTTGTAATTTATGACATTTTTTGTTTTTTGTACACATGTTGATTGGCTTGAAGAAGGTCTATCTCGTTACTTTTTGATAATTTTTGTTTTTTGAACACATGTTGATTGGCTTGAACGAAGGTCTATCCCGTTACTTTACGACATGTTTCCAAAACATGGACCTCGAGGTTAATTCAACTAATAGGACGGAGCACTATATACATTCAACACAATTAAATGTTTTACAAAAAAAAGTGATATGATTTCTCTGAAACTTATAAGTCATGTATGTCAAATTAATCTCTGTGTACTTGTTCTCGAATTAACCTTCGGGCCTTTTGCCGCTTATCACACACATCTTGTTAAGTTGAACCATTTATGTTCTCTTCCCTAATCGAAAACAATTCATTCGACTGAACCGTATGCCGTATATCACACACACCTTGATCTGGCTAGCCGTTTCTGTTGCTTTCCCTAATAGCAAATAGTTCATAGAAGTGAACTGTATGCCGTATATCACATACACATTTGTATGGCTGCCCGTTTCTTTTGTTCTGTCTAATCGCAAACAGTTCGTCTGGATCAAACGTATGCCCTGCATCGCACACGCAACTAAAATCTGAACCGTGTTTGATGGGTGGGCCATCACAAATGTTTTGCACCTTTTTTGATGGTTTTTTACACCACCGTTTGCGATTATTTCATCGCACATAGTTTTTTCAAAGGATCTTTGATCGTAGTGTCGCGTTAGCGGCATCCTGCAGTAGTGATTTGTACACTTTTTGAGAAAATTTATTGCGGAGCAAAAAAAAGAGGAAAAAGGTGAAAAAAAATAAAAATAAAGAGATTCAGAGTGTGCTCCTCCCTTGTTTACGTGCAGCATCTTCATTTTATTAGTGTTTTAGGCTCGCGTCTCTAGCATGGTCTAGCCTAGGACTAGCACAATACCGTCGTTGAGCGTTTATTCAAGTTTGCATCTTTGTATATAGTGCTCCATCATATTAGTTGAATTAACTTTTCTACCATATTATAAGCCTTCCCAGCTCCACATACATCTACGTCATGAGTTTGACTCTCCCTGGTAATCGCTCTATCCAAGCTTTGAGAGTTTTGACTACAACGGTTGTCGATCACCACCTGCTATTGGGTAAGAACTGGTAAGAATTTGAGATTTGCTTGACGGATTTGTGACACACTGTCACTTTCTAGTAGTGTGTAGGATCAGATTCTTCTGTGATTCTATTGCCGCTAACCATGGCAGGACCACAAGCCGACGAGATTGACTGGGGGAACATGACGAAGAAGGAGCTTCATGATAAATTTCAGCACATGTTGAGTCAACAGGTGGAAGACGTCATGGCCAATTTTGGAAAGGTATTGGAGAGGATTGATGACGTTGACAAGACAATTGACACCAAGTTGGATGCCAAGTTCGATGAAGTACTCGTGCGTCTTCCACAACCACCACCTGCATCTGCTACACCATTACAATAGCACCAACAACAATCACCTCCACGTCGCGAAACAGCCGTCCACCGAGCGGTCCGTGTTCCGCTTGATCCAGGACAAAATTCTGGTGCCGCTGCTACTGCTGTTGATGCTTCTGTAGCTCCTTCTACTAGTGGAGAGGTGGAGGACTATTACAAGGATGAGGTTGATCAAAATCAGAACTACGTGCAACCACCACCACCACCAAGTCCATCTCATGCATATAATCGCAACGTTAGGGCTCCAGCACCACCTCACGTACGAGATTATGACCATATTCCTAAACTAAAATTGAATATCCCACCATTGAGGGTAGCTACATTCCTGATGTATATCTTACTTGGGAGTTAGAAACTAAACAACGTTTCACATGCTTACAATATCCCGAGGATAGCCGTGTTGCTGCTGCTGTTTGTGAATTCAGTAATTTTGCTTCTGTTTGGTGCTCTGAACATTGTAGATTATATCATGATAATATCCCTACTACTTGGGCTGCTTTGAAAACTGCTATGCATACACGCTAGGTTCCACCTTATTATCAACAAGAATTACTACAAAAATAGCAGCGTTTAAGACAAGGAAGAAATTCTATAGAAGAATATTATCAGGAATTACAAACTGGCATGATTAGATGTGGTATTTTGAGGATAATGAAGCTATGCTTGCATGTTTTATGGGTGGCTTAAATAAGGAGATTCAGACCATTCTAGAATATAAGGAGTATAATAATATCACTCATTTATTCCATCTTGCTTGCGAAGCTGAACGTGAAGTGTAGGATCGATAGGCATTGGCGCGAACTAATTTTTCTGCACGTCGATCTTCATCATGGACACCACATACATCATCTACTCCTACATGTACTACTGCAACACCACTGACTTTAGCCGCCAATTCCAACTGAGATACAAGAAAACAGGCACCACCACTACCACCATCTGCTAGGAGTGCACCTTCCAGTCCCGCACAGAGCTCTTCTTCATCCATCGCATCAACAGGGCATACACAGGAAATTATTTGTCATCGTTGCAAGGGTGGAGGGCTTTATGCGAGAGAATGCCCATCTAAGCATGTGTTGGTTACTACTGAGGATGGTGGGTATGAGTCTGCCAATGACTATGAGGAGGAGACTTTGGCTGTTATTACAAGTGAAGAACATGGTGGAGATGATTCTGATCATGAGACGTAATACATGGCTGCTGAAGATGCTGACAGGTATGAAAGTTTAGTTGCTCGACATGTATTGAGTGTGCAGGTCACACAAGCTGAGCAAAATTAGAGGCATAATTTGTTCCGTACAAAGGGAGTTGCGAAGGAATGTTTTGTCCGCGTCATCATAGATGGAGGGAGGTGCAACAACTTGCCTAGCATGGAGATGGTGGAGAAGCTCTTTCTCACCACAAGACCACATCCACATCCTTACTACATCCAATGGTTTAACAACAATGACAAGGTTAAGGTAACACGCACTGTTCATGTGTATTTTAGTATCGCTACATTTGCTGATTTTGTTGATTGTGATGTGGTATCCATGCAAGCATGTTCCTTATTACTTGGTAGACCATGGCAATTTGATAAAAATTCTATACACCATGGTAGAAACAATTAGTATATTCTTGTTCATAAGTATGAACATATTACTTTGCTTCCTATGACTCCTGATTCCATTTTGAAGGATGATATTAATCGAGCTAGTAAAGGAAAACAGGAGAAAAATAAGAGTGAAAATCAGATAGTGGCAAAAGAATTTGAGCAATAAATGAAACCTAATAATTAGCCTTCTAGTGTTGCTTCTGAAATTGAATTGAAAAGTGGATGTTTACTTGCTACCAAATCTGATATTGATGAACTAGATTGCAACAAATCTGTTTGCTATGCTTTTGTGTGCAAAGAGGCGTTATTTTCATTCGAGGACATGTCTTCCTCTTTGCCTCCTGCTGTCACTAACATTTTACAGGAGTTTGCTGACGTCTTTCCACAAGACGTGCCACCAGGATTACCACCTATTCGAGGGATTGAGCATCAGATTGACTTAATTCTCGGTGCATCACTACCCAACCGTGCACCACACCATACTAATCCAGAGGAGACGAAGGAGATTATGCGTCAAGTATAGGAGCTGCTCGACAAAGGTTATATATGCGAATCTCTTAGACCTTGTTCTATTCCTATTATAATAGTTCCAAAAAAGGATGGTGCGTCACGCGTGTGTGTTGATTGTAGAGGCATTAATAATATTACTATTCATTATCGTCATCCTATTCCTAGGCTAGATGATATGCTTGATGAATTGAGTGGATCTACAATATTCTCCAAAGTTGATTTGCGTAGTGGATACCATAAAATTTGTAAGAGATTGGGAGATGAATGGAAAATAGCATTTAAAACTAAGTTTGGATTATATGATTGGTTAGTCATGCCTTTTGGGTTAACTAATGCACCTAGTACTTTCATGAGATTAATGAACGAAGTCTTATGTGCCTTCATTGGATGATTTGTGGTAGTATATTTTGATGATATACTGATTTATAGCAAATCTTTGGAGGAACATTTGGAACATTTACATGCTGTTTTTATTCCTCAAAGTGATGCACGTTTGTTTGGTAACCTCGGGAAGTGCACCTTTTGCACTGAACGAGTATCTTTTCTTGGCTATGTTGTTACTCCATAGGGAAATAAAGTTCATAAAGCCAAGATTGAAGCTATTGAGAGTTGGCCACAGTTCAAAATAGTCACACAAGTGAGGAGTTTTCTTGGCCTGACTGGTTTCTATAGGCGTTGTGTGAGAGATTTCAGCACCATTGTTGTACCTCTCAATGAGCTTACAAAGAAGGATGTGCCTTTTGTTTGGGGTACCGCACAGGAAGAAGCCTTCACGGTTTTGAAAGATAAGTTGACACATGCTCCTTCACTCCAACTTCCTGATTTTAATAAGACTTTTGAGCTTGAATGTGATGCTAGTGGTATTGGATTAGGGGGTGTGTTATTACAAGATTGCAAACTTGTTACATACTTTTCTGAAAATTGAGTGGGCCTAGTTTGAACTATTCTACTTATGATAAAGAATTATATGCTCTTGTTCGGACCTTAGAAACATGGCAACATTATTTATGGCCCAAACATTTTGTTATACATTCTGATCATGAATCTTTGAAACACATTAAGAGTCAAGCAAAACAGAACTGTAGACATGCTAAATGGGTTGAATTCATTGAGGCTTTCCCTTATGTCATTAAACACAAGAAGAGTAAAGAAAATGTTATTGTTGATGCATTGTCTCGTCGTTATACTATGCTTTCACAAGTTGACTTGAAAATATTTGGTTTGGAGACCATCAAAGATCAATATGTGCATGATGCTGAATTTAAAGATGCATTGCAAATTGTAAAGAAGGGAGAGCATGGAACAAGTTCGTCGTTAATGATGGATTTGTGTTTCATGCTAACAAGCTACACATTCTAGCTAGCTCCGTTCGTCTTTTGCTGTTGTAGAAAGCACACGGAGGAGTATTAATGGGACACTTTGGTGGCAAGAAGATGGAGGATGTACTTGCTACACATTTCTTTTGGCCAAAGATGAGACGAGATGTTGAGCATTTTGTAGCTCGCTGCCCTACATGTCAAAGCTAAGTCACGACTCAATCCTCCTGGTTTTTATATTCCTTTGCATGTACCTTGTGTTCCATTGAAGGATATATCTAAAGAAGGGGAGGGATATCATATTTGTTGTCGTGGATAGATTTTCGAAAATGGCACACTTCATACTATGTCATAAAAGCGATGCTGCTGCTAATTTTGCTGGTTTGTTCTTTTGTGAATTTATTCGTTTGCATGGTGTGCCAAATACTATTGTTTCAGATTGTGATAAAAAAATTCTTAGCCACCTTTAGAGATGTTTATGGGCTAAGTTGGGGACTAAACTGCTTTTTTGTACTAGTTGTCACCCCCAAAGTGATGGACAAACTGAAGTTGTCAATAGAACATTTTCTACTATGCTTAGGGCTGTTTTGAAGAATAATAAGAAAATGTGAGAAGAATGCTTGCCTCATATTGAATTTGCTTATAATCGTCCATTACATTCCATACTAAGATGTGCCTTTTTGAAATTGTGTATGGTTTCCTACCTCGTGCACATATTGATTTGTTGCCTCTTCCATCTTCGGAGAAGGTTAATTTTGATGCTAAACAATGTGCTGAATTGATCTTTAAAATGCATTAGTTAACTAAGGAATACATTGAGCGTACGAATGCTAAATATAAACTTGCTGGAGATAAGGGTAGAAAACATGTTGTGTTTGGACCTAGAGATCTTGTTTGGTTATATTTGCGTAAGGATAGATTTCCTGATTTGCGCCAATCAAAGCTAATGCCACGTGTTGATGGTCCTTTTAAGGTGTTAGAGAAAATAAATGATAATGCATATAAACTTAAGTTGCCTACAGATTTTGGGGTTAGTCCCACTTTTAACATTGCAGATTTCAAGCCTTATTTGGGTGAGGAAGATGACATTTCGTCGAGGACGACTTCATTTCAAGAAGGGGATGATGATGAGGACATCAATACCATCGTTACACCCACAACCCCTGCTGCTATACATACTGGACCAATTACTACATCTTGCACACGCCAATTAAATTACCAGGTACTTTTTTTCTTGGTAATGATTCTAATGTTCATGAGAATATGATGCTGCCTAAATTGGATTCATTTGTTTTGCTTACAAATGAGGGGGCTAGCTTGGAGAAGGATGAACATTGGAGCAAGAACAAGCATGGAGATGATGGTATGCTCAAGGGGAACAACAACAGAGTTTTTAGTGATGATTTCAGTACTTTGAAGCCGCCGTAATGAGTGCATGAAGGCTTGGACGAAATATACAATATGCCACTTCACAAATTTCGTCCAGTGGCTATTATAGGTTATGCGTCACCTTATTATTGGGCGTGGCCCATGTAATTTCGAAATACTTGAATATAGGTTGTTTTTAGAGTCCATATATACAACCCTAAGGGCGTCGTTTAGACTTTGGGTTTTGTTTGGATTAGAAGTTCGACATAGCTACAACTTCACGTACTTCATTTGTGTTCAACGACCAGACCAAGGCGTCATAGAACCCCACCTTGATCAATATAGCTTTCATCTTATATTCGCAATGTACAGATTGCAATCTTAGTTTCTTGCCTGTTCTTTGTTTGCCTGTAGGAAATAGACCCTCGTGGTCATGTTGATCGTGCTCCGGTGTGGTCAATAACCCCTCGGAAGTTGCTTTAGCGATTGCTAAGGCGCGACATCTCGCACGTTCGTAGTCGGATCGTCAACGTCGACTCCTACAGAAAATGATAGCTATCTTATTGGAACATTGGGACATCCTTACCTCTATCATGATGGGTCTGTCTTCTCAACCTCATTCTCTTCATCTGTTTTATCATCTATGGCTTGGTGCTTAGGCAAAGCTTTTTCTTCATCATACTTGTTCAGAAAGATATCAACTACATCAGGTTCTTAGGAAGCTGGAGTAGGAATGATGACCTCCACAGGCTCAGCTTGCTGCATGGGTTCGTCCTCAGGAGGTGGGGATGGTGGAATCGGCTACAGAGGAGTGCTTGAGTCAATAGGAGCATCAGCAGCAGTCTGAGGGCGTTGATTCCTGATTCCTTTGAGCTTGTTAGCTCTTGCCTTAGCTTTCTGACATTTTTCTTCATTGATTCTTTTTCAAGCAAGTTCTGCCTGACGGTCAATTTCATCATTCCGTCGGTCACACAGCTGAGATACTTCCATTTTCGGACGTGAGCGCCACTCGGTTTTGTCATTCCTCATGACACTGAGAGCCTTGGTGAGCTCAACAATCTTTTTATTCACACCTTTTCTTTTAGATTTAGTGTTGGCATCTCTTCTCATTTGTTCAAGGGTTTGCTTGTCCTTGACAACCCGATTCAGCTTCTTGGTAATTTTCCTCAGCTCAATGAAATGTTTCGTTACAATTTTTGGGAACATCATCAGGAAGTCCCAGACTGCTTAAATCAATAGATATTGCATTGTAGGCAAAACTCTCAATTACATCAATCATGAGATTGAAGTCATATTTCTGTTCCTCTTGTGGAAGCAGGAAAACCGAGTTTGGCTTTATTAGCAGAAACTTTAGCTTTCTCTTTAGACAACAATTATTTCTCTGCAGAAGGGGCAGTAGAAGCCAAAGGTTTGTTAGGGACTAGAGTGGGTGCATGTCTTGGTGATTTCCTTAGTGGGAGTGAAACTTTCAGCGGTGAAGGAGTCTTCTGTGGCTTGTTTAGAAGATCACGTTGATCATACAAGGGTATTTCATCAGGAGCATCTCCATCGGAATACTCATCAGATGAGTCAGAAGCAGCCGTCTTGAATTTCCTGGCAACAGATTTATTTCGAGGAGCTCGAGGGGAAACTGACTTTCTGGACTTGCTTCCTTTTGAAGCACGATCATTTTTCCTCTGTACGTCTTGCTGAGTCAGCGCACCGTTTCTCTCTTCAACTTGATTGTTCTTCGCAGCCCTAGCTTCACGCTTGGCTTTGGCCTTTTTTCTTGTTTCCGCTTCCTCGGCAAAATCAACAATGGTGAGGGAGTCAGGATGAGTAGTTGATGGCTGAGGAGGCCTGGCCTTTTCATCATCCGGGCCGATGTAGTTATCAGCTATGCAATCATTCCATGGAGGAGTGAAATCAAACAGAATTTGATATTTCTTGCGAATGTTTTCATAGTAGAACCATTTCTTCGCCCAGTGACGGCGAATCCTTTGTAGCCTGTTATTTCGCTCAGTTGCTGTTTCAACTCCAGGTGGAGTTCTGTAGCCATCTGGTTCACACATCTTAGTAGTAGTGTTTTTCACTCTGCCACGACCACCCTTCTTTGGATTTCCATCAGATAAAAGAGCCAGTGCATCAGTGACCAGTTCATCCTCAGGCTGACTGTGCGCTAAGGGAATGTCATCATCTTCTTCTTCGGATTCAGACTCGAATTTCTTCTTCAGTGTTTTGGGGGACTTTGATGATTTTCCTCCGTCATTCAATCTCATTCGTTCAGACATGGGTGGCAACTGAGGCAATTCTCCTTCGGAACTAGAATGCTCTTCCGGACTCTGTGCTGACCAACCTGTGAAATAGAATAGATACGAGGGTAAATGGGGTAGGGTAATAAACATGCCTAGAATCATTTTTGAATTAAAATAGAATATTTTCGGAAAGAACAAATTCATGGTACACTTTTGAAAAGATATCATCGGTAGATTTGCAGCATGCCTTAGAATGGTTAAGTTGAGTATGACTATCTAATCTTTCGGAGAAGTACTCTTGAACCCTAGATCTAGGAAAACTAGTATGAGGAAAAAGCTACAAACCGTACCAGTCATGACCTAGTGATTCCTAAGGATCTAACACAAAGAAATAAATCAAAGAAAATGTGTTGGTAAGAACTTCCCTACAACAGAGACGAGGACAAGAACAGTTCCAGATCCAGCCGCCCTAACATGGTAGCATGGATCGACTACGGCAATGCGGGAAGGAAGATTTGCCGCACTAGTGCGACCAACTTTGAAGAGACTTCACCGAAGTTGCATGGCGAGGCACTTTGATGGAGTTGCTTCAAGCATGGGCTTGGGAGGAGGTGAATGAGGGTTCAAGGAAGAAGAAGCCAGGAGGGGTATTTATAGCCCGCGAGCAGAACCACCTCTCCGAAATCTACAACCTATAGAAGAGGGACGTTCCACATTTAACGGACATGATCACGATCTTGAGGATTGTGGGCACGTGGAAACCGTTTGCTGTGAAAATCTCAGAAACAGATAGGGAGGCCGAAAGCTTTGAAGAAGGGAAAATGCCAAAAACAAATTGAAGTTCGAAGTCGATTTCTTTCGTGACCAAGGACGTCGGACTAAAATCTTCTTCAAATCAAATTGCATGCTTATGACAGACAACATAGATTGGATGAGAAAGAATAGAGGGATAACAGGGTCCAAAGCAAAACACTCAGCGAAACGAGAGGAAACACAAAACCACGGATCTCTCAGTGAGTTGATATTCGGACAAAACACAAACACAAACACAAAGAAACAAAAACAAAACATACGAACGAAAACACAGAGAACTAGCAACAACAATATAACATAATGATTTGAGGAGGTACGCAAGTACTCCTTCTATCAAGAGTTGAACTAAAATCCATTCGTGGAGGTTTCACCTCAAATTCGCGAATGACAATGATTTGTTTGAAGAAAATCACTCTGTCTATTCAAGTTAGCAGTGATGGGTACATTTTCAATAATGGACTTGTTCACCCAGATTTGCTTCTTGGGTGGACCAGACCAGTTAGTTCCAGCATACCGAGGAAAGACCTTACCATTCTTTTGTTTGAAGAATTTGTAGTTTGAGTCATCAGAATCATAAGAAATAATAGAAATGTGGGAGTTATATTTAGAAAGAATTGCAGGTTCGAGAGTTTTACTTTTGGCAAGAACCCAACTTGTTCGAGGATATTGCTCAGGAGTCCAGTAGGTTCTATCAACGTTGAGTTTTCTTTTGAAACCAATCCTTCCTTTCGAGGATTTTTGTGTAGTATTGACTTCTTGAGCACATCAGGGAGAGTTTGATGCGCCTTGAGGCTCTTTAGTAGTCCTGTCTCAAGCAACTTCTCTAATCTGCAATTTTTATCAGATATAGCAATAAATTCCTCAGTAGAGGGGTTAGAAATATCATTCGTAGTAGTTGTAATATTCTCGATGACAACATTAGATGTTTCAGCATTAGAATCAACATTACATCGTTCTAGACATTGTAAGTGTGGAGGCACAAAATCATCAGGAAGTTGAACAGATTGCTCAATTAATAGAGAAGTTTTTTCTTTCACAAGCGTGTTATGAGATTCTTTCAGTGACTCGAGTTCTTGACTCCTGTTAAGGAGTTCATCTGATGAACTCTCGAAGTCGACTGAAAGGGAATCATATCGGTTGGAAAGATCATCAACAGTTAAAGAAAAACCATCATGCTCTTCGATCAACTTTTGATTCTTCTCCATCTCTTCGACTAGTAATCCTCCATCTCCTAAGATTCTTCTCAAGCTTTTCAAGCTCACATTGTTGAGTTTTGGCAATCTTACCAAGTTTAGCATAGGTAATGTATGGAGGAGAACATCAATTCACGGATTTTTGGTGTTTTGCTGATACCTGATCCTTAGAGGTCGTTACCATGAGACAAAAGGCAATTTTCTCATCATCACTTGAAGCATTATCATCAGTATCCGATTTGAGTGATTTCCCTGATGGTTCATAGGAAATGAAGGCATTGCTCCTTCCTATCCTTCTATGAAGCTCTTCATCATCTGATTCTGATTCAGATGTCTCATCTTCAGAATCCATTTTCATTTCAGCACATACTCTATTCAGCTGCGAGATTTTCTTCATATTGGATACGATTGTTGCTTTAGCTTGAATGTCAGTGAGTAGTCTTGTCGAAGAGGATGATGGAGACTCATTTTTCTATGGGAGCTTAGTATGATGATCCATTCGAGTCAAACCATTGCAGTGAAGATATTTCCATCTATAGCTAGGTTTTTCTTCCCAGCAAGGACAGTCTACTATGAGATGACCGAATTGTTTGCACTTGAAGCACTTCATTTCTTTCGGAGGTAACTTTCTTGAGGATTGAGGCAAGTATAATGCATCATCATTTGTGAGGCATAGGTTTTGTCTTCTGAGATCACTTAGCCTTTCTGTGAGCATTTCAAGTTCCCTTGTGATGGTGTGTTGACTCTCGACATCCTCTTCTTGGGAGCTTCCATAGTGTGAGAGAATTTCCTCCTCACTTTCGGAAGAAGATTCTTGATTTCCACTCTCAAGTTCCACCTTATCTTCATGGAAACACAATAGTGTCATGACCTCAACATAGTGAAGTTCTTTATAGTCTAGTCTTTGCTTGATTTCAGCTACAATTGAATCGAAGGTTGTATCAAGAGCGCTCAGCAGCTTGTTGACTACATCTCTATCAGTGATATCTTTTACTCCTCGTTGATGAAGTCTTTCAAGAATATTTGTCAACCGATCAGTAAGTTCCATAGCACTTTCCTTACAAAGACTTCTGAAACTAGCAAACATAGCATGAAGCATTTGAGTGTGAGGATCTGTTCTAACAATGAATTCTTCATGAGCATTTTTGATGGCATTCCAGAGTTGGTTTGCAGTGTCAAGCTTTTGGAACTGAATGAAAATGTTTTTGACAGACTACTGCAGATGCTATCTTTCGCTTCAGCATTCAACCACGTATTAGCTTTGTCATCGGAATTAGGATCATCAGGTTGCTGAATGGTGTATCAATTTTCCACAATCTGCCACAGATCTATGTTGATAGCTTGAAGTATGATTCTCATTCTCTCTTTCCAGTAGAGATAGTCATTTCCATCGAAGATAGGAAACCTTTGAGTGCGAGGATCTACCTGCATATGATATACTCAAAACTCTAAGGACGTTAGACCTTTAATAAACAAAGATAGGTAGTACCTGCTCTGATACCAATTATTATGACCGAGAGTATATCGACCAGAGGGGGGGTCAATGGGAGATTAAAAAAATTCTTGGGAATGTTTTGAACTGATCCCAATCTTAGCAGCAGAAATAATGTTCGGTAGAAAAGAACTCAATCAAGCATGATGTTGAGGAGCATATCTACCGTCATAGGAAGCAATTATGGTACGGTCTTGAGATACCACATGTTTAACTACAATGATGGTAATGCAACAGGCGAACATGCAGTAGCACGCGATGAATCATGACATGAACACCGAGAGAAACGTATGAGAACAGACTCAAATGAAGTGAATGAAATGACTGTAATGATTTAGGTGAATGACGAGAATGCAACAGAATAGGCGATGTAAGAAGTCTGACGAGAATAACATAGATGACAAATATGAATGAAATGCAATAGATGATAAATGATCAGATAAACTATCGTCATAGAGCACGAAAGTAAGCCGCTGAAGGAATTACAGTAAAGTAGAATAAACCAGTGGTGCTCGATGGCGACAGGAGGATTTGGTAGACTAGTTCGCCCTTCTGCCAAAGGAGTACATCTGGTTGGCGGGGCTGTGACTTAAGACGGAAGATAAACTCTCTTCACCCTATTCTCCTTCAACTCAGAGCTGAGTAGACTCTAGTTGATTTCACTCATGGTAGATACTTGCCGGCGATCTCCAAACCTTCAATCGGCATTCGCGAACAACAATCACTCTTCGTTGTTGAAGATCTTGCTCGGTGAAGACAACAACTCTTCAACAGCCATGCTGACACCTATCCATCTACAGAATGCATAGTTCTCAAGAGTAATAGGTACAAGAAATCTAACACGGAACTACTGTGATGCTCAACCACCGTCTAAGTTTGGGCTCTTGATTTTTCTCTCGGTGGATCTTAAACTCAAATCACTTGGAGAGGGGATGCTCAATCAATCTTCTCAGAAATCTTAAGAGGAGTAGCCCACATGCAACGTTGGAGTGGGCTGGCTATTTATAACCACAACCTTCCCTGAATGGAAAAGACCAAATTGGACATGTGGAGCAGCCAATGACCGAACAATACGAGTCAAATGGTCGAAACTTGAGCACAATTGTCAGGACCCCGACTCAATGCCACATAGATCTAGCATGTAACACCTCATATCACTTTGCGGCCTCACGCACGGTATTCCCACGGGTGTCGTCTTGCCTTTGCCCGGGACCGTTTGCGCCTTTTGGCACACGTATATGATAGTGTCGCTAGCATCCATATGATAAGGAGCCCGGGCTGACATGGCTAGTCGTAAACCCAAAGTGGCACAGACTTACAGGGACAGGCGTCCATGACCCAGCATCGAACGTGTCGGTCATCAACAAGTGGGTCCGGGCTGTAGCACTGGGCTAGCAGGACTCCGGTAAACCGGGCTATAGCGGGCTAACAGGACTCCGGTACTCAATGCGTGACATTTCCCCGAAGGGACAGACACAGGAACGAAGAAGGACACACGCCGGCCAGCCTAAGTGTTCCGGAGCAGTAGCAGGCTACCATGGCTCGGTGGAGACACTAGGAGACATTTCCCGGTAAGAGGGGCTACTAAGGATAAACAACTAGATAGTCAGATCCCACACATACCAAGCATTTCAATAACATACACACAATATGCTCGATATGTGCAAATACAACATGGCATCACAACAAGACTCTATAACTTAAGTATTTTATTCATTAGGCTCCGAGGAGCGAGATATTACAAACATAGGTCTCATGACCCCACATTCAGAGCATACAAGTCAAAACACAAGAGGAAGCTATCATGTCTGAGTACAGACATCTACAAATGAAAAAGGCTGAGAAGCCTGACTATCTACCAGATCCTGCCGAGGGCACAAGATCGCAGCTGAGGTAACAAGCTAAACGTCGAAGTCCACATGGAACTACTAGCGAGACCGAAGTCTCTCTGCAAAAACATAAAATAGGCAAACGTGAGTACAAATGTACCCAGCAAGACTTACATCAGAACTAACTACATATGCATCATTATCAACAAAGGGATGGTGGGGGTTTAACTGCAGCAAGCCAGCTTTGACTCGGTGGCTATTCTGAACTACGACTGCAAGTAACTCTTTTGAGGTGGCGCACACGAGTCCACATATTCACCATATCAATACACCACTATGGATCCGCTCCCGTCTCCCTACGAGAACGCCATCCATAGCACTCACGCTTATCTTGCGTATTTTAGAGTATCCACTTTCACTTGTCTATGAACTGATATAGGCAACCCAGAAGTCCTTTTCCGCGGACACGGCTATTCGAATAGATGATGTTAACCCTGCAGGGGTGTAATTCTTCATACATTTTTCCACCACTTAGCGTCTGCACACGACATGTGCTCGGCAGACTTCAAGCGAAAGCCGACGTGGGTGTAGACGACGACCTACCTAAACACTCAAGTCTCTAGTCCAGGTTTATCGCCTATTCGGGTTCCATCCATGAGGAGATCCGGCCGAAGTTTCGCTCACAGCCCCAAACGATGTGAACAGGGTTCCCGAGACACCAAACGGGCGCCCGGTACACCGTGCCACGTGCCTACGGCATCACAGCCCACCCCTCCGGTCAGCGCTATGCACGGCCTCCAGCATACTACAAACACCAGAAACTACTTGCAACTCCTGGACAGAGGACTTGGGTGAATAAGAAGTCGAGCGGGGTCATATTTCAGGGCTCAATGTATGGTAGTAGCTGAATCATGGATCACAAACACAGAACTCAGTTCCTAAGGACGGCTTCAATGAGACAACCCACCATGTACTCCTACATGGCCTCTCACTGCTACCTTTACCAAATCGTGTTCACCACTTAGCTCACACACAGTAGGACATGTTCACACACCTCTGATTCATTCCCGATGAATCAGACCTGCCTCAACTCTAAGCAGTAGCAGGCATGACAAACAAGCATGAAAGAGTAGGCACATCAGGGCTCAAACAACTCCTACTCATGCTAGTGGGTTTCATCTATTTACTGTGGCAATGATAGGTCATGCAAAGGATAAAGGGGTTCATCTACCGCAGCAAGTAACAGATGAATCGTTGTTGTCCTAATGCAGTAAAAGAGAGCAGGAGCGAGAGAGTGGGATTGTGTCGGAATGAACAAGGGGGTTTTGCTTGCCTGGCACTTCTGAAGATAACATTGAGTCTTCATCAGTGTCAACGATCACATCATCGATACAACGTCTATCGAGGGGGAACAACACCGGCAAACACAGAAGAAACACGATCAATGCAATGCACAATATGATGCATGCTATGACAAGGCAATATGAATGTGTTTTGGGCTAATGCACCTAGCT
The DNA here is from genome assembly GCF_002162155.2 of Triticum dicoccoides. NCBI lineage: Eukaryota > Viridiplantae > Streptophyta > Magnoliopsida > Poales > Poaceae > Triticum > Triticum dicoccoides. Next base: position 295,114,950 of record NC_041382.1, on the reverse strand, counting down.
ATGATTTAAATGAAGTTGGTTTGAATACATGATTCAAACTCCAACTCCATATATGATTATTTAAATGCCCTTTATTTGTTTTGTCCAAAACAGAGGACAAACATTGTTCAAATATGCATGGAAATGGTACAGATGGATTCCTTGAATTTTTCTGTTAATTTTTCATATATAATTTATTTAATTTGGAGTTACGGTTGAATTTCTATGAATTATAGAAGTTTATACAATTTTCTGGAATTTTCTGAATAATAATAAATCTAGCAAATGATTTATGGCGTCAGCACCACGTCACTGTGACGTCAGCAGAGTCAACTGGGCGCCCCGGGTCAAACCTGACCCGTGGGGTCCATTGGTCAGTGAGACATACACTAAACCCGCGTTGACTCGGGCTTTGACCCGCTACGGGGCCCGCTGTCAGTGTCTGTTAGTGTGCTAATTGGGGGGGATTAGCTGCTAATGGCAACACCACGTCAGCGTCGCCGGATTAGGCGCCGGCGACCACATCTTGCGGCGGAGGCTTGCCGGAGTTGCGCTATGGGCTGCGGTTGGACGCGCGAAGAGCACCAGGAGGTAGCCCAAGACCGCGTGCATCTAGGGAGACCAAGGGGAGGTGCGGGGGTGGCCGAGGTTCGCCGGAGTGGAGCCTGAGGCGGCGGCCGGAGCTCGGGGTTGGGGCGAGTTAGTGCTACAGTGTGGAAACGAGCGAGGTGAGAGGCTAGCGGAGCGCTACGCGATGCGGGGAGCGAGTTAGGCACGCCAGGGTGACCAAATGGTCACCGGAGCTACGCCGACGTTGAGCTCAGGCGGCAGCACGTTTCGGCCATAAAGGGGGCGACGGCTACGTCGATCAAATGAAGCGGGGAAGAGGGGGAAAGGGTGGAGGAGCTCACAGCGATCACGAAGAGGGGCTTGGCTTGCTCGGGAACGGCCGGGGTTCCACGAATTTGGGCGACGGTGACCGGCGGGTCCGAGTTAGGAGACGAGCCCGGAGAGGATGTTCGGGGCTTCTGGAGGGGCGTGGCTCGGTGAGGAGGAGGAGGAGGTCGAGGCGGAGCCTTTGAGCGCATCGGCGAGGCTAGGGGTGGCCGGTGGCCACGGGTACGGCGACGATGACGGCGAGCTCCGCTCGGTGGTGTGCGCGAGAGGGGAGCAGAGGAGGGGATGGGGTCCAGGGGGAGAGAGGAGAGGTGCAGGGGGCAAGGGGGAGTGCGTGGCACTCTCAGGCGCGTCGGGGCAGCCGTGGGAAGCAGGAGGTGGCCGGGGCGCGTGGCCGCGCGCGCCGGGCGCGTGCCCGTCCTCCTGGCAGGGAGGAAGACAACAGGGGAGGCCCAAATGGGCTGGGCCGCACAGGAGCTGGGCCGGCTGGGCTACTAGGTGAGCGCCAGGTAAGATTTCGTTCCTCTCTGCTTTTCCTATTTCTGTTGTTTTTTTTAATATTGTTCTGTGTTGTTTTAGTTTAGTAAAATACTAAACCATTTTATAAAATCCTGAAAATAGTTATGTGGCTAGGACTAAAATATACCAAACCACATAAAATGTTCCAGTATTATTGGACATATATTATTTATATATCAAAAAAATATATATCCAATGCAAATAGTTATTGAATTAATTCAAAGGCCCAAAATAAATGTTTCAGTCACTCCAAAAATATTGGTTTGCATTTTATTCTTGCCAATATTTTTCAAAGCTGAAAAGGAACATTTCCTTGGAAACATTTGAAGCAATTTTTAATGTTGATCATCTTTTTTTTAAATGATTTCTGAGGCTCTCCAATTCCCCAATTCAAATTTAAATAAATTTAGACATGATGCATGGATGCAATGCCACTAGTTACAAGCAAGCTCTAGGGCTGTGACAACTCACCCCCACTAAACAAGAATCTCGCCCCGAGATTCAAGACGTGAGGTAAGAGGAAAAGGGAAGTCACAACTATCATAATCTTCATGATCCATTTGCCCTTCTCAAAGAGGTTGATTCATTCCATCACTTTGGTCTTGACGTCTTTGCTTTCGAGATCTTCACTCGACACAACAACAGAAAGAAGGGGGAAACCCTACAGGATTTACTCTTCTTGAAGATCGAGCAACTCAAGATCAGTTCATGGAGAGACGTAAGAACAACTCTTGAGTTGAGACACCAAACACACATCTAGAGGGATGGAGTGGAACAAATGACGAGGGTTCACTAGGTAGACAACAATTCCACGCTTAAAAGGGTGGTGAACGGTTGTCAACGTAGCGAGGAGTTGAGTTTCCATGATGCCACAGCGGAACATCCTAGAGGAGGGTGATTCGTAGACTATTACCTTAAGTGGCAAAAAGAATTACCTTTGATTCAGAGATCATCAAAAATCTTTTATACCAACCTAAGGCAATTCTCGAGCGACCATTTGGAGGGGTTCGGTAGAATGGCATATCCGGATTAAAATGGATGATGTGGATTACCTTGTTGAAGACAACGTAATGGATGAATTTGCTTACCACCGGAAATGGAAGAGACCCATGGTAGAATGGCACATTGGTGGTGCAAGCTGGGAACAAAATACAAATGCTGGGAATGATTCTGGTAACTGGGGAAGAACCCAGCAATAGAGAGTGAATTCACTGTTTGAAAAGATCATAGCATTGCCGAGGAAACTGAGAGCATCCCAGTTAGTGTCGATGATAACACCTAGCGCATTGTGCGTGCTCTCAAGAACTTGAGCATTTCCATAATCATCAGGGTTTTACCAACATCCATGTCAAGGGTGCTGACAACACAACATGCTACCATGATGACCAGCGATGGACGATGCAGATGCAAAGGAGGATAACACTTTCTCATATTTCACCTTAGCGAGGCCAAGGGGACGAAATCTGGATGATCGACCGAGAGACATTTAGCACTCCGCTTCTAATGTTCTCCTTGATGTACTAGTGTATCCCATTCCTTGAAATGGTCTGGTATCTAGAACATCAGCTAAAGGTCGTACTTTGGAAACACTAAAATCATAAGGCATAGCTAGGGGGTAAATCCTACGAAGTCCTTATGGGGAGGTGGCCAACTTCCTCAAACAAGATACTATAATAATAGGTCTACCGGATGGGTGTGTTGGCCACAACATCCACCTTGTCAGGACCTACATCATAGATCTTGGAAAGGTTCCAACCATCATATCTGCCTGAGATTCAGATCTGGTTGGTAACATAATATTCCAGCCTCATCAAGTCTAGAAGGGAAAATGAAAGTTTGCAACACAAATCGATGAGATGACGTTGCGAGATTCTCGGGAAATGAACTATGGTAGTAAGCTCCAAAACATGAGCTGGTTCTGCTACATACATGTGAACACGCTGTCCCAGACAAGCATGACCACATAGTAGTCTTATAATAAAACACTACCGAGTTCAGGTTGGGAACCATCATCGAGGATGTCGAAGTCTTGTGCATGACCTAGGATTAGCACATCAACTCCTTTTCCTTGAACAAATCAATCAGTGGCTTGGTGTGCTACGGAATACATATGGAGTGGAGGTAATTAATCTACCAAACCACAGTATACTTTGCACATGCATGACTGACTTGGGACGATTCCAGAGGAAGCAAAACTAACTTTCTCGAACCCACGGCGGCAACCTACATCAAATGCAGGTGAATCGAAGGAAGTCACTTCTTTCATCCAACATATACTTCATGAACGGGGCATGAAGAAAATGCCTACACAAGTTTCCAACACTAACTTAATGTTCAACAAAATCATGGAGGAGATAAGGATGTTGTCAATGGGCTCAACAACAATACATTCGGGTTTCCTTTTAAAAGGAATTCCATAGTTAAGTGAACACGGTGATAGCATTGGTCAGACCAAAAAGACATAATGGTGTATGCTCGAGGAAAATCCACGAGTAAGACAACATTACGAACATCGTTATTTCTGATTTGATTTGAGAATACCCCACACTAAAATCAAAGTTTTGGCAAGACAATAGCTCCAACAACTGGTCTCGAGGATCAATTGATGAGGATATCATCTTTCTTCAACACACACACAAGATATCCCTTAACATGAACTAACCAGGAAGCTTTTATCTCCCAACTCTCCAAGTTGTTGTTTAGCTTGACCAACTAGCTCAGGGGTATCCCACACAGATTCTTGGAGAAGGGGTGGTTTACAAGAAACCAACTTGATCACGAGCTCAACATAACAGTCAGGTGACGATCTGGTGATACTTCCGAGAAGATATTCAGAAAATCACGAACCACCGATATGTTACTAAGCTCAAGAACAACCTTGCTTTTCAGGGCAAGACGATATGATCAAATGAGCGAGGACTTAACAAAATCCTAACTCATTAATCAAAGAGTGCACCAGGAAATAAGGACTAGGTAGCACAATCAGTCTTAGAAGGATGATTCAATAACCAACACGCTAAGAATGAAATTATTGTCCTTTAACTACCAAGCAACGAGGTTGCTAGGAGTATTGATTTCACACATCACGATTCACTTGTCGGCAACCCGGTTGCGACAACACGGAACCGAGGAATGAATAATGATGGCGAGAAGTATCATTGTATCTAGAATTCATAAGAGGGTGTGCAATTCTCACGATACTCTTGTGATGAAAGAGGGTGATACTCCGAGGTGGAACAGAACAAAAGTTGGATTGGCATTTTGATCCGCGGAATACAACTGCTTTGACCAAATCCTAGATATGGATGAGGTACTGGAGTTTGTTTCTCCTAGTCATTCCGGAATAGAATGGCTTGACGGACCACAAGAGTAATAGGCATCGATGAATGAATGCACACATAATCTTGACTATCAATTGATAGACGAGGGTCAGAAGACAACTAAAGAGGGACAACTCAAGGAACATACGATTTTCTGAGTTGTGGATGCATGGTTTAGCATGTCGAACGAAGTTCAACATATTTCTTCCGGATAACCCATGCAGAAAGGTAGAACTGGCAGAGCCACAATATATAATGGAGAACTCATCAAGAGCACTCTGGTTGTGATCGTTCAGTTCAACGAGGAACTTCTGCCATAAGTAGTTCATGGTATTTGGAAGAAGAAGATACCACGGACTTCAAGGACTATCGCAGAGGTTACTAATAACCTAAGGGAGCTAGCAATTACTATCAACATGAAGTAAGTAGGGTGAATCTCGGGTTCAAAACCCAAGGAGTAGAATACCTACTACTAAGTGGCATCACGAGATGCTTTCGAGAAGAAAGGCCAGAATCATCACACTGGAACACAAGTCATGGCCAAATTACTAGATGATCCCCTAAGACACCTAGGGTCATAATACCAGCTCCAACATATATGTCAAGGCAATAAAGTACCTCAACTCACTGATTTGTGTGATTAATCTGACCAATGGCACATCGGAAACAGAAGGAAGGGATTTGCAAATGCATCCGACTATTTAGAAACCTGGGATGAATCGGACAGCATAACGGCTATAAATGCTCAAAAGGATTTGAGACATGCTACAAAAATGGTGGCATAGCCACTCAGAAGCACAATATCAAGGTCTCGAGATCAACAGTAATCATACAGAAGTAGTAGGAACTGGACTGAGGCTTAAGTCCAACAATTCTATAAGTCTACAGATTAGTAACACGTGATCCTGATAGAAAGAAGAGAAAGCCTAGTTCCTTAACCCCGTAGGAAAGATAAGATGACTCAGATCAGAAGGGAATGAGGTATAAGGAGTAAAAAGAGCCTTACGTTCCATCCCATAATCAATTCCCTTATATAACTAAAGAATTTCTAGACTCAACTTCGACCAGTTTGGCTTGGTAATCCTACAGGTAGTCAAGCTCTGATACCAACGCTGTCAGGACCCCGACTCAATGCCACATAGATCTAGCATGTAACACCTCATATCACTTTGTGGCCTCACGCACGGTATTCCCACGGGTGTCGTCTTACCTTTGCCCGGGACCGTTTGCGCCTTTTGGCACACGTATATGATAGTGTCGCTAGCATCCATATGATAAGGAGCCTGGGCTGACATGGCTAGTCGTAAACCCAAAGTGGCACAGACTTACAGGGACAGGCGTCCATGACCCAGCATCGAACGTGTCGGTCATCAACAAGTGGGTCCGGGCTGTAGCACTGGGCTAGCAGGACTCCGGTAAACCGGGCTGTAGCGGGCTAACAGGACTCCGGTACTCAATGCGTGACATTTCCCCGAAGGGACAGACACAGGAACGAAGAAGGACACACGCCGCCCAGCCTAACTGTTCCGGAGCAGTAGCAAGCTACCATGGCTCGGTGGAGACACTAGGAGACATTTCCCGGTAAGAGGGGCTACTAAGGATAAACAACTAGATAGTCAGATCCCACACATACCAAGCATTTCAATAACATACACACAATATGCTCGATATGTGCAAATACAACATGGCATCACAACAAGACTCTATAACTTAAGTATTTTATTCATTAGGCTCCGAGGAGCAAGATATTACAAACATAGGTCTCATGACCCCACATTCAGAGCATACAAGTCAAAACACAAGCGGAAGCTATCATGTCTGAGTACAGACATCTACAAATGAAAAAGGCTGAGAAGCCTGACTATCTACCAGATCCTGCCGAGGGCACAAGATCGTAGCTGAGGTAACAAGCTAAACGTCGAAGTCCACGTGGAACTACTAGCGAGACCGAAATCTCTCTGCAAAAACATAAAATAGGCAAACGTGAGTACAAATGTACCCAGCAAGACTTACATCAGAACTAACTACATATGCATCATTATCAACAAAGGGATGGTGGGGTTTTAACTGCAGCAAGCCAGCTTTGACTCGGTGGCTATTCTGAACTACGACTACAAGTAACTCTTTTGAGGTGGCGCACACGAGTCCACATATTCACCATATCAATACACCACTATGGATCCGCTCCCGTCTCCCTACGAGAACGCCATCCATAGCACTCACGCTTATCTTGCGTATTTTAGAGTATCCACTTTCACTTGTCTATGAACTGATATAGGCAACCCAGAAGTCCTTTTCCGCGGACACGGCTATTCGAATAGATGATGTTAACCCTGCAGGGGTGTACTTCTTCATACATGTTTCCACCACTTAGCGTCTGCACACGACATGTGCTCGGCAGACTTCAAGCGAAAGCCGACGTGGGTGTAGACGACGACCTACCTAAACACTCAAGTCTCTAGTCCAGGTTTATCGCCTATTCGGGTTCCATCCATGAGGAGATCCGGCCGAAGTTTCGCTCACAGCCCCAAACGATGTGAACAGGGTTCCCGAGACACCAAACGGGCGCCCGGTACACCGTGCCACGTGCCTACCGCATCACAGCCCACCCCTCCGGTCAGCGCTGTGCACGGCCTCCAGCATACTACAAACACCAGAAACTACTTGCAACTCCTGGACAGAGGACTTGGGTGAATAAGAAGTCGAGCCGGGTCATATTTCAGGGCCCAATGTATGGTAGTAGCTGAATCATGGATAACAAGCACAGAACTCAGTTCCTAAGGACGGCTTCAATGAGACAACCCACCATGTACTCCTACATGGCCTCTCACTGCTACCTTTACCAAATCGTGTTCACCACTTAGCTCACACACAGTAGGACATGTTCACACACCTCGGATTCATTCCCGATGAATCAGACCTGACTCAACTCTAAGCAGTAGCAGGCATGACAAACAAGCATGAAAGAGTAGGCACATCAGGGCTCAAACAACTCCTACTCATGCTAGTGGGTTTCATCTATTTACTGTGGCAATGACAGGTCATGCAAAGGATAAAGGGGTTCAGCTACCGCAGCAAGTAACAGATGAATCGTTGTTGTCCTAATGCAGTAAAAGAGAGCAGGAGCGAGAGAGTGGGATTGTGTCGGAATGAACAAGGGGGTTTTGCTTGCCTGGCACTTCTGAAGATAACATTGAGTCTTCATCAGTGTCAACGATCACATCATCGGTACAACGTCTATCGAGGGGGAACAACACCGGCAAACACAGACGAAACACGATCAATGCAATGCACAATATGATGCATGCTATGACATGGCAATATTAATGTGTTTTGGGCTAATGCACCTAGCTATGATTTAAATGAAGTTGGTTTGAATACATGATTCAAACTCCAACTCCATATATGATTATTTAAATGCCCTTTATTTGTTTTGTCCAAAACAGAGGACAAACATTGTTCAAACATGCATGAAAATGGTACAGATGGATTCCTTGAATTTTTCTGATAATTTTTCATATATAATTTATTTAATTTGGAGTTACGCTTGAATTTCTATGAATTATAGAAGTTTATACAATTTTTTGGAATTTTCTGAATAATAATAAATCCAGAAAATGATTTATGGCGTCAGCACCACGACACTGTGACATCAGCAGAGTCAACTGGGCGCCCCGGGTCAAACCTGACCCGTGGGGTCCATTGGTCAGTGAGACATACACTAAACCCGCGTTGACTCGGGCTTTGACCCGCTACGGGGCCTGCTGTCAGTGTCTGTTAGTGTGCTAATGGGGGGGGATTAGCCGCTAATGGCAACGCCACGTCAGCGTCGCCGGATTAGGCGCCGGCGACCACATCTCGCGGCGGAGGCTCGCCGGAGTTGCGCTATGGGCTGCGGTTGGACGCGCGAAGAGCACCAGGAGGTAGCCCATGACCGCGTGCATCTAGGGAGACGAAGGGGAGGTGCGGGGGTGGCCGGGGTTCGCCGGAGTGGAGCCCGAGGCGGCGGCCGGAGCTCGGGGTTGGGGCGAGTTAGTGCTACGGTGTGCAAACGAGCGAGGTGAGAGGCTAGCGGAGCGCTACGCGATGCGGGGAGCGATTTAGGCACGCCAGGGTGACCAAATGGTCACCGGAGCTACGCCGACGTTGAGCTCAGGCGGCGGCGCGTTTCGGCCATAAAGGGGGCGACGGCTACGGCGATCAAATGAAGCGGGGAAGAGGGGGAAAGGGTGGAGGAGCTCACATCGATCACGTAGAGGGGCTCGGCTTGCTCGGGAACGGCCGGGGTTCCACGAATTTGGGCGACGGCGACCGGCGGGTCCGAGTTAGGAGACGAGCCCGGAGAGGATGTTCGGGGCTTCTGGAGGGGCGTGGCTCGGTGAGGAGGAGGAGGAGGTCGAGGCGGAGCCTTTGAGCGCATCGGCGAGGCTAGGGGTGGCCGGTGGCCACGGGTACGGCGATGATGACGGCGAGCTCCGCTCGGTGGTGTGCGCGAGAGGGGAGCAGAGGAGGGGATGGGGTCCAGGGGGAGAGAGGAGAGGTGCAGGGGGCGAGGGGGAGTGCGTGGCACTCGCAGGCGCGTCGGGGCAGCCGTGGGAAGCAGGAGGTGGCCGGGGCGCGTGGCCGCGCGCGCCGGGCGCGTGCCCGTCCTCCTGGCAGGGAGGAAGACGACAGGGGAGGCCCAGATGGGCTGGGCCGCATAGGAGCTGGGCCGGCTGGGCTACCAGGTGAGCGCCAGGTAAGATTTCTTTCCTCTCTGCTTTTCCTATTTCTGTTTTTTTAATATTGTTCTGTGTTGTTTTACTTTAGTAAAATACTAAACCATTTTATAAAATCCTGAAAATAGTTATGTGGCTAGGACTAAAATATACCAAACCACATAAAATGTTCCAGTATTATTGGACATATATTATTTATATATCAAAAAAAAAATATCCAATGCAAATAGTTATTGAATTAATTCAAAGGCCCAAAATAAATGTTTCAGTCACTCCAAAAATATTGGTTTGCAATTTATTCTTGCCAATATTTTTCAAAGCTGAAAAGGAACATTTCCTTGGAAACATTTGAAGCAATTTTTAATGTTGATCATCTTTTTTTAAATGATTTCTGAGGATCTCCAATTCCCCAATTCAAATTTAAAGAAATTTAGACATGATGCATGGATCCAATGCCACTAGTTACAAGCAAGCTCTAGGGCTGTGACAACAATGGTAACATTACTTGCGGAGCAAGTAAAGCTAACTCCCCAGTTCAAAAGATAACTCATGCCGCATGTAGAACAATGTCTATTGCTGCCACGTAATGATTCGAAGCCTAAAGAGATTTCTCTCGCATCTGTCATAGGTTTTTGGCTGAGCATCACAGCGGATCTAAGCTTCGAGAACCTATACCCCTCTTAATAGTACGGAGGTCCTATGACACAAATAAATGAAAGAAGAACAATGAAATGAATACTACATCTTCACTTGGTCTTCGATTTCCATTCACTGCAGTCAATTTCTTCGGACAGAAACTCCGAACGGATTGCTTCATGTCAACAATAATTTTCGAGGGGCTAAATCCTTCACATCAATCTTCTCGCCTACATGACTTCAACAAATGTATCTCATTCTTGTCTACAACGCAGATATTCTTCGGTGAAGTTCCTCGAACTTGTAATCGGAGATAGCATTCTCTTCGGTTCTGCATGGACTATTTCTCTCCGTGTGCACTAGCAAACAAATCTGTCCGTCACTACAAAAAAAATCACATCCGTGACATTTTGGGCCGAACGATTTTTTATGTCATGATTATGATACTTCTATGACGATAATTGTGACAAAACCCGGTATCATCATAGGTGTGGTGGGCTCCTACTTCTATGACAAAAAATCATGATAGAAAATGGGCTTTTCATCCTAGGCGGGCCGAAGACACACCTGCATGACATTCTTTGGGCCGTCCATGATGGAAAAAATCGTAGTAGAAGCAAGGGCAAGGAAAATTTCGGGGAGGTCCCGGTTACGGTGGGTGGTCGGGGCCAAGCGATGCACGAAGGGATTGCGAGTTTCTCTCGTACACGTATGCGCGTGTGTGCGAGGCGTTGGGCTCTAACTAAACCTGAGCGAGGCGTTCTTTTACTGAACCTAAGCGATTAAACTGGCTACGCGTTACTGAACCCGAGCGATCGATTGATCGATCCCTGTCTGTTAACTGAACACGATCGAGCGATTCCTTTGCTACTGCTGCTAACTGAAGCCGATCGAACCTGTTGCCTCTTGATGAACAGTGAGCGTTGTTGAGGGTTAGATGAATAGTTCCTGGTGGGGGTTGGATGAACAGGACCCCATGGGAGTAGAGGCTGTGGCCGCTAGATGAACAGGACCTTGTGGAGGGCTAGTTGAACAGGACCCCATGTGGAGGGCTGGTTGAACAGTAGCCAGTGGAGGCTAGATGAACATGACCCCGTGGTGAACAGTAGCTGGTGGAGGGTGGAGGAAATCGATGGTGGATGAACAGTAGCAGGTGGAGGCTGGAGGAAGTCGATGGTAGATGAACAGTAGCCCGTGGAGGCTGGAGTGAGGCAGTGGATGGTGGATGAACAGTAGCCTTTGGAGTCCCGTTTTTCGGTACGCCACACCCCTCCTGATGAAACAGGACCCCGTTTCGAGCGTAGGCACTCCAACACAAGTCTGTTTCCTCTATTTTGTGGTACGCCACACTCCTCCAGATCAATAGCACACCGTTTTGACTGTAGGAGCTCAAACACAAGTCCGTTTCCTCCGTTTTGCGGTATGCCAGACCCTTGTCGAGAAACAGGACCTCGTTTCGATCGTATGCGGTTGAACATCAGGCTGTTTTCCTCCGTTTTGTGGTACACCAGACCCCGTTCCAGGTGTTCCATCCATGCCAGTTGGCTCCCGTTGAACACAACCAATTCCAACACAGGCTGTTGCCTCCGGATGAATAGGATGCGTTCTGACCCAGTCACATGGCTCCGGCTGAACACGACGTTGTTTCCTCCATTCTGACCTAGCCGGTTAGCTGCCGATAAATAGGACAACATCACTATCATCTGTTTCCTCTCCATGTACACGAGCCCTGGCCATCCGTATGTGCGAGTACATTTCGAAAACCTGCTCGTATTTACGTACATGGCCGTATTTTTTTGGCGTGTGGCTGTATGTACGTGTACATGATTTAGACGGGACAACCTAAACTGCTACGTGAGGGGCTCTACTATGACATGTGCTGCTACTTACTCGGCCACGGTTCATCGTCCAGTATGTACGTACAGGTTAGCGATAAGACAGACAACTCTACGTACGCTTCCACCGGGTGGGTCCCAGCTGTTAGGGAGGATACAGACACAGTTCCTTGCATGCGAAGATATAGCTGCTGGGTCCCAGCTGTTAGGAGGGGAAATCATTTTTTTCCCGTAATAAGGGTGCACTTCCTTGCGTGCGAAGATGTAGCTGGTGGGTCCCAGTCATCAAGGGGAGAAAACATTGTTTTCAAGGTAAAAAGGATGCAGTTGCACACATGTGTCCATGGCGTGGTGTGTCCCCACTATCAACCTCTCATGTACAGTCATCTTCCAGTGAGTCGCATTTGTTGACCACATTGACCACACTGTGTCGAGTGCACCAAGGCCGATGGACGACGATGAGGTCCCAGACTGGAATGACTCGGAGATGGGGAGACGCGGTAGTGGAGTCGTAGATGGAGAGGAGTGGGAAACTTGACTGGTTTGGGTGCGCGGGAGCACTGCCGCCCACAGGAGATAGGAGCAAGAATAGAGGTTGAAGAAGAAGCATGGCTGTTGGATTAGCATCGAACGGTCCAGCTGCTAGAATCATTTGTTGATTAAGTTGACAAAGCCCTGCGTACGCGTCAGTTTAGTAGGCCCACATGTCAGCCACCAAATCTGCCGAGTCCTAGCTTTCATTAGGAGGAATAGTTTTTTTTCACATAACAAGGAGGTATTTCCTTCCGTGCGAAGATACAGCCGGTGGGTCCCAGCTGTCAGGGGGAGGAAACATTTTTTCAGCTTAATAAGGAGGAACTTTCCTTGCATGCGACCATGGACCTCGTGTGTCCTAGTTGTCAGGCTCTCCATGTACAGTCCTCTTTCGATGACTCTCGTTTGTTGACCACGCCATGACGAGTGCAGTAAGGCGGTGGACGACGGCGAGGCCCCAGATGGGAACGACCCAGAGATGGGAAGATGCGGTAGTGGAGTTGCAGTTTGAGAGGAGTACAAGGGTTATGAATGGTTATAGTGCAGCGTGGGGTGCGGTCGGTGGAGAATAATAGGAGGTGTGGAGGGGTGGAGGGATAGCCTAGCCGGCGATGGGGTAGTGCTAAGCAGAGCCGCTAGCCGCCAGTGGCCGGAGCAGGCAGTCCCGGCGACGCTGGAGGAAGAAGACGAGAGATTGAAGTTGCATGCCGGCCGTTGGATATAAATCCAATGGCTCTGGATGTCAGAATCATTTGTTGATTAAGTTGACGCCTTGCATAGAATTCGACCTATTGGCCGACATGTCAGCCTACACAAATGTGGTATATATTTAACCCATGTTATCTAGAATTTATCGTCCATTTACTTGGTTGGGTGAACATATAATTTCGCGTCAATGCGGCCCATTTAATATTTTCTAAGAAATCCCAGCCCATTTGCACTTTCTTGAAATACAAGAATTACCTGGGCTTGTTCTATATTTAATGTTAGGTTAGAAGGAGCAATTATATCAAAAAATAAACCAGAGCGACACATTTTATTATATATAAAATTAACTAATTAGTGTGTTATTATTACATTGGTCCTTAAAATCTTCGCAACCTTTTGTACGCAATCACCAGGATTTTCCTTGCGTGTGAGTTAGAAACAACCAGGATTTTCCTTGCCAACTTATTTTAAACATTTACTTTTATAAGGTAATAAGCCGTGGGATGTTTTTATAATGTATATATATAAGTCTCTATTAAATATATGATAATAGTAATTATATAAATATATATAATGTGGTTTGAAGGGAAAACATAAATTGGACACTGCATTATTATTCTTATATATAGATAAATAGAACAAAGATACACATTTTATTAAAAAAATACATTGGGCTGCCGATGTTTATGAAATAGTAAAACCTACGCTAGGAGGCCCATAGGTCGGTACGTACATGATGGACCCCAAAAAATAAGTTAAAACCACTGGCTCAGTATGTCATGGGCTACGCATGTTAAAAAAACAAAACCTAGGCCTAGATGATACTTGTTCGCCCTCTGAAAAAATGATACCAGATAACCCTGAAAAAAGCTCCCCGATGATAGTCATCGTTGGAAATTTATTTTGTTTATTGACTAGGTTGACAAACCTGTGGGCCCCAACGTCAGTATACAATTAGGAGGAAGCTTTTTCACAATGAGGCACTTGCTTGCATACGGCTTGGACCTGGTGGGTCCCCACTGTCAGCCTCTCGGCGTACAGTCCTCTTCGGATTCCTTCATTTGTTGAGCATGTTGACAACGGCATACGGCGGCACCACAACGAGCGCACATGGATGGGAAACAACTGGAGCCGGGGAAGACGCCTTCATTCTTTCGAACATATCGTACTAGCCTGGTGGCTACAGCCCTCTCACCCAAAAGCTGTACTGCCCAGGGTCGATTCCAACTGGTGTAGTTGAAAAATATTATCACTTGCCAAAATTTCGTACCAAGTTTACCCTGTTTTTCGCACACTCAACATTGTCTTGCCATTTGAAAATAGCATATATTTTTTACTTTGCATCATATGAAGATGTGCTATACATGAATGTTGATCAGCATGATGTTAACTTGTTGGTTCCATTTTTTAGCATGAATAAAATTCCCAACATTCTGTTATCCATGTTTGGAAAGTGGTTGTTGATTTAAATGCTCTTTCTCTGAAACATGCAGTTTCTTATCTGAAAATCACTTGGACAAGCAGCCATCACCAGTGTTGGATTCGATGCCACGCTTCTTCAATCCCCCAGCAGCGCGAGGGGGAAATAAACTTTTGTCCCGTGATGCCGGTCGGGGAATGGAGCGAATTGGATTAAAGAGGGGGCTGGCGGCACGACTAAAGAAGCACATCAGACGCAATTTTTTTCTAGTGGATGGCTCTCGATGGCGGTTTTTTACTTGCCTCTGCACCATACAACTTGTATTTTTAGCCTCCCAGTTCGTGGTGGACCAGCAACCCATTTGCTGGGCGGGCCAACCTACAAAAAGCAGCACTTGATTTTTCATAAAGGCCCAAAACAACGGAGTACTATGTTTGTTTTGATCCCGAAAACATACGACAGGGGTTGAGCGGGGAGGGGGGAAGACAGAGCAAAAATATAAAAAATAGCTTATGCGTCGTTGCTACCCTAACAATCAGGTGCAATTCTTCTCGGGAAGAATGTGTATCATTGACACCCACAAGTCACAATCCCACAGTAGACATTCTAACAAGTTCACACACAAGTACAACAGAAAAGGTAAACATTCGTATCAAACTCAGGTTCACAGGACACGTTCATATTCATAGCAGACATTCACAATCAACAACTCAAAAGATTCATATATACAAAAGTTCAGCATGTCCATCCATCCAAATGATTGATGGATCACAAGACAATATTCATAGATAATTCACAAAAAGTTTTAGATATACACATGTTCAACATGTTTATGCATGCAAATGATTGAGATCACAACCAATATCATCCATGGACAAAATTTAATTACCTAGTGTACAGACTGGTAAATGGTGTTTGCTCGGTTGTACTTCTTACCAAAATTAATGCTTGTACAAGTAAACTTTCTAGTACATAAGAGGCATCACAGACAATCCGAACTTTGCTTGTAGGTTTATCCTCAAGATAGTGGCCTCAATGCCGAGGGAGGTTTGAGCAACTTGGCCACTACTTTCATCCAACTAGTTTATTGGCTCATCTTGGTCCTGTAGCTCGCCAAAATTCAACATTGCAGATAAGAAAGGAGGCGGTCAATAAAATGAACTACCCAATTTTTTGTGTGCAGTTCAACTGAAATGGAGCATCCCTGGCGTGCAGATTGATTAAGTGCCATATGAATATACACGCCAACCAACTTGTATGGAATCGTTAGACTCCATGCCATACAGTTTGCTACCATATGTGCCGATAACCAAAAGGCACAAGTTGGGATGAAAGACTGCACTATGTTTTCCTGGGCTATGCGCAAAGCAATATTGTTGGTGTTCACTCTGGCACTTCTTCTTATAAGCATCGATGCTTGTCTGAGTGAACTTTGGAGTACATAGCAGCAGCATAAGTATCTGTCCATTTGATATTTTTGTGCAGTTCTACTAAAATTGCCCTATGTAATGACTTTCCTGTGAGTTCAGGTTCCAAGTTACTCCTTTATGAAATCAACAAACAGTAGCACAATACCAAATTACCAATACATTTGACAAGCACAATAATCAGGATAAAGACCGGTACCAACCTATGTGAGGTAGAATATCAATTACTATTTCCTTTGACTGGAAGCCGAGATAAGCGACTGACAGGAAAGGAAGGATACAGTCGAGGCAATGAAGCACCCAAAGTTTTTGTGCAGTTCCACCAAAATTGAGCATCCCTGTTGACACATATATTGAGAGAGTGAGATTACTATAATAGTGGGACTAGTTGATGAAACATACACTAACAAATAGAAGCACCCTCATTATCTTAATGGGTTAACTTAACAACATAGTAGTCTTGCTTAAAGACATGTATTAGTTTATTTAATCAGTGCCAATTAGCTCGACACTCAGAGCATTACCATGTATCATAGGTTGCAAAACTTTAACGTGCAAACATAAAGGAGTTTCTCATGACAGTAGAAACACAGTAGCACGATACAAATAGAGATGACAACAAACTTATATAGATGAAGGCCTTAGGCCGGTACCAAACTGAGCAAAAAAACTTATTCAAGTAGTCCCAGAAGAGATGATAAAGCACTCACTAGAATCACTGAATAGTATATATTTTTGTGCACTTCAAATGTATCGTTGACATCACTCTTGTTTACGAGTGGTGAGATTATATCGACAAATTATCAAGAACTTCTAGCAGAGTTAAAGCACTGGCTGGGATACAGATCATTGTATTCTCTTCTGCAGTTCCAGGAAAATGCACGATTGGCGCAACATGATCCCTTTTGCACCAGTAAGAACATGGTGAAACCTTCATTAGCTTAGTGAGAATGGATAGAAATACATTATTATATTACTTTAATAGTAGCATCAAATTCATGATGGATAATACGCAAAACATTGCCTCATTGAACCAATGTCAATAAATTGACATGCAAAACAATAGCATTATTATGTCATGACACTACCAAGATTCCTTCCCTGCTCCACCACATAATTCACCTCCACAGACACACATACACACATACATGATTCAGCATAGGGTCCTAATAAAGATTTTTTTAACTCCGATAGGAAAATTAGGCAGCAATAAATTAGTGCTACTTAAGTACTCCTAATTAATTAAGTGACCTTGCAGGAGAGACATCAGAAGTGGAAGGACTCCTGGAGGATAGTCTCACATGTAAGGGAGATGTTTTCGGAGCCCTTGAATGGCCTCGACTGAGGCCTCGGCTTCAACAAGATCACCTTGGCACTGTTGATTGTGTATAACTAGGTCAAACATGCATCTAGAATCTAGTTAATTAGTATGATGTGTCATCATGCCAAGTACTACTCTGCTGCATTTCTCTATCTATCTCTACTCTACTCTTATAAAAAAATAGAGTTGGTGATGTTGGTGTGCCTGCCATCCTGCAATATAGTCCATCCGATTTATATTTGATGGACAAGAAGGAAACTATGGAAATTTTGCAAAAAGATACCCACACCCCTCTCCATATTTGCAAATAAGGCCTTCCCTCATTGATCCTTTTCTCTCACAAGATAAACTACTCATACAACCATCTTGATGTTACATGCAACGCACAGGCATCTTGCTAGTCTTCCATCGTGTGATCTTCTTCATTTCCTCCTCCTCCTCCTCCTCCTCCTTCTTCTTCTTCTTCTTCTTCTTCATGCTATGTTTCTCTTTCTCCTCACTAGTTGGTGAAACCAAGTACATGATTGGCCTTCTTTTTCAGAATTGGTTTTATCAGTGAGGGAGTACAAGTGTACTAGTAAACAATAGCATTATTTTCTCATGGCAGTCGCAAAATAGAGGTGAACACATGCACTAAATAGAATTATTACCTAAACGAAGGTTATGGTGCTAATATGGAGGATGAAGATTGGAACACAGATCTCCCTTTGTGCAGTTCCACCGAAATGAACCAACGGTTCCAATCCGATATTCCAGTTAAACATCACAGAAGTTAGTTCTTTTAAGAAGGGTTTTGTGCAGTGCACCAAAAGGTCGCAATAGCAATGAGGTGAAATGGATATCCCTGTTTGCATAAAAAGGTACAGAGGAAATAGTCAGAGTCTTAAACAATTACTGGCAAAAACAATTGGTTAAACTTGTCATGGCTTATAATAGTGGAATGGCTTCATTTTACCAGGGGCATTAGATTAAGAACAACTAAATATTTGCTATAAGGGCATGGGATAGTGGGTGCACCAGCAGTCAAGCACCATGTACCTAAACTAGGGCATAAAGTGGTGATTCAGAGCTTGTTGCCTCGAGAAACAAACATCCAAGAAACATATCTGGGTTGGTCCCTTTTTGTTCACTCTAGCCACCTACTCCTATGTGTGGATAGCAAATCTACTCCTGGTCATACCACTGTGTATAGTGTTTCCCCTATATTTCCCTTTTCGACCAAGAGGCCAGTTGGATGACCAGTCTGTACTACTTTCACCCCTTTCTTTCCTGTTTGTACCAAGTCCGATGTACATACTAAAATTTCCCCCTTTATTTCTTGTTTGAACCAAGTACAAGATTTGACTCCACAAAGTAGCTTTACCCCTAACAATAGAAAAAAAATAGGTGATGTTGGACCATCTGATCGAGCCTAGCTACGAGGGGGGGCTGCGAGGTAGAAAATGATGCACATGCATCGACGTAGTGAGCTGGGGAAGTAGAGATAGGCCTGTTTCGAAGGAAGATATACATAAAGGTCGTTGGGATGTGGATTGGTGGGTGGCGGGAGGCCAAATTCACCCACACTAGGGAAGCGACAAAGGGAACGGAGGACCTCCCGTGCGGACGCTCGGCTAGAGATAACGGTGCGGCCGGCTATTGGTCTCCTCCCTCGCTTTCGACAACAACCTAAACGTTGCCCCTCCTCCACTTCACGGGCGGAGGGTGATACATCCGGATCTGTGATGAGCGGTGAGGACAGAAAGATAGTGTTAGCACCACTATCTTGTTTATATCGGGAAAGGATGAGAGTTTGTGAATAGAGCAACCCTAGCAAGCAAGCGCAGAGGCTCCGACCTATATATATACGTATAGTGGGGTAATTTTATTTTTTCACTCTCCATCAAAACAATCATTTAAAATTGTGTACGTGCCAGGTCGCCATTTTTTTGAGTTGTTGATTGGTTTTTGAGATAGCTACCTGCTTATTCCAAGTGGTGTTATAGTGTGCCAGGTCGCACTTTGTATCGTTCAAGTCTGGTAGTAGACTCTCCATTAAGTGAACAACCACCGCCTCATAAAAATTGTGAACAAGCCCACGGCTCAAATTATCGGAATTGTGGGCTACACCAACATGCATTATTATTTATATTTTCTATGTGGGAGTATCCTCAAAACAAAATGTGAGAGTACAATCTTTATTGGCCCCTTTCTAATTTGTGCTAAATTTTGACCAAAGATTTAAGTGATAAAATATTAGTGCATGTTAACAAAAATTATATCCTTGGATTCATATTTGAACATAGTTTTCAATGATGTAATTTTTTGTGACATGCATGAACATTTGGTTAGTTAAATTTATAGTCAAAATTTGGCAGAGATTATCATAGGGACAAATAAACAAGGATGGATCTCCTCGTCTATCGTCCGGAATACTCCCCCCGTAACGAAATATAGGAGTGTTTAGATCACTATTTTAGTGATCTAAATGATCTTATATTTCTTTACAGAGGGAGTACTACTATATATGACTAGCCGCTCTATTACATGCGGGACATCAAGCATCCGGGCCCGCGTGCCATCCACCAAATCACAGCGAGGTGCTACGGTCGAGATTCAACAGTCACACCGGTGTGGCCATCATGACACCTCATATCACAAAACCCACACCTTTACCAGCAGTGGTAAAGTGGCCTCGAAGTTGGACTGGACAAAGCAACCATCATTTCACTGGAACGCTCGTTGAAGCCCTTTCCCCCCTTTGTTGAAGAAAACGTCACTCCAGGCTACTCACTTCTGCCATTTTTCTTCTGTACCTACGAAGGAAAGGTGGGCGAAACAGTAATGGTACCATATTTTCTTTCCAAGAATCTTCTTTTTGCGAAGCACCCAGTGATTCTCATAGCCTATCCTTTTACGGTTTTCATTACGATTTTGGTTTCCTTTCGATTGTGTCGGCACAACAGACCCTGGGTCTGTTGCCCAGACTGTGCACATGCAAGGGAGCAAGATTGAAGCACCAGCCCCAAGTCAGAGATCAAAGGACCAAGAGATTTGAAGAACCAACATGCAACTCAGAGGGACCAAGATCAAGCCAGAGGAGCAATATATCGGTAAGAGAAGGGCCTCCCTTGCCGGGCAGGCGAGCCCGGCAAGGGGTGAGGCCACCACTAGAAGCAGGCGACCCAGGCACCCCGACAAGGTCTGCCGGGGCTCGCGGAGGCAGAACCACCCCACCAACCACTCAAGCACGACCCACATCGTCAATCAATGTGGTGTCAAGCCGCAAGATGATTAAGTGGCAGCCATTCCCCACATGGCAGACATTTCCTACAAAAGAAACCCACAGATTACACCCATCCCGCGGTGTGTCAAGAGAACAGGCGCGGAGCTGGCAGGATAGCCCGGCAAGCCATGCGGGGCGACCAGCGATGTGACACTAAGCGGTGCATTTAATGCAACTTGTCAGACCACAGAATTAGGTATGATAACACTGTTTTCTATCATACTAGTGGATAATGACTACTTTGCCATTGTGGTGACCCCTTAATCTATAAAAGGAGGCTCATGGCATCTGTAGGGGGTTAGATGGTTAGAAAGTTGAGAAACCCATACGCGCATAGTCACTGTCGCCCCAAGGCAACACCTGCCGGGCAAGTGTACTGCGCCTCACCACCTCCATTCCCCCATCAATCCACCAAAGCAGGAGTAGGGTTTTACACCTCACAGCGGCCCGAACCTGGGTAAATTGCTGGTGTGCTCTCTACCGTGCTATCGTGCGCTGGTCTGCTCTTTATGCAATGCGACATCCTCCTGCCGAACCAGCAAGGGGCCTCCTGGTCCCATAGGTGGCCGTGGATATCCCGTGACATCTTTGGCGCGCTAGGTAGGGGGCTCGCTTGCGTGAATCTGAAAGCGTGCACAACATGTCATCTTCATCACCATCTTCATCTTCGATGATGTCATCGACCATGGTGCCTAAGAAGAAGAAGTCGGGCCCTTCAGCCCATCCGTCCACCTCGAAGGCTCTGCCGCCCGCGATCTCTAGTGCCTCGGAGGATGTGGGGGTGAGCGAGGATGTGAACCCTGCTGGGGGCGCGATTGGAGCAGGTGGCGCCATCGCCTCTCCCCCCGCGGCCGGCACGGGGGCTGGAGATGTCAAAGGAGAAGAACATCAACAATGCCTTGGTGGTCACCCTCCACAAGGTGCGAGCGAGCGGGTCGCTCAGTATGCACCCCTCCACCCACTGACGGGCACTGCCACAGCAAGGGCGCTTGGTTCAGGGCGAGCTATCGACCTCCGGCCACCCACACCGCGGGAGCGACCGCGGACCATGCGCCTACTCCCGGATGAGCCGACCAGACTGCTGTGCCCGATGGAGACGCTGACCCTTAAAAACCACCACCGCGCGAACCCACTGCCCAGTTGGTCGTCCCACACCTACGTGGATGCTGCACCACAACCGTCGCCGCCGCTGGCACCATCAGGAGCTAGACAACGATGCGGTCGACATCATCAGCATCTATGTCGAGCACAACCACGGAGGCTATGGCGCCAACTCAGTTGCTACTGAGGTTCCCGCCAACAGCCGAGCAGGTGAATGAATGGTGTGCCACCATCCAGAGAATGCTCGGTTTCGCCAAAGCCGGGGCTCACGACGAGCTGGCCCACCATGACCTGCCCAAGTGACAATGACCGCCCATACTGTTGGCCGAATGGAGGGGGGCATCCCCAAGGTGCAGTCCCCACCACTGTAGCCGATGCGGGTGCAGTTGAAGACCCCGACGACGTATCGATGGCCTCTTATGACCCTCGAGCACGTCCAGGCCAACGTCGAGCCCAAGAGGATAGGTGGTAGGGGGACGCGCGCATCGTCAGAGATCGGCGCCGCGACGACCCTCGCCAGATCGACGGGTGTGGCGGCCTCAACGTCGACGAGCCTGCGCTCGGTGTTGGCGGGTGCCTACCTTTCAAGGTCGGCTGTCCTGTCTTTACACGAGAACTGCGGCAAGTTCGTTGGCCGTCTGTTCACATGTTCAAGCCAGAGATACGTGAGAAGTACGACGGGAGGCTAAACTCGGCAGTGTTCTTGAGCATCTACACCATCGCTGTTCAGGCGGCTAGTGTAAGGGATGAGAAGGTGTTCGCCAATTACTTCCCATTGGCCCTGAATTCCAACATGAGGTCTTGGCTAATGCACCTGTTGGAGAACTCCATTTTGTCATGGGCGGACCTGTGCCACGAGTTCATCGGTGCCTTCACTGGTGGCCACCAAGAGCCCGGTAGGCCGAGCGACCTGCAACTTCTCCAACAAAAGGAAGGAGAAACTCTCCGTAAGTATTTATAGCGATTCATTAAAGTTCATAGGAATATTCCAAATATCCATCCGGCAGCCGTTATAGCAGCCTTCCAGTCCAATGTGCGCAACAGTTGCATTCATTCTAAGATGAATGTGTGGTTGCCTAAGACTATGAAGGAGCTATACACGCTGGTGGATCAGTGTGCTCGCATGGAGGAAGGAAGGAAGCTCCACAGAGAGGAGGATTGCATCAATGTTGATTCAGAGGATGAAGATGAATCAACCAGTCAGAGGAATGGCAAGAAGCACAGTAAGAATTCAAGAGATAAGGCAATGATGACTTTAGAAGGTTCAGGGACAGCTAGTACCGGCAAGAAGGCCAAGGCTGAGGCCCCCGGCAAGGAAGTTGCCACTTGCACAGCCTGCCGGGAAGCCATTGCCGCCGAGAAAGCTGGGAAAGGCGATGGCCTGTATTGCAAGATCCACCGGACCAAGGGCCATGACCTCCAGTGGTGTTACCAGGTTGAGTAGCTTGTCAAGAAACAGAGGGCAGAATATGATAAGCATGACAAGGAAAGAGGTCAGAATGCCACTGGCGGAAAGGGCCGAGGCGCTGAAGAAAATAGCCCCAGCAAACCCTTTCGGAACCAATAAAAACCCACCAGGGGCCAAGAGAAGGAAGTCTATGATGATGGTAGTGATGAAGGCAATGGAGAGGAAGCTAATGACTAGGAATTTCAAAAGGCCATTGACGCCCAATGCATTGATGGGGGTGCATCTTTGCACGCCTCCCACTGCCAGCTCAAGCGATGGGCACGAGAGATTAATGTCGTGGAGCCAGCACCAGATGCCCGAAACCGCTCAAATGGTCCCGCACGCCAATATCTTTCATGAGGATGATCATCCTGGCCGCACCACCACGGTAGGATGCTTGCCATTGTTGTTCTCCCCGACAATTCACAACCTCATGGTCACAAAGATGTTAGTGGATGCGGGGCCGGGATGAATCTGATTTCCCTAGCAGTCATCAACAAGCTGCAAATAGGAGAGGAAGAGCTAGAGGTTACTGGCACATTTCAAGGAGTTAACCCCTGTAGGAGCCATCGTAAAGGGAAGATTACGTTCTGGTGACGCTTGGGAGAGAGCTGAACTACCAGACAGAGAAAGTTGTGTTTGATGTGGTTGATCTCCCCCTGCCGTACAATGGGATTCTTGGACGCTCGACCCTGGCCAAGTTTATGGCAGCATCCCACTATGCTTATAACACACTGAAGATGCCTGGGCCGCTAAGAGTCATCACTATCCCATCAGATAAGAAGGATGTGATTATCTGCGTGGACAAGATGTACCGGGATGCATTCGCAGCAGAGGCTGCGGCAGCAATAGCTCCCGCCAAGGAAAGCAAAGGAAAGAAAAGGGATTGTAGTACCTTAGGCAAGGAGTCCGGGAAGCGTGCCCCCTCCGAGTGCACGACACTCTTTGACGATGTCTCAGAGTATTCCAACAGGAAGAGATCCAATGCTGTTGCAACCCAAGTGAAGAAGGTCCCGACAGGGTTGGCTGGCGTTGGCAGTACTTTCACCATCAGCGCCACCCTTGAAGACAAATAGGAAAGTGTGCTCGTTGCCTTCCTGTGGGAGAATATCTATGTGTTTGCCTAGCAACCATCTGATATCCCCGGTGTTCCCACGAAGGTAATCAAGCACCACCCTGCTGTCTGCCCACACGCCCGACCTGTCAAGCAGAATGTCCGGAAGCAGGCCTTGGAAAGGCAGCAATTTATTGCCATGGAAATCAAGACACTGGAGGCAGCTCGTTTAGTGAGAGGAGTACTGCATCCTACATGGCTAGCAAATCCAGTGGTAGTCCGGAAGGCAAATGGAAAATGGAGGCTTTGCATTGATTTCACATATCTGAACAAGGCTTGCCTGAAGGACCCATTTACCTTTCCGCCCATCGACCAAATTGTGGATTTCACTTCAGGGTGTGATTTGCTCTCCTTTCTGGACGCGTATTCTGGATATCACCAGATCTTCATGACCAAAGAAGATGAAGAGAAGACGTCGCTGATCACTCCATGTGGTACGTACTTCTTTGTCCGCATGCCATTCAGACTAAAGAGTGTCGGGTCCACTTTTGCAAGGGCAGTTTAGATTGGTTTTGAGCCATAGTTAGAAAGAAACATAGAAGCCTATATGGATGACATCATGGTCAAAACCAAGGATAAGACCACTCTTATCTAGGATTCGGAGGAGACTTATGCTAATCTTTGCATGATCAATTTGAAGCATAATCCAGAGAAGTGTGTGTTTTGTGTCCCCTACGACAAGCTGCTTGGTTTCTTCATGTCCCATCTGGGGATCAAAGCTAACCCCGACAAGATCAAAGCCATTGAGCAGATCCAAACACCAAGGAAAGTTAAGGATGTGAGGCGCTTGACGGGATGCGGTGCCGTGCTAAGTAGATTCATTTCCAAGCCTGCCGAGCATGCCCTGTCGTTCCTTAAAATTTTGAAGAAGACATGGCCTATGAAGTGGACTCCGGAAGCAAATGCAGCTCTGCAGGAGTTGAAGGCCTACCTATCGTCTTTGCCTACCTTCGTTGCACCCAAACCCCAAGAGCTATTGTTGCTATACTTGGCAGCAACCAACCAAGTGGTCAGTGCGGCCTTGGTAGCACAGCGAGAAGTGGATGAGGCAAAAAGTTGGCAGATAATGGTAGAGTCAAAAAAGGATCAGAACAGCAGTGAGCACAGCAACGAGAGCAACCCCAAGGACGCGGCAATGAAGGAAGTGATGCAGCACCCAGTGTACTTCGTCAGCTCCATGTTACAAGGGGCTAGATCGAGGTACTCTGGCGTGCAAAAGTTGATCTTTGGTCTCGTTATGGCCTTAAGGAAACTGTGCCACTACTTCCAAGCCCATGAGATCACGGTTGTCACTCGTTTTCCATTGCAAAGGATACTCCAAAACCCTGAGGCTACAGGCAGAATAGTGGAGTGGGATTTGGAGTTATCCCGCTTTGGTTTGATGTTTGAGAGTGCATCAACTATTCAGAGCAGGACGCTGGCAGAGTTTATTGCCGAATGGACGCCAACCCATGATGAGGAAGTGACAGAGACAGCTGTACCAGCAAGTAATCACCCCAAGAATGGAGCTGAGGAAGTAGCCCGAAGGGCCAGTATGTATCAGTTTGTTGATGACACTCTATACAGAAGGAGGCCCAATGGTGTGAAATTGATGTGTGTCTGCCGGGAGGATGGAAAGGAACTACTGGCTAAGATTCACACAGGATTGTGCGGCTCACACATTGGCACAAGGGCATTCGTTGGGAAAGCATTCCAGCAAGGATTCTATTGGCCCACATCCCTCCAATATGCGGTCGAGCTCATCATGACATGTGAAGCCTGCCAGTTCCATTCCAAGAGAACACACCTGCCTTCCCAAGCCCTTCAGACAATCCCTTTATCATGGCCATTTCGGTCTGGGGGCTCGATATCCTCGACCCCTTCCCCCGAGCAATCGGGGGCTTTGAATTCTTGTTCGTCGCTATTGACAAGTTTACAAAGTGGCCCGAAGTGACTGCCATGAGGAAGCTGACTGCTCAGTCAGCTATCAAGTTCTTGAAAGAATTGGTGTGTCATTTTGGAGTTCCGGCAAGGAACATCACCGACAACGGTACCCAATGCACAAGCCACACCTTCATGCAATATGTTCGTACCCTCGGATGTAAGATCTCATTCGCCTCTGTGGCACATCCCCGGAGCAATGGACAAGATGAGAGGGCGAACGCTGAAGTGCTACATGGACTCAAGACAAGAACTTTCGATACGCTGCACAAGCACGACAGACGGTGGATCGAGGAGCTGCCGGTAGTTCTCCGGTCCCTCAGAACGACACCTAACCGAGCTACCGGGCAGACTTCCTTCTCCCTAGTATACGAGCAGAAGAAGTTATCCCCACAGAACTCATTTACGGGTCCCCTCGAGTGCTTGCCTATGATGAAGTAGCACAAGATCAGCACCGGCGTGACGAAGTTGTGCTACTCGAGGAGAACTGTCTCCGGGCTGCTATGCGTGCTACACGCTACCAGAAAGCCCAGCGCCGCTATCACAGCCTCAGGGTTCATGGCCGATATTTTGAGGAAGGTGGCCTTGTCCTTAGGCGCGTTTAGTCTGTCGAGGGTACAAACAAGCTATCACCGAAGTGGGAAGGCCCTTACCGTGTGTTACGAGTCACCAGACCTGGCACAGTCCGTCTGGAGACCGGAGATGGCACTTAGTTGCAAAACTCATGGAATATTGAGCATCTCCACAAGTGCTACCTGTTAGGCGCGAGGCTGCTAGGGCAGTGCCCGACAACCACCCTTTTGTACAGGTCTTGCCTCAGCTGCATGTAACCCCTTGTACAAAGCCGAGGCGATAACCCCGTGCAAGAGAAAATAAAGAAACACTCTAGGGGGCCCCAACTAAGATTGCATGCATGCATGAGCACACCAAGATCACTACATAAGCATTTCATGAGCATTTGCATATGAATATAGATAGGATCGCATCCTGCATTCATTCTCATCTACATGAAGTTGCATGTTCCTTCCGTGAACTTGGCTTTGACAAGAGACGAGAAGATTGCACGGCACAGTGATCCCCGGGAAGCTAAACATATAAGTTTTACCTCTTGTCCATTTTCGCCTCTCTTTTGAAACTTAGGTGCTCCCATCCATGACTCGAACATTTCTTCGGTCATGGTGGTCGCAGTAGCATTTGGTGAAAAAGAGTTAGCGGGGGGCTGGCCCCTCTGTTTGTCCCCCAGCAGACATAGCTCTCTGGTAGACAAAGAGTGTGCCGGTAGGATATCCTGCCGGGGAAAAACTCGTTTATTTTCATTAAAGAGGCACTCCACCTCTGCATGGACATAAACAAGCACGGGTTCCCGACAAGGTTCATCTTTTTCATTCATATGATAATACAAGTACAAGCATTACAACACACAAAGATGGGCTCGAGAGATTGCATTATTCGAATTAAAATTTGGCGGTTGCCTACAAGTTCAATATTGAAAAAGAATAAGTGTCTCGTCATGCCTTTGCCCGTGTCCATCTCCTACATGAAGAAGTCGAAGGGACCGGAGGCGGGCACAGCTGGGATTCAGTGCCTCCCTAGGATCAGGACAGCGCCACTCCCCGGTAGGGATGAAGAAACAAGAGGGCAGGCGTGC
Organism: Triticum dicoccoides; assembly: GCF_002162155.2. Lineage (NCBI taxonomy): Eukaryota > Viridiplantae > Streptophyta > Magnoliopsida > Poales > Poaceae > Triticum > Triticum dicoccoides. The sequence continues at coordinate 295,087,141 of NC_041382.1, read as the reverse complement.
ATGGTGACGCTGCCGGAGGACCAGATAGGAGGCACGGAGTCACCGGAAAACATGACTCGTAGGAACGGTCGTCCCTGTTCTCAACACGTCATGGCTTGTCGCTGCCATCCGCATCACTACCACCCGAAGTCCTCGGCGCGACCACCATGCTGGGCACCATGCTCTCTACACCCTTCCATAGAGAGCATGGTCGTCCCCGGGAGCCGTGACGTTGGAAGTCACCGCACGTCCTAAAGATGTGTGAGAAAGCAAGGAGCCTTCCTGTCCGACGAGAAAACCGCGCCGAGGAGGACCCAGATTGGCCACCGTTAGCGGCGAATCTCTCCTACGACTCCTCCCCGATGCAGCAAAAGGAAGATGAATGGGGAGCAATCGAATACCACGCGTCGTGCCCATTTTGAGCTACGACAAGGTGTTGGTCGCATCCCCCCACTGAAATCGAGGCCACGGGCGACCCGGCGGCAAGCACGTCGGGGTTGCCACTCCCAGCGTCGGCGCCGCGCCGCCTGATCCTTCCTCTCAGATCCAAGGGAGATCCCAAGCAAGAGCCCGGGGGCTGGACCTAGGCTCTTCTCTTCGGCATCGCCGGCAGAAGCAAAAAACAAGGAAAGAAGAGAGGGAATGCAAAGATGGATGACTTTGCTCTTGTAACACCCCGAGAATAACGCTACAGTAATATCCCCCTAATGGTTGCCATGTCATCATGATTACCTTGCTAATTGCCACTTGTCCAAGACATCAAAGTCAAAATCAAATTTAAATTGCAAGTCAAACTATTATTTCTCCAAGTAGAAAAACAAAAATGTTCGAGATGTTGTAAAGAATGCCCAAGTAATTTTTATGAAGAAATCAACTCAAATTGGATTTTATTTTGGCCATAGAAATATTTTGGTGGACCAACAACATTTAATTTGGTCATTTAAAATTCCAACATATATTCATACTTTCCCAAACCACATGAAACTTTGTGTGTGACCCTATGCTACTGCACAATATTTTTGTGCCATGTTTCGTGTGTAACAAAAATCATTTGCTCGCTCAAATAAATACCAAACATTAGCTAAGAAATAGAAAATAGAGTACAAAGGATAAACCAATAAAGTTAAACGGAAAATAAAAATACCCCACTATTGGATTGGGCCGTACGCCCACAGTGCAAGGCCCAACCTATCCCCTCGCATCCCTTTCGTCTGTACACCAGGGGATGGCATGGCGGCCATCCACCCCGCCATGTCCGCCGATGCCACTGTTGCCGGCCATCCCGCGGTCGAAGGGATGGATAAGAGAAAGCCCTGGACGCTCTCTCTCTCGTCGAAACCCTAGGCCCTCAGTTTTCCCCTCCCTCGTATCTCACACACGATTCCGAGTGGGCTCGAGCGGAACCATGGCCGCGTCATCATCAACCCCGAGCATCGTAGCCTCCCCGAGGGTCGAGAGGAGGTCCGGAGGATGCTTCTCGTTTGTCTTCTTCGACCACAAACATGGGTTCGTCTTTAGTTGCAACACACCGACGGATCGGCCGTCATCTTCCTCGTCGGCCACCGCACAACACTACAAAAAAAAAGACACATCCGTGACATTTTGGGCCGAACGAATTTTTTTCTGTCATACATATGACACTTCTATGGTGATAATTCTGACAAAACCCGATATCATCATGGATGTGGTGGGCTCCTACTTCTATGACAAAAATCATGACAGAAAATGGGCTTTTTGTCCTGGGCGTGCCGGAGACGCAGCTGCATGACATTCTTTGGGCCGTCCATGACGGAAAAAAACATGGTAGAAGCGAGGGCGAGGAAAATTTCGGGGAGTTCCCGGTTACGGTGGGAGGTCGGGGGCCGAGCGATGCGCGTTTCTCTCGTACACGTACGCGCGTGTGTGCGAGGCGTTGGCTCTAACTGAACCCGAGCGAGGCGTTGGGATCTAACTGAACACGAGCGATTGCACTAGAGGCTACGCGTTACTGAACCCGAGCGATCGATCGATGGCTGTTAACTGAACCCAATCGAGTGATTCCTTCGCTACTGCTGCTAACTAAAGCTGGTCGATGCTGCCTCTGGAATGAACAGTGAGTGTTGCTAGGGGTTTTGGATGAAAAGTGAGCGGTGGCATTGCCTCTGTATGAATAGGACCCTGTGGTGTGGACGGCTGGATGAACAGTAGACGGTGGAGGGGTGCCCATGGGGGGGTGGTTGAACAGGACCCCGTGGTGTGGAGGGCTGGATGAACAGTAGACGGTGGAGGGTGTGACACCCCGAGTCCGTTGCGTCAGGTGTTTTTAGTTATTCGCTGTTGTTGCCTTGTCTTTTGCTTGCGTGTTGCATCTTGCCATGTCATCATGTGCATTGCATCATCATGTTTTCAAAACTTGCATCCATCCCGGTCTCCTCGTTCTGTCTATTGTCTATTCTGAGCTCAGACACACTTGCACGCGCCCGTGGCACCTCCGAAATATTATTTTATAAGTGGCCAGAGAATGTTCTCAAAATGGGTTGAAAGTTGGCATCCGGTGTAGTTTTGTTGTCAGTAGGTCGCCTGCCAAGTTTCATCGCATTCGGAGTTCGTTTGACGCCCCAACGGATAATTATAGCGGCAAAAGTAGCCGGTCTATCGTTGGACGTTTTCGGTCTCTGGAACCTGTTGCCGGGTTTTCCCTCTCTTTCCTCCCTAGACCATCTACACGTCCCACTACCAACTGCCAGGCCCAACCTAACCTCTCTCGTGAGCCCACGGCCCTCCTCACGCGTGCGTCCGAAAGCTGTCCCGGACCCGACCCGGACTGTCGTCACCATTGGGTCCGGATCATCCCCAAACATCTACAAGACATCTCCATTTTATTATTTGATCTCTCTAGCCTATTTATCCGGGACCGTCTGATTAAGATCGGAGGGTCCTAACCTAATTCTATTTCCCCAATATATATTCCACCCACTTACTAAATCAGATCATACCCTAACCCTAGCCTTGTCCCATCCGTCCATCCCATCCGTCCATCCCATCCGCCGCCACTCTCCTTGTTTTCAACACCGGCCAATCCCCACTATTCTTCATCGATCCATCCATCCAACCAGCAAATCCAGCAGCCACATGAGCCAGAGCCCGTCTTGGGTACCTCCTTCCTCCCATCCTCGAGCTTGCCGGAGGCCTTCCGATGCCACCGGAGCACCAGTAGCCAACAAGGAGATCGCCATGGCCGCTATTTGTCCTCGTCGCCACCCTTCGGATTCACGCCAGATCAGCCTCCTCCGTGACCTCCCCTTTCGGCCAGAGTCTCTCGCCGCTGCAACTCCCTCGAACAAGGTCGGGGCTGAGGCTCTCACTCCTGCCGTCCTCGTTGACCGCACACGTACGCCTCGGAGCCGGCCTCCACCAATCCTCTGAATCGCTCGCCATGCCTCCTTCAGTGTCACTGCTGCCATATTCTTCATGGAGTCCCGCCAAGTCCCTAGAGCCGCCGCCCTGCTTCATGCCTCGCCGACCGTCGCCTGGAGCCTCGCCTGTGCTACGCGCCTCGCTGAACCTCGCCGCCGCCTTGCCTGCTCTGTTCCCAGCATGCAGCGTTGAGGAGAAGCCTCTGTGTGGACCCCGCCGAGCCCGCGCCAAGCCCTGCCTCGCCAGAGATCCTCGTCTTCCGCCTGGATCCGCTGCGCCGCCGTGGTTCCCCCTCGCCGTCGACCTCCATGCCTCGGCGCCGGCCTCTTCTCGCTTTGCTTCATTCAGAAGAGCTCAAACCGCTCGCAGCGTCGCCCCGCCCCGCGTTGACCGATCCAGCGCTCGCATGCTCGCCTAGCGCCATCCTGGGCCGCTCCTGCTTCCCCACCTCAAGGCCCAGTTTCAATGCCAAGGCCCAGCTAGGGTGAGCGACCTGGGCCAGATCTCAGTTCCGGCCCATGTATTTTTTTCCTGCGCTGTGAATTTGTCTTTTATCCAGAGTTTTACCAGTTTTATAGAAAAGTCCATAGAAAACATGCATATAATAACTCACAAACGAAGCATCATATTAAGACAAACTTTATATGAAAAAATGCTTAGATTTGTGTCTAGTTTCATAATATCCAACTTTCATGCATGTTTAAAATGTTTAAAATGATGTTTGCTTTAGTTTGCTCCTATGCCATGTTAAAATGCTTTAATTCATAACTAATTAACTGTAGCTCGGTTTTAAATAATCTTTGTATGTAAATGGGGTGGAAAAATGCCTAGTTTAACATGGTGGCATTGCTTTGCATGTTTAACAACTCTAAAATATGCTTTAGGGCAGAACAGTACCAAATCTATATTATGCTCATGCGGATTTTTCCGGACTTGTTGTTTGTTGTTCCGGCCTCATTTAAACTTTCCTAGATAGGTAGTTATCTTTTGCTTCACCTCTTGCCATGTTAATCAACATTTAATATTGTTGGGTACATAAATGATATTGAACTAAAGAACTTGAATGTGGTGTTCTGTCAATATGCAACTCGCTGCATATTGAGCTCCACTTAACTTGTAGTGTTGTTTGTGCACTTTGCCATGCCATGCATATTTAAACCGGACATGCATCATACTTGTTTGCGCATCATGCCATGCTTATGTGGTGGTTGTTTACCATGTTGTTTGCCTCTTTCCGGTGTTTCTTCTTCGGGTTAGTTCCGATAACATCGCGTTTGTGAGGATCCGTTCGACTACGTCCGTTTGGCTTCTTCATGGACTCGTTCTTCTTCCTTGCGGGATCTCAGGCAAGATGACCATACCTTTGAAATCACTTCTATATTTGCTTGCTAGTTGCTCAATCTAATGTTATGCCGCGATACCTACCACTTGTTATATAATGCCTACCATATTGCCATGACAAGCATGTAGCCAACCTTCCTAGCAAACCATTGTTTGGCTATGTTACCGCTTTGCTCAGCCCCTCTTATAGCGTTGCCAGTTGCAGGTGAAGCTGAAGTTTCTTCCATGTTGGAACATGGATGTGTTGGGATATCACAATATCTCTTATTTATTTAATGCATCTATATACTTGGTAAAGGGTGGAAGGCTCGGCCTTATGCTTGGTGTTTTGTTCCACTCTTGCCGCCCTAGTTTCCGTCATACCAGTGTTATGTTCCTTGATTTTGCGTTCCTTACACGGTTGGGTGTTATGGGAACCCCTTGACAGTTCGCTTTGAATAAAACAACTCCGGCAAGGCCCAACCTTGGTTTTACATTTGCCTCACCTAGCCTTTTTTCCTTGGGTCTCCGGAGCCCGAGGGTCATCTTTATTTTAACCCCCCCTGGGCCAGTGCTTCTCTAAGTGTTGGTCCAACCTGAGTGATGTCCGGCGCCCCCTGGGCAACCAGGGTCTATGCCAACCCGACGTCTGGCTCATCTAGTGTGCCCTGAGAACGAGATATGTGCAGCTCCTATTGGGATTTGTCATCACATCCGGGCGGCTTTGCTGGTATTGTTTTACCATTGTCGAAATGTCTTGTAACCGGGATTCTGAGTCTTATCGGGTCTTCCTGGGAGAAGGAATATCCTTCGTTGACCATGAGAGCTCATGATGGGCCAAGTTGGGACACCCCTGCAGGGTTTTGAACTTTCGAAAGCCGTGCCTGCGGTTATAGGCAGATGGAAATTTGGTAATGTCTAGTTGTAGATAACTAGAAACTTAACTTAATTAAAATGCATCAACCACATGTGTAGCTGTGATGGTCTCTTTCCGACGGAGTCTGGGAAGTGAACACGGTTTTGGTGTTATGCTTGAACGTAAGTAGTTTCAGGATCACTTCTTGATCACTTCTAGTTCACGACCATGCTTTGCTTCTCTTCTCGCTCGTATTTGCGTATGTTAGCCACCATATATGCTTAGTGCCTGTTGCAGCTCCACCTCACTACCCTTTCCTACCCTTAAGCTGAAATAGTCTTGATCTCGCGGGTGTGAGATTGCTGAGTCCCCATGACTCACAGATACTTCCAAAGAGTTGCAGGTGCCGATGATACCAGTGCAGATGACGCAATTGAGCTCAAGTGGGAGCTCATTGAAGATCGTGTTCTTTGTGTTGTTTCGTTTCCTTTCAATCAGTAGTGGAGCCCAGTTGGGACGATAGGGGATCTAGCATTAGGGGTTGTTTTCTTTTATTTTGGTTCCGTAGTCGGACCTTGATTGTATACTCGATGATGTATGTTAACTTGTATTTGTGTGAAGTGGCGATTGTAAGCCAACTCTTTATCCCATTCTTATTCAGTACATGGGATGTGTAAAGATTACCCCTCTTGCGACATGCCTACTATGCGGTTATTCCTGTAAGTTGTGCTCCGACACGTGGGAGATATAGCCGCATCATGGGTGTTACAAGTTGGTAATCAGAACCTTCCCCGACTTAGGAGCCCCCTGCTTGATCGAATCGATTGCGTTGTTGAGTCTAGAAAAAAAATAGTCTTAGGATTATATATATCGGAGAGTAGGATTCTTTTTACTCCTCAGTCCCTTCGTCGCTTTGGTGATGCCTCCTGACGTAGAGTTTTGACTCTTCTCTTCTCAAATTTCATGGAAAAAAATTTAGGATCACACGGGTATCTTGGAATCGTTCCTATGGTTTTGTGACGAGAACATTGTTCTTGGTGCCTCCTGACATTTAGGGGTTGTGGCAGTGTCCCGGGGAGTTGAGCTCCGAGGTGTTGTTGTCACAATTTTATTGTTGCAGTTCTGGAATACCTGAGTTTCACCGACATCGAAAGTCTCTTTTATGCAGTTGTTGGTGAGATAACCTCGACGCCATCCAGTACTGGGGCGGGAGTTCGGGAGTATTGCCATAACTTGTATAACGGATGCTTTTCGAAGGTTGAGGTAAACGATTTCCGATGGTTTCTTGGTTATGTGTTGAAAGATGGATACAGCTAGATGTAGGATTTGTTAGTTTTGGATGAGATATTATGCTTCCCCTGCATCCCCAACACCTGATTGCATAACCAGAAAGTTTCGGGAGTTTATAAGTGGGAATTCAAGTATCACGTAGGAATTCTTTCCAACGGACACATGATACGATATGGGTCTATCATATGTTTGTTTCCGGCTTATCATGCAAGCCAATCCTTTGTTTTGTTTTTGTTGTGGTATTCGAGTTGCTTCGAAGTCAAGTGTTAAATCGATACCTTTCCTAAGCGATGCTCTCTTATTTCTTTGGGAATACTATTCCTTCTTGATCATTGAGTTTGTCATCTCAATTTCTTCTCAACCAGTGTGCTCTTCTCCAAGTGGCTCCGATCATTTCAACATCCACAAGATCACCTCTCAGTTTTCCCAACATTTTTTGTTTCATCCGTTCCCAAGTTGTCTTTGTTTTTCCCGCCCTCCCACCCTTTTTCTTCAAGGACTCGGATTTCTTGATGGGAAGTCTCTCCATTCTTTTCGGTCAATGTGCTTACTCGGTGGTTCTCATGAACATGTTCTACTAGTTCATCATTCATCGTTCTCTTTCTTCTCCGGTGGATTCAAATCAAGCTTTTGGTGTTGATCATATCCCTTTTCCTCGTTTCAAATGCTTTCTCATGCCGGTGCACCTCTTAATCATCCTATCCTTGCTATTCATTTGTTCCGGAGGGCTGAAGATATCTCAGAAGGCTTGTCTTGTCAGTCAAGATCCGTTCAACCTATTTCAAGGTTGTTATCTCATTCAAGCCGTTTAATTCAACCGGTGCTATCTCCTTTACAAGTAATCATTCAACGGTGTATCTTTTGAGTGGGCCCTAACCCACAGTTTTTCCCAGGATCTTACCTGACTCTTCTATTTTCCCGGTGTTACTCTCAAATTCTTTTCCAAGTTTGACGTAAGAATGAATTATCATCAGTCAAATGTCTTTCTCCAAGATCTTTCAAATTCTTTTCATCGTTGGCTCAACCTTTCTATTCGTCATCCCGGAGTATCTCAACTATTCATGGTGGTGTTTATCGTCGTCATTCTCGGATTTGAAGACCGAAGAAGATTTTTCTCTCAATCTTGCTCCATTCTCTTCAAGGTTCATGGTTTTAGCTTGTTGCCATCCTCTCATAATTGTTTTCAATTGTGAAAATTCTTTTCACCCATCAGGAGCTATTCAGGAGTCTTTTCAGTTTGATTCTCCGGAGCCCATCTTCTCAGAATTATTCATTCCAGCTATCAGCTCTAATTCTTGAAATCATACCGGTGCATCATTCAATTATTCTCCAATCAGCTCATGATCTCTTCGTTCTCATATATTTATATTCCCTCAAGTATCTTCATTCCTTCTCCAATTCTTCCCGGTGAATTGTGCCTTTGCTACTTTCATTTTCAACTCTTACGGTGGTTCTTCCAAGATTCTTCTCCCTTCATTTATCATATCAATTTATTCGTTGTTTCAACCCTTCCGGTGGTTCGTCGAAGACCTTCTCAAGTTTGTGCTATACCTATCTTAATCCTTTCTACGAGAATAAGTAGTATGACAAATCCGTTGCTTGTCATCAATTTAATCGATGAAGGATAAGCATAATGTAACTCTTATTTTTGTTTTCACCCAAGTAATTAATTCCTTATTCCAGAGGTTCATCAAAATTCTTGATTTCACTTGTTCATCTTTCTTTCCGGAGTTCCAAGGTATTTCAATTATTTTATCGCAGAGATCCATCCAATCATTGCAAGGCTTCAATCTTATTCTTTTCGTCCTTCACTTCTTTTTGATCATTCTTTCATTACCGGAGTTCTACAAGAAGGCTCTACATGATGGTTCATAAAGGATTTAATTCCTTCTCGAAGTGTTCATCGAGATTCTTTTCAGAGGAGTTCAAGCATTCTTCATCTTGTATTTCTAAGTGTAGTTCTTCCTATCCTATCTTTTGAGGTGGTGTTATGTCACTCTTGACAATTTGAGTTTGTGTTTCATGATTCCCATGTTGTCAAGATTGAGATATTTTTAATCCACCAATCTCTTCGTTGGAGTTATGTTGTGTCATATTTCACTTAAATCCTTCCCTAAGGAATGCTACTATTGTTGTGCTTATCAATGATTCAAGTTATCTCTCTATCATCTTGGTGGAAGAAGTTTTCATCTCTTCTTTGTTCCCAATCAATCATTGCTTTTGGTGGCAGAATTTCACCTCAGTTTTGAGATGTTTTCCATAAGCCCACTAAAAGCTTGTTTTTTCGTTGGTGGTTTTCGAACAACTTCATTATAACCTTCTTGGAAGGGTGTTTTCCAAGCTCATTTGTGGCAGGAGTTGTCATTTTCTTCTCAATTCTTTCCTTTCCAACGATGCAACTTCTATTCTTTAGTTCCGGAGGTAGTGTGTTCTTGATTTCATCAAGTATCTTCTCATCTTGTCAAGTTCATATTCAATTCCTTCCATTTACAGTCGGATTGCTGTCCAAATTACATCATTCTTATTCCTTCTCTATCATGTTTTAACTGGAGTGTTGTCATAATTGTTCTTTATCGTCCCTTGTACATCTTGTTTCAACCGGAGTGCCCATGTACTTCTTATCCATTGTGCCCTTTTTCTTATGTCTTTCAACCTGCAAGGTTCTAGTAATGTTCCTTGTTCCTCTTTTCTAACGGAGTGTTTTCAACTTCGTTCATCTCCGTTGTATTCTTTCTTTCAAGTTTTCAACCTCTCAAGCTTCTTTGGATTCACTCATTTGTCAAAGAAGCAACTTAGTTTTACCTCTTCTCTTCCTTTTCCGTTTCTCTCCGGTGCCAGCCAAGATCTCAGGACGAGATCCTCTCATAGTGGTGGAGTGTTGTGACGACCCGAGTCCGTTATGCCAGGTGTCTTTCAGTTATTCACTGTTGTTGCCTTGTCTTTTGCTTGCGTGTTGCATCTTGCCATGTCATCATGTAAATTGCATCATCATGTTTTCAAAACTTGCATCCGTCCCGGTCTCCTTGTTCCGTCCATTGTCAATTCTGAGCCCAGATACACTTGCATGCGCCCGTGGCACCTCCGAAATATTATATTATTAGTGTCCGGAGAATGTTCTGAGAATGGGTTGAATGTTGGCATGAGGTGTTGTTTTGTTGTCAGTAGGTCGCCTGCCAAGTTTCATCGCATTCGGAGTTCGTTTGATGCCCCAACGGATAGCTATAGCGGCAAAAGTAGCCGGTCTATCGTCAATCGTTTCGGTCTCCGGAACCTGTTGCCGGGTTTTCCCTATCTTTCCTCCCTAGACCATCTACACGTCCCACTACCAACCGCCAGGCGCAACCTAACCTCTCTCGTCAGCCCACGGCCCTCCTCGCACGCCCATCCGAAAGCTGTCCCGGACCCGACCCGGACTGTCTTCACCGTTGGGTCCAGATCAGCCCCAAACATCTACAAGACATCTCCATTTTATTATTTGATCTCCCTAGCCTATTTATCTGGGACCGTCCGATTAAGATCGGAGGGTCCTAACCTAATTCTTTTCCCCTATATATAGTCCACCCACTTACTAAATCAGATCATACCCTAACCCACTACAAAAAATACACTTCCGTGATGATATGTGTTTGTCACAGTAGGTCGTGTTTTTTGTCATGCATGTACATCCAAGGCGATTTTATGACAGAATCAAGATAGTCATACTTGTGCTGTCGTAGATGTGTTCCTTGACATTACCAAAATTATCATGACGGAAGTGTGCACTTCCATGACGATAAATCACGCGTCACAGAAGTGCTTTCGTCAAGGGTGACCGACATGTGGCATCCACCGTAACGGAACGCCGTTAAGCTATCAGGTTGGGTTTTGGATCTGATAACCCGTTAAAAGCCCTGACCAATGGGGATTTCCCACGTGTAAAATCATCATTGGCTGGAGGAAACACGTGTCGGCTCATCATTGGGACAAATGTCATCCACTCATTGGACAGAAGGCGCCTATGATACGTTGACACGTGGCACGGCCCAACAGAGCCCATTCCTCCCGTTTGACTTGGTCAAAAGGTGGCAGGCTGTCCCATGGAAAGCCCGTTAATGGCATGTTCACATATAGCCAATTTACAGCCCGCTAACCCAAGGGCCGTTATGCCCTATCTGAATTAGGCCCAATAGCGTCATCTGGGCCATCCAATATGATTCTAGCCCGTTTTCACCTCTGGCCCATGTATGGTCCATGACGTCTTTCGGCTCATATGAGGCCCTATGTAACTCTTGGCCTATTAATGGCCCGTGGTGAAACTGGCCCGTAATGAACAGTGTATCTGTCGGGACCCCGATTCCAGGTCACATCGATCTAGCCGGTAACACCTCATATCACTTTGCGGCCTCACGCACGGTATTCCCACGGGTGTCGCCTTACCATGGCCTAGGACCGTTTGCGCCTTTTGGCTCACGTATATGATAGTGTCGCTAGCATCCATATGACAGAGAACCCGTGCCGACATGACTAGTCATGAACCCAAAGTGGCACTAACTCATGGGGACAGGCATACATGAATCAACATCAAGCATGTCGGTCAGCAACGTGTGAATCCGGGCTATAGCACTGGGCTAAAAGGACTCCGGTGAACCGGGCTGTAGCAGGCTAGGCAGGACTCCGGATGTCACCGCGTGACATTTCCCCGAAGGGACAGACACAGGAACGAAGTGAATCACATGCCGGCCAGTCAAGTGTTCCGGAGCAGTAGTGCTGGGCTAGCAGGACTCCGGTGAGCCGGGCTGTAGCGGACTACTATGGCTCATGGAAGCACAAGACTACATTTCCCCATAAGAGAGGCTACCAAGGATGAACAACTAGGTTGTCGGATCCCACACATACCAAGCATTTCAATCATACACACAATATGCTCAATATGTGCAATACAACATGGCATCATAACAAGACTCTACGACTCAGAGTATTTATTCATTAGGCTCCGAAGAGCGAGATATTACAAACATGGGTCTCATGACCCAACATTCAGAGCATACAAGCCAAAACACATGCGGAAGCTTAACATGTCTGAGTACAGACATCTACAAATGAAAAAGGCTGAGAAGCCTGACTGTCTACAAGACCCTCCCAAGGTACAAGATCGTAGCTGAGGTAACGAGCTAAACGTCGAAGTCCAAGCGGAACTACTAGCGGGACTGAAGTCTCTCTGCAAAACATAAAATAAGCAAATGTGAGTACAAATGTACCCAACAAGACTTACATCAGGACTAACTACATATGCATCGGCATCAACAAAGGGGGTGGTGGAGTTTAGCTGCAGCAGGCCAGCTTTGACTCGGTGGCTATCCTGAACTACGACTGCAAGTAACTCTTTGAGGTGGCGCACACGAGTCCACAAATTCACCATACCGATACACCACTATGGATCCGCTCCCGTCTCCCTGCGAGAACGCCATCCATAGCACTCACACTTATCTTGTGCATTTTAGAGTATCCACTTTCGCTTGTCTATGGACTATGCAAGGGGTCCAAGTTTCCATATCCGAGGAATCCGGCTATTCAAATAGATAATGATAACCCTGCAGGGGTGTAGTTCTTCACACACGCTCTCCCTATACACGTCATGTACCTCGGCAACCTTCAAGCGGAAGCCGGGCGAGGGAGTCGGCCACGACCTGACTAACCAACAAGTCGCTAGTCCAGGTTTATCGCCTATTCGGGTTCCATCCGCAAGCAGATCCGGCCGGGGTGTCGCTCACGGCCCCAAACGATGTGTGCAGGGTTCCCAAGCCCACCATCCGGGTACCACCTGGTAGACTACTAACACTACCTACAAACACCAGAAACTAGTTGCAACTCCTGGACAGAGATCAAGTTGATTAATAAGTCGAGAGAGCTTGGAGCACACGGAGCCCAATGTGTGGTAGTAATTGTTCATGGATCACAAACATAGAACTCAGTTCCTGAGGACAGTTTCAATGAGACAACCCACCATGTACTCCTACATGGCCTCCCACCGCTACCTTTACCAAATCGTGTTCACACACTTAGCTCTCAACAGTAGGACATGTTCACCACATTCCAATTCATTCCCGATGAATTAGACCAGACTCAACTCTAAGCAGTAGCAGGCATGACAACAAGCATGAATGAGTAGGCACATCAGGGCTCAAACAAATCCTACTCATGCTAGTGGGTTTCATCTATTTACTGTGGCAATGACAGGTCATGCAGAGGAAAGGGGTTCAGCTACCGCAGCATGTAACAGTTGAAACGTTGTTGTCCTAATGCAGTAAAAGAGAGCAGGAGCGAGATAGTGGGATTATATCGGGATGAACAAGGTGGTTTTGCTTGCCTGGCACTTCTGAAGATAGTAGCTCTTCATCGGTGTCATCAAACTCATCCTCGGAACATATGTCTACTGAGGGGGAACAACCACCGACTAGCAAAGAAGGAACACAATCAATGCAATGCACATTCACATGAATGACATGTCATGTTAAGGTACTGAATTCACCTAATGCAATATCTAGCCAAGTTAACTGAAGTGGAGCTCAAACAAGATCAAATTCCAACTCCAAATGTTATTTCATAAATTGCCCTAATCGTCATTTGTCCTATTCAGTGAGGTTAACTTGTTCAAACATGCATGAAAATGCCATATTCAGATTCTTTGGATTTTTCTCATCATTTTTCATATATAATTTGTTTAATTTGGAGTTACGGTTGAATTACTATGAATTTTAGAAGTTTTGGCTATTTTCTCAAATATCCTGGATTATTTTAAAACCAGAAAATCAATACGGCGCCAGCATGACATCATGCCGACGTCAGCAGGTCAACAGAGCTGACCGGGGTCAAACCTGGCGTGTGGGGTCCACATGTCACTAACATAGGGGTTAACCGGGTCTAATCCCGCGTTGACTGGGGTTTGACTCGCCGCGGGGCCTGCTGTCAGTGGCTGTGGGGCGTCTAGATGGCAGGGATTAGCACTAATGATAGTGCCACGTCGGCTCGCTGGAGTTTGGCCCGCGGCGACCATTTCGCGCGTCGGAGGGCGTCGGGTTTGAGCTACGGTCGACGGTTTCGAGCGCGGTTTGTGGCTATGGGTTGCTGGCGCACGTGCGCATCTAAAGGAGGCAGCAGGAGTTGCGGGGGTGCAGGGTAGCGGCGGCGGCGACGGGCGGAGCGGCGGCCAGAGTTCGGCCGGGTGCGGGGACGCGGCTGCGGTGCACTGGGAAAGGAACTGGCGGTGGTTTTGGCTTCCTGCGGAGCTGATGAGCATGGTTACGCGCGCGGATGCGGGCTACGGTGGCTCAGACCACGGCGGCGCCATGGCCGGAGGCGGAGGGCTCTCAGGCTCGATGGGGACGACGACTACGCAGCGCAATCGAGCAAGGGGATAGGGGGGTTCGGTACGTGAGCTCACAGCGGAGACGTAGGAAAGGTCAGCGTGCTCGGGGAAGGCCTAGGGGCGACGAGACGGCAACGGCGATCTCGGCCGGCCGTGGTTGGAGATGATGTTGCGGGTGTCGCTTCGGGGCTCTCCTCGTCGCGTGGCTCAGCAAGGAGGGACGAGGACGAATTAGTGGAGCTTCCTAGCGCGCTGGCGAGGCGTGGGGTGGCCGGTGGCCGTGGCTATGGCGTGCGGCGACGATGGACGCGCTCGGGCGTGAGAGAGAGGGAAATCCAGGGGAAGGGATGGGGACGAGAGAGAGTGAGAGAGAGCCGGGGAGGGTCGCATGGCGCTCGTCCAGACGCATCGGGGAGGGGCAGGCAGGCAAGCTACTGTCGGCGTGGCGCGCTCGTGTCGAGCGTTGCTTCCCCTCTGCCTTCTGGCGAGAGGAGGAAGACAACTGGCAGGGGAGGTGGGCTGCTCGGCTGCACGGCAACGGCCGGCTAGGTGGGCTGTAGGTAAATCAGGTGAGTTTCTACTCTGTTTTATTATTCTATTTTGTTTCCTTTTTATTTAATCATTTTGCCACTGATTCAAATTCAAAAGAATTTCAAAACAGTGACAAAACCCTTTGAATAATTTTATGTTGCAAGATGGACTTTTCCAACAGCACATAAAACATTTCAAAGTTAATTGAAAATATATCCCATATATTATGAATATAATTCCAAATTCAAATACAATAATGATTTAAATTCAGTGCCAAAATAATCCTTAAAAATGTTCAATATTTTTGGTTTGGATACAAACCCTTGCCAAAATTATCAAACCATTAATGAAGGCCATTTTGGTTTCACAGAATGCAAGCTTAAGGGTTCATGCCCTTTTTTATGTAAGTTTTTGAGGCTTCCACTTTCCTCAATTCAAGTTTTCAGAAATTTAGACATGATGCAGGATGCTTATGAAACTAATTGCAATCAAATTCTAGGGCTATGACAGTATCACTTTACACCCATTAACGGCCCGTGGTGAAACTGGCCCGTAATGAACAGTGTATCACTTTATACCCATTAACGGCCCGTTATTCCATTGGGCCATTTCCAACCCATGTTATCTTTCGGCCTTCTCAGAGCCCATTTATTCTTGGGCTCATTTCCAGCATTCGTTTACTTACGACCCGTTACTGTCATTTTCTGCTTGTGGGCCAAATTCAGCCAGTGGTTACAGTCGGCCCATTTGTGGTCCGTTAATACGTTGGGCCGTTTTCATAGCGTCATCAAAACGGCCTATTAACGATGGCCCGTTATGGTCGGCCCATGAACGGACGATTCCAACTCTAGCCCGTTTACAACCATAATGCGGCTTGTTATTAGCCCATGTTTGGCCAATCGATCATACGGCCCGTATAAGGCCCATTGATGATACGGCCCGTAGAAGGCCCATTGTTTCTACGGCCCGTAGAAGGGCCATTGTTTCTATGGCCTGTCGAAGGACTACTGTTTCTGCGGCCCGTAGAAGGCCCACTGCTTCTACAGCCCGTAGGAGGCCCAGTGTCACTACAGTAGATATTAGCCCATGGTTATTGTGGCCTAGTTTTAAAAATTAGGTTATTGCAGCCACTAGCAAACCGCAGAAAAAGAACTGCACTGACTACAAGCAAACAAATAAACAAGACAACATGGAAATAAATAAGCAAGCAACTTATGCTAGGCTATCACGGCTATTACACATATTACATCCACTGTGCATCAAAGTTCTCCACCAGTGCAAATAGAGGGAACAAAGCAGCATATAAACGCCGGAGCAAAACAAGTCCAGAACTGAAACCACTTCAGAAGAGTTCAAAAAACAATATCATGGGTACCCGGCTTATTAACTTTCTCTTGTTTGGCGCTTAAATCCTCCAGCGCTTGCTGTTGCACAAGAAAGTATGCATCTGAATTCTGCAGGGATTTCCTCAGTTCTTCGACTTCTTGCCGCAGCACAGCTAACTGATGCCTTTCAGCTTGTAGCTGAGACTGAAGAAGCCGAAGTGATTCAGGCAGTTCGAAGAGCTTGTGCCAGCGGTACTGGCCAGTAACTCGAACACTACATCAACATAGGACTGTGGGGTTTTCTCATTGTCTACAAGATCGTTTTTATCACCTTTCTTGGAGACCAACAGGGTTGTCTCACTATCTTGAACCTTATCCGCATTACTTTCTCAACCATTGCATACTGGGGTGCTCTTCTCCAATATTCTATTTGCATAATACAAGAGAAACAAGCAGACACATCACATGTTTAGCTTGTAGTATACGAAACTCATTTTGTTAAACCGGTTCAGTAGTAAGGTGGACAGGATAACAGCATGAAACAAACATATATCTATGTACTATGGTCACTGTATTGTCCATATCATTCTAGTTTATGTTCCATAATCAAGATAGAGACACAGTTCAACTCATATATTTTTAAGACACAACAGCATAGACAGAATATAAGTGTGAGAAACTACACAACATTGGCAGCACTTGTAATATGCATCACATGAGAACATAACTGTTTATACAACTTAAACTGAAATCAACATAGAGCAAGAAGTTAGAACAACAATCGAGTTAAAGAAATACGTTTAAAACATACCTGTTGCGCCATTGGAGTTTCAATTGGATCCTTCAAATTCGAAAGTAGTTGGTATGAGTAAATACAGTGATGCAACAGCAAAGGAGTATGGACCATAGCTACGGAATCTGACCTAAGAACAGTTGCTCTTCTTCTTTAAACGTGGAGTTTGGGTTAGCTGTGGTGGTCTTCGTGCTTTGGGCACTGCAGTAGCTTTACAAACTGCTCCTGTGGGGGCACTCTGTGGTGGACATGGTGCTTTCTCAACTATAAGTGGGTTACTATCCGCTGGGGTTGCGGTTGATGGGTTGTAGCTGGTTCTCTGCCCAATGGTGTAAGTGTGCAATCTGGAAGAGTCTCGATTATGTGTGGTGGGGCTAGTTTGTGGGCCAGTACAACCATGGTTCTATCTGCATCGACGGGTAGCACTGTCTTTTGTGAAGAACGGGTTTTTGCTCCCTTAGATACTACCATCACCCCCTCCAATTCAAATGGCTGATAAACAAGAAAAGAAATTGAACGTACAGACATTGTATGATAGACAGATGTGGTAATTCACATATATGTTGTCTAACCAAACAGGACAACATGACACAATTTCACATATATGATGCCTAACTAAACAGGATAGCATGCCACAGTTTCAGATATATGATGGATAACTTAACAGGAAATAATGGCATGATTCAACATATGATTAGTACCTAAAACGGATGACATGACAAAACTATATGATGTCTTTCTAAAATAGGTTGGGATGAAATAATTCACATACATGTTGTCTAAGTATACAGGATGACATGATATAATTGACATAATTGATTCATATACTAAGCAGTTGGCACTCGCATGTATGATCTCTAAACTAACTAGATAGAATTCAATATTGTGCATATGATGTCTAAACTAACCATTGCAAGACACCATATGCATCATATGAGAAATATAAACATTACAACTTAGAGCATACACCTAAGGTGGGATAGAGGACTGGTCATTTGTCTTTGAATCCTCCTCCGAGGAGCTCCCTGTAACCATCGAGATATATGCTTCAACACGTACCATTGCCTGCTCTGAAGACCTTGTTTTCACTCCAGATTTTTCCATAACCGGCTCAAATGGCTGATACACATGAAGAGTAGTTCAATATACATAGATTGTCGACAAATGGAATACGTAATGAAAAAAAAGATGGCATGAGATAATTCACATATATGATGCCTGGCTCCATGGCGGTGCATAATTCACATATATGATAACTAGCTGAAAAACATGGCATTGCATAATTCACATATCTGATATAGAAAGCAAACAGGAGGCATTCACACAAAGCATGTCTAATCTAAGCAGATGGCATGGCAATGCAAGACACCATATGCATGATATGAGCAATATAACCCAGCCAAGTTAGAGCATGCACCTCGGGGGGGGGATACAACTGGTCATCTCTCTCCGAATCCTCCTCTGAGGAGCTATCTGTAACCAGCAAGAAATCTGCATCGACAGGTAGCACTGACTGCTCAGAAGACCTTGTTTTCACTCTAGATTTGTCAGGACCCCGACTCGTTGCCACATAGATCTAGCATGTAACACTTCATATCACTTTGCGGCCTCACGCACGGTATTCCCACGGGTGTCGCCTTACCTTTACCCGGGACCGTTTGCGCCTTTTGGCACACGTATATGACAGTGTCGCTAGCATCCATATGATAAGGAGCCCGGGCTGACATGGCTAGTCGTAAACCCAAAGTGGCACAGACTTACAGGGACAGGCAACCATGACCCAGCATCGAACGTGTCGGTCATCAGCGAGTGAATCCAGGCTGTAGCACTGGGCTAGCAGGACTCCGGTGAACCGGGCTGTAGCGGGCTAACAGGACTCCGGTATTCATCGCGTGACATTTCCCCAAAGGGACAGACACAGGAACGAAGAAGGACACATGCCGGCCAGCCTAAGTGTTCCGGAGCAGTAGCAAGCTACCATGGCTCGGTGGAAACACTAGGAGACATTTCCCGGTAAGAGAGGCTACTAAGGATAAACAACTAGATAGTCAGATCCCACACATACCAAGCATTTCAATAACATACACACAATATGCTCGATATGTGCAATACAACATGGTATCACAAAATGACTCTACAACTCAAGTAGTCTATTCAATAGGCTCCGAGGAGCGAGACATTACAAACATGGGTCTCATGACCCAACAATCAGAGCATACAAGTCAAAGCACAAGCGGAAGCTATCATGTCTGAGTACAGACATCTATAAATGAAAAAGGCTGAGAAGCCTGACTATCGATCAGATCCTGCCGAGGGCACAAGATCATAGCTAAGGTATCAAGCTAAACGTCGAAGTCCAAGCGGAACTACTAGTGAGACTGAAGTCTCTCTGCAAAACATAAAATAGGCAAACGTGAGTACGAATGTACCCAGCAAGACTTACATCAGATCTATCTACACATGCATCATTTTCAACAAAGGGGATGGTGGGGTTTAACTGCAGCAAGCCAGCTTTGACTCGGTGGCTATCCTGAACTACGACTGCAAGTAACTCTTTTGAGGTGGCGCACACGAGTCCACATATTCACCATATCAATACACCACTATGGATCCGCTCCCGTCTCCCTACGGGAATGCCATCCATAGCACTCACGCTTATCTTGCGTATTTTAGAGTATCCACTTTCACTTGTCTATGAACTGATATAAGCAACCCAGAAGTCCTTTTCTGCGGACACGGCTATTCGAATAGATCATATTAACCCTGCAGGGGTGTACTTCTTCACACACGCTCTAACCACTTACCGCCGTTTACACGACATGTACTCGGCAACCTTCAAGCGGAAGCCCAACGTGGGTGTCGGCCACGGCCTGCCTAAACACTCAAGTCTCTAGTCCAGGTTTATCGCCTATTCGGGTTCCATCCATGAGGAGATCCGGCCGGAGTTTCGCTCACAGCCCCAAACGATGTGTACAGGGTTCCGTGACACCAAACGGGCGCCCTGTTTACCCGGCCACGTGCCTACCGCATCACAGCCCACCCCTACGGTCAGCGCTGCGCACGGCCTCTAGCATACTACAAACACCAGAAACTACTTGCAACTCCTGGACAGAGGACAAGGGTGATCAAGAAGCCGAGAGGGTCCATTGGTTTCGGGCCCAATGCGTGGTAGTAGCTGAATCATGGATCACAAACACAGAACTCAGTTCCTGAGGACGACTGCAATGAGACAACCCACCATGTACTCCTACATGGCCTCTCACCGCTACCTTTACCAAATCGTGTTCACACACTTAGCTCACACACAGTAGGACATGTTCACACGCCTCTGATTCATCCCCGATGAATCAGACCTGACTCAACTCTAAGCAATAGCAGGCATGACAACAAGCATGAATGAGTAGGCACATCAGGGCTCAAACAACTCCTACTCATGCTAGTGGGTTTCATCTATTTACTGTGGCAATGACAGGTCATGCAAAGGATAAAGGGGTTCAGCTACCGCAGCAAGTAACAGATGAATCGGTGTTGTCCTAATGCAGTAAAAGAGAGCAGGAGCAAGAGAGTAGGATTGTATCGGAATGAACAAGGGGGTTTTGCTTGCCTGGCACTCCTGAAGATAGCATTGAGTCTTCATCAGTGTCAACGATCGCATCATCGGTATCACGTCTATCGAGAGGGGACAAATACCGGCAACACAGAAGGGAACACAATCAATGCAATGCACAATATGATGCATGATCATGACATGGCAAAATGAATGTGTTTTGGGCTAATGCAACTAGCAACAGATTAAATGAAGTTGGTTTGAATACAAGATTCAAATTCAAACTCCATTTGTGATTATTCAAATGCCATTTAATTGATTTGTGTTAAACAGCACCTATAAGTTGTTCTAACATGCATGAAAATGGTACAGATGGATTCCTTGAATTTTTCTGATAATTTTTCATATATAATTTATTTAATTTGGAGTTACGGTTAAATTTCTATGAATTTTAGAAGTTTTAGGCATTTTTCTGGAATTTCAGAATTAAATTAAATCCAGAAAGCATTACTGCGTCAGCATGACGTTGGCATGACGTCAGCAAGTCAACAGGGGCCGGCTCGGGTCAAACCTGACGTGTGGGGTCCACACGTCAGTGACACAGGGGCTAATCCCGCGTTGACCTGGGCTTTGACCCGCTACGGGGCCCACTGTCAGTGTCACAGGGTTAGTTAACAGGGTCATTAGCCCCTAACGACGACGCCACGTCAGCACGCCGGAGACCAGCCGACGGCGACCACAGAACACGGCGGGGCACGCCGGACTTGCGCTAGAGGCGTCAGTTTGGCGCGCTGAGGGCACCAGGGGATGGCCCTTGCTCTCGCGCATCCAGAGGACCAAGTGGGAGGTCGTGGGGTCGCCGGAACTCATGCCGGCGACGAGCTTTGGCGGCGATGGTGTTCGGTGGTGCTCGGGCGCGTCGCTACGGTGCATCAGTGAGCAAATGGAGAGGCTGGGCAGCACCTGCTAGACATGGGGAGCACTAAGAGCAGCTCAGTGAGGCCAGGGGAGCACGGAGGCTATGCGTGCAGCAGCAATGGCGGACGGTGGCTTCGGTGCTCGTGGGGAACGGCGCTACGGCACGGAGGGGAGCATGCTGAGTTAGGGGAGAGGGTCAGTGACTCACGGCGATGACGAGGGGACGCTCGGCGAGGTCGGGGATGGTCCGGAGCCGGCGAATTTGACGAAGATGGCCGGCAGGTCCGAGGTAGAAGACTACGGCGATGGCGGCGATGCAGGGCTTCCGGAGGGCTGTGGATCGGTGGGGAGGAAGAGGGGGTCGAGGCGGAGCTCCTGGGTGCATCGGCGAGGCTAGGGGTGGCCGGTGGCCATGGGTACGGCGACGATGACGGCGAGCTCCGCTCGGTCGCGGGAGGGGAAACAGAGGAGCGAGGGGGAGGGAGGTCCAGAGAGCGAGGGAGAAGTGAGAGGGGGTCGGGGACGTCTCAGTGGCGTCGCGAGGAAGTCGGGGAGGCTGCCATGGCGAAGCAGGAGGTGGCCGGCGTCGGCGCGCGTGCGTCCAGCACGCAGCTGCTTCGGGGCGAGGGGGAGGAAGATGACTGGCAGCTGGGCTGCACAGTAACGGGCCGCGCAGAAGCTGGGCCGGCTACAGGTAAGTGGCCCAGGTACGGGTCTTTCTCTCTCTCTCCTTTTCTAATTATCTCAGTATTCTATTATTCTGTAAATTTAGGGCTTTATTAAAAATACTCAGACACTTTCAAAAATCATGAAACTAATCATGGCTACTGTTTAGAATATATCCAACAGTAAACATTTTAGTTTATGATTATTTGAGCATTTGAAATATTTAATAGCATTTAAATGCCCAAATGAAAATACTATATGATTTAATTCAGTGACCAAATATGTCCTGCAAAAATATAAACCATTTTTGGTAGATGCTTCCACCTCACATTTTTAGAGGACATTTTGAGTTCCATGAAAAAGGTTTTATTTTGACTCTAGTTGAATTCATTTGGTGCTAGGGCTTAGTCAATCCCCATCTCAGGTTTAAATGAAATTTAAACATGATGTAACACTCTAATGCATGCACTAGGCATTGTCAGAACTAGGGATGTGACAACTCACCCCCACTAAACAAGAATCTCGTCTCGAGATTCAAGCGTAGGGTAAGATGAAGGGGAAACGCAAACTAGTACAATCTTCACGATCCAGGTTGCACTTCATAGGAACGTTGATTCGATCACCATCATTGTCTTGAAGTCTTGCTCTGAGAAATCCTGTCAACATGACATGGAGGGAAGAAGGAGACTCTAGAAGGGTCGATCTTCTCGAAGATCGAACAACTCACGGAATGAGACATAGGACCATCTCTCGGGTTTAGACACGAGATACACATCAAGAGGGGTGGAAAGAAACGGATGACGAAGGTTCACTAGGTGGACAATAATTCCACACCTAAGAAGGTGGTAAACAGTTGTCAACGTAGCGAGGAGTTGAGTTGCCATGATACCACGACGAAACATCCTGGAGGAGGGTGATTCGTAGATTATTACCTTAAGTGGCAAAAAGAATTACCTTTGATTCAGAGATCATTGAAACTCTTTAAACCAGCCTAAGGCAATCACAAGCGATCATTTGGAGGGGGTCGGTAGAATGGCATACTCAGACATGGATGATGTGGATTACCTTGTTGAAGACAACGTAATGGATGAATTTGCTTATCGCCGGAAATGGAAGAGACCCATGGTAGAATGGCACATTGGCGGTGCAAGCTGGGAACAAAATGCAAATGATGGAAATGATTCTAGTAACTGGGGAGAACCCAACAATAGAGAGTGAATTCACTGTTTGAGAAGTTATAGCATAACCGAGGAAACTGAGAGCAAACCCAGTTAGTGCCGATGATAACACCTAGCGCTTGAGTGTGCTCTCAAGAACTTGAGCATTTTCATATCCATCAAGGTTTTACCAACATCCGTGTCAAGGATCCTGGCAACACAACTTGCTACCATGATGAATGGTGATGAAGGATGCAGATGCAAAGGAGGATAACACCTTCTCAGATTTCACCTTGGCGAGGCCAAGGAAACAAAATCTGGATGATCGACCGAGAGACATTTAGCACTCCGCTTCTAATGTTCTCCTTGATGGGCTAGCGTAACCCATTCATAGATATGGTTTGATATCTAGAACATCAAGTAAAAGGTCGGACTTCGGGATCTCAAAATCCATAGGGGCAACTAGGGAGTAATTCCTACGAAATCCCTATGGGGAGGTGGCCAACTTCCTCAATCAAGATATTATAATAACAGGTCTTCCGGCTGGGTGTGTTGGCCACGACATCCACTTTACCGGTTATCGCGTGTCCAATATTATAATTCTTGGGAAATATTCCAACCATCATATCTGCCTGAGATTCAGATCTGGTTGGTGTCAGGATTTTCCAGACTCATCGAGTCTAGGAAGAAAAACGGAAGTTTGCAACACGAATCGACGAGATGACGTTGCGAGATTCTCGGGGAATGAACTACGATAGCAAGCTCCAAAACATGAGCTGGTTCTGCTACAAACATGTGAACACGTTGTCCCAGACAAGCATGACCACGTGGTAGTCTTATAATAAAACAATACCGAGTTCAGGTGGGGAACCATCAACGAGGATATCAAAATCCTTGCATAAGGTATACTCTTAAGAAGGAACTTCTTCTCCTTGAACAAATCAACCAGTGGCTTGGTGTGCTCGGAACACATATGGAATGAAGGTTGCAAGTCTCCAGATCACAGAATACTTCGCACGTATGCATGACTGACTTGGGATGATTCCAGAGGAAGCAAAACTAACTTTCTCAAATCCACGGCGGCAACTTTCACCAAATGCACGTGTATAAGAGGAAGTCACTCCTTTCATCAAACAAATACTTTATGAGTTAGCATGAAGAAATGCTTTCAAAAGTTTCCAACACTAACTTAATGTTCAACAAAATCATGGAGGAGATAAGGATGTTGTCAATGGGCTCAACAACAATTCATCTAGGTTTCCTTTTAAAAGGAATTCCATAGTTAAGTGAACACGGTGATAGCATTGGTCAGACCAAAGATGTAATGGTGTATGCTCGAGGGATCAACCACGAATAAGACAACATTACGAGCATCGTTGGTACTGATTTGATTTGACGATAGCCCACACTCAAATCAAAGGATTGATAAGACAATAGGTCCAGCAACTGATCACAAGGACCAATCGATGAAGATATCATCTTTCTTCAACACACACTACACCAGAATATCCCTTTGGAACGAACTAAGTTAGGCAAGCTTTTATCTTCCAACTCTCCAAGTTGTTGTCTAGCTTAACCAACTAGCTCAGGGGTATCCAACACGGATTCTTGGAGAAAGGGGTGGTTTACAGGATAAACCAACTTGATCACGAGCTCAACATAACAGTCAGGTGACGACCTGGTGATACTTCCGAGAAGATATTCAGAAATCACGAACCACCGGTATGTTACTAAGCTCGAGAACAATCTCGCTTTTGAGGGCAAGACGATATAATCAAATGAGTGAGGACTTGACAAGATCGTAACTCATCAATCGAAGGGTGCACCGGAAATAAGGACTAGGTAGCACGATCAGTCTTAGAAGGATGATTCAAAAACCAACATGCTAAGAATGAAATTATTATCCTTTAACTACCAAGCAACGAGGTTGCTCGGAGTATTGATTTCACACACCATGATTCATTTGTCGGCATTCCGGTGACAATAACACAGGAACCGAGGAATGAACAATGATGGCAAGAAGTATTACTACGTCAAAATTCATGAAAGTTGGTGCAGTTCTCATGACAATTCTGACATAAAGGGGGTAATGCTCCAAGGTAGAACAGAGCAAAAGCTGGATTGGCATTTAATCTGCGGAATACAACTACTTTGACCCAATCCTAGATATGGATGAGGTACTGGAGTTTGTTTCTCCTATTCATTCTGCGATAGAATGGCTTGACGGACCACAAAAGTAATAGGCATCGATAAACGAACGCACGCATACTCTTGACTATCAATTGATAGACGAGGGTCAGAATGCAACTAAAGAGAACATCTCAAAGGAACATATAATTTTCTGAGTTGTGGGTGCATGGTTTAGCATGTTGAACGAATTCCACATATTTCTTCCGGATAACCCATGCAGAAAGGTAGAACTGGCAGAGTCACAATGTAGAATCGAGAACCCATCGAGAGCACTCTGATTGTGATCTTTCGATCAGCGAGGAACATCTGCCATAAGCGGTTCATAGTATTTGGAAGAAAGGAATACCACGAACATCGAGGACTAATGCAAAGGTTACTAATAGCCTAAAGGAACGAGCAACACTATCAACATGATTTAAGTAGAGTGAATCTCGGGTTCAAAACCCAAGGAGTAGAATACCTACTACTAAG
The DNA here is from genome assembly GCF_002162155.2 of Triticum dicoccoides. NCBI lineage: Eukaryota > Viridiplantae > Streptophyta > Magnoliopsida > Poales > Poaceae > Triticum > Triticum dicoccoides. The sequence continues at coordinate 295,061,357 of NC_041382.1, read as the reverse complement.
TAGCATCACGGGATGCTTTCGAGAATGATGGCCAGAATCATCACACTGGAAACACAAATCATGGCTAAATTACTAGATGATCCCCTAAGACACCTAGGGTCATAATACTAGCTCCAACATATATGTCAAGGCAATAAAGTACCTCAACTCATTGATTTGTGTGATTAATCCGACCAAAGGCACATTGAAACGGGAAGAAAGGATTTGCAATTGCATCAGACTACTTAGAAACCTGGGATGACTCGGACAGCATAACGGCTGTAAATGCTCAGAAAAGATTTGAGACATTCACAAAAATGGTGGCATAACCACTAAGAAGCACAATATCAAGGTCTCGAGATCAACAGTTAACATACAGAAGTAGAAACTGAACTCAAGCTTAGAACCATCAATCCTACAAGTCTGCAGATTAGTAACACGTGATCCTGATAGAAAGAAGAGATAGCCTAGTTCTTAATCCCCGTAGAAGAGAAGATGATGACTCAGATCAGAAGGGCATGAGGTATAAGGAGTAAAAAGAGCCTTACGTTCCATTCCACAATCAATTCCCTTATATAACTAAAGAATTTCTAGACTCAACTTCGACCAGTTTGGCTTGGTAAACCTACAGGCAGTCAAGCTCTGATACCAACGCTGTCAGGACCCCGACTCGATGCCACATAGATCTAGCATGTAACACTTCATATCACTTTGCGGCCTCACGCACGGTATTCCCACGGGTGTCGCCTTACCTTTACCCGGGACCGTTTGCGCCTTTTGGCACACGTATATGACAGTGTTGCTAGCATCCATATGATAAGGAGCCCGGGCTGACATGGCTAGTCGTAAACCCAAAGTGGCACAGACTTACAGGGACAGGCATCCATGACCCAGCATCGAACGTGTCGGTCATCAGCGAGTGAATCCAGGCTGTAGCACTGGGCTAGCAGGACTCCGGTGAACCGGGCTGTAGCGGGCTAACAGGACTCCGGTATTCATCGTGTGACATTTCCCCGAAGGGACAGACACAGGAACGAAGAAGGACACATGCCGGCCAGCCTAAGTGTTCCGGAGCAGTAGCAAGCTACCATGGCTCGGTGGAAACACTAGGAGACATTTCCCGGTAAGAGAGGCTACTAAGGATAAACAACTAGATAGTCAGATCCCACACATACCAAGCATTTCAATAACATACACACAATATGCTCGATATGTGCAATACAACATGGTATCACAAAATGACTCTACGACTCAAGTAGTCTATTCAATAGGCTCCGAGGAGCGAGACATTACAAACATGGGTCTCATGACCCAACAATCAGAGCATACAAGTCAAAGCACAAGCGGAAGCTATCATGTCTGAGTACAGACATCTATAAATGAAAAAGGCTGAGAAGCCTGACTATCGATCAGATCCTGCCGAGGGCACAAGATCGTAGCTGAGGTATCAAGCTAAGCGTCGAAGTCCAAGCGGAACTACTAGTGAGACTGAAGTCTCTCTGCAAAACATAAAATAGGCAAACGTGAGTACGAATGTACCCAGCAAGACTTACATCAGATCTATCTACACATGCATCATTTTCAACAAAGGGGATGGTGGGGTTTAACTGCAGCAAGCCAGCTTTGACTCGGTGGCTATCCTGAACTACGACTTCAAGTAACTCTTTTGAGGTGGCGCACACGAGTCCACATATTCACCATATCAATACACCACTATGGATCCGCTCCCGTCTCCCTACGGGAATGCCATCCATAGCACTCACGCTTATCTTGCGTATTTTAGAGTATCCACTTTCACTTGTCTATGAACTGATATAAGCAACCCAGAAGTCCTTTTTCGCGGACACGGCTATTCGAATAGATCATATTAACCCTGCAGGGGTGTACTTCTTCACACACGCTCTAACCACTTACCGCCGTTTACACGACATGTACTCGGCAACCTTCAAGCGGAAGCCCAACGTGGGTGTCGGCCACGGCCTGCCTAAACACTCAAGTCTCTAGTCCAGGTTTATCGCCTATTCGGGTTCCATCCATGAGGAGATCCGGCCGGAGTTTCGCTCACAGCCCCAAACGATGTGTATAGGGTTCCGTGACACCAAACGGGCGCCCTGTTTACCCGGCCACGTGCCTACCGCATCACAGCCCACCCCTACGGTCAGCGCTGCGCACGGCCTCTAGCATACTACAAACACCAGAAACTACTTGCAACTCCTGGACAGAGGACAAGGGTGATCAAGAAGCCGAGAGGGTCCATTGGTTTCGGGCCCAATGCGTGGTAGTAGCTGAATCATGGATCACAAACACAGAACTCAGTTCCTGAGGACGACTGCAATGAGACAACCCACCATGTACTCCTACATGGCCTCTCACCGCTACCTTTACCAAATCGTGTTCACACACTTAGCTCACACACAGTAGGACATGTTCACACGCCTCTGATTCATCCCCGATGAATCAGACCTGACTCAACTCTAAGCAATAGCAGGCATGACAACAAGCATGAATGAGTAGGCACATCAGGGCTCAAACAACTCCTACTCATGCTAGTGGGTTTCATCTATTTACTGTGGCAATGACAGGTCATGCAAAGGATAAAGGGGTTCAGCTACCGCAGCAAGTAACAGATGAATCGGTGTTGTCCTAATGCAGTAAAAGAGAGCAGGAGCAAGAGAGTAGGATTGTATCGGAATGAACAAGGGGGTTTTGCTTGCCTGGCACTCCTGAAGATAGCATTGAGTCTTCATCAGTGTCAACGATCGCATCATCGGTATCACGTCTATCGAGAGGGGACAAATACCGGCAACACAGAAGGGAACACAATCAATGCAATGCACAATATGATGCATGATCATGACATGGCAAAATGAATGTGTTTTGGGCTAATGCAACTAGCAACAGATTAAATGAAGTTGGTTTGAATACAAGATTCAAATTCAAACTCCATTTGTGATTATTCAAATGCCATTTAATTGATTTGTGTTAAACAGCACCTATAAGTTGTTCTAACATGCATGAAAATGGTACAGATGGATTCCTTGAATTTTTCTGATAATTTTTCATATATAATTTATTTAATTTGGAGTTACGGTTAAATTTCTATGAATTTTAGAAGTTTTAGGCATTTTTCTGGAATTTCAGAATTAAATTAAATCCAGAAAGCATTACTGCGTCAGCATGACGTTGGCATGACGTCAGCAAGTCAACAGGGGCCGGCTCGGGTCAAACCTGACGTGTGGGGTCCACACGTCAGTGACACAGGGGCTAATCCCGCGTTGACCCGGGCTTTGACCCGCTACGGGGCCCACTGTCAGTGTCACAGGGTTAGTTAACAGGGTCATTAGCCCCTAACGACGACGCCACGTCAGCACGCCGGAGACCAGCCGACGGCGACCACAGAACACAGCGGGGCACGCCGGACTTGCGCTAGAGGCGTCAGTTTGGCGCGCTGAGGGCACCAGGGGATGGCCCTTGCTCTCGCGCATCCAGAGGACCAAGTGGGAGGTCGTGGGGTCGCCGGAACTCATGCCGGCGATGAGCTTTGGCGGCGATGGTGTTCGGTGGTGCTCGGGCGCATCGCTACGGTGCATCAGTGAGCAAATGGAGAGGCTGGGCAGCACCTGCTAGACATGGGGAGCACTAAGAGCAGCTCAGTGAGGCCAGGGGAGCACGGAGGCTATGCGTGCAGCAGCAATGGTGGACGGTGGCTTCGGTGCTCGTGGGGAACGGCGCTACGGCACGGAGGGGAGCATGCTGAGTTAGGGGAGAGGGTCAGTGACTCACGGCGATGACGAGGGGACGCTCGGCGAGGTCGGGGACGGTCCGGAGCCGGCGAATTTGACGAAGATGGCCGGCGGGTCCGAGGTAGAAGACGACGGCGATGGCGGCGATGCAGGGCTTCCGGAGGGCTGTGGATCGGTGGGGAGGAAGAGGGGGTCGAGGCGGAGCTCCTGGGTGCATCGGCGAGGCTAGGGGTGGCCGGTGGCCATGGGTACGGCGACGATGACGGCGAGCTCCGCTCGGTCACGGGAGGGGAAACAGAGGAGCGAGGGGGAGGGAGGTCCAGAGAGCGAGGGAGAAGTGAGAGGGGGTCGGGGACGTCTCCGTGGCGTCGCGAGGAAGTCGGGGAGGCTGCCACGGCGAAGCAGGAGGTGGCCGGCGTCGGTGCGCGTGCGTCCAGCACGCAGCTGCTTCGGGGCGAGGGGGAGGAAGATGACTGGCAGCTGGGCTGCACAGTAACGGGCCGCGCAGAAGCTGGGCCGGCTACAGGTAAGTGGCCCAGGTACGGGTCTTTCTCTCTCTCTCCTTTTCTAATTATCTCAGTATTCTATTATTCTGTAAATTTAGGGCTTTATTAAAAATACTCAGACACTTTCAAAAATCATGAAACTAATCATGCCTACTGTTTAGAATATATCCAACAGTAAACATTTTAGTTTATGATTATTTGAGCATTTGAAATATTTAATAGCATTTAAATGCCCAAATGAAAATACTATATGATTTAATTCAGTGACCAAATATGTCCTGCAAAAATATAAACCATTTTTGGTAGATGCTTCCACCTCAAACCAGAAATGTTGAACATTTTTAGAGGACATTTTGAGTTCAATGAAAAAGGTTTTATTTTGACCCTAGTTGAATTCATTTGGTGCTAGGGCTTAGTCAATCCCCATCTCAGGTTTAAATGAAATTTAAACATGATGTAACACTCTAATGCATGCACTAGGCATTGTCAGAACTAGGGATGTGACAAGATTTTCCCATGACCGACTCAAATGGCTGATGCAGAGGAAGAGTAGATGAATGTATAAACATTGTTGACAAATGGAATACATTATGGAAAAAAATATGGCACGATACAATTCACATATACGATGACTTGCTAAACAGGATAGCATTGCATGATTCACGTATATGATGCCTGACTAAAGAAGATGGCATTGCATAATTCCCATATACTCCCTCCATTCCTAAATATTTGTCTTTTTAGAGATTTCAAATGGACTACCACATATGTATGAATATTGACATATTTTAGAGTGTAGATTCACTCATTTTGTTCCGTACGTAGTCACTTGTTGAATATCTGAAAAGACAAATATTTAGGAATGGTGGGAGTATGATATAGAGACCAAATAGGTGGCATTCATACAAAGCAAATCTAAACTAAGCTGATGACATATAAGATGTATAATGTAAGCAATGCAAGGCGCCATATGCATGATATGACCAACATCAGCATGCCAAGTTAGAGCAAACACCTCAGGTGGTAAACACGCATGGTCAGCTCCTTCTGAATCTCCATCTGAACAATTATCTTCCTCTAGAATACAATCTATAAATGCAGGAGGGGGGCACTTCGCCCACCATGGAGCAGCGTATGCATGACAGTATATTCGCACGCAACGGTCTTCTCTTTTTCTCTACATGTTCAGTACAATTGTGTACAATATCTCACATGCATAATAAAACAAATAGTTAGATTTTGTAAGGCCTAAGGGGTGCATGCAAAAATTAAGACTGATGGTAGCAAACGAGTGAATGGATCCAATACTAATGATAGCAGGTAGATTATAGCTTCAGTTTAAAAAGATAGACAATGGATCATCTACCGTTTGTTGCCCACCCAACATGAACCACATAAAAGACCCCAGATGAACTAGATAGTAGACAGATACTATTCGTTGTTGGCTCGATATGAGACCCATGGGAAATTCAAAACTCAAGATTGAACGATAAAGTAGCAGGTAATAATAACCGATGTATAACGTAAGCGAACATGACAGACTGCGACCTCTCTTCCGGAATTGTGTAGTCCTCGGGTTCATCTGCTCAGCCGATGATGGTAATGAAGTTGGCGTGGCTGCCGGCAACGGGTAAAATGATCTGAGACGGCGAAAGGATGTCTACAGGGGGGATCTTTGCTGTAGTGAATGCTTCTGTCGATGGTGCACCTCAGGTGGGGTGAATGACGGCACGACAGGAGCAGGACATAACAACACAGAGTTTTCTTTGACGCCTATCTGAAAATGAAGTAAATCTGTAATGGCTCCTTAGAATTGGAGGATTCTATAAACGCAGGGACAGGAAAAACACAGGAATAGGATAGGAATGCACGTGCAAAACAGAGCATTTGGAAACATAGGATTTCAGTCAACCTGGGTGTTTGGCTCACATGAATTGGAAGAAGAGAGGAATGGAGAAACAAAGTGATGCGACAAGTGTACAACCTCTTTGGCATTGCCTTGTGGACCTCAGCATCATTGGGTTGGATGTGGAGGATGGTGATGATGCTGGTATGACTGTCGGAGGTGGGGAAGAAGATCCGAGGCCTCTAGAAACGGCACCGAGGGTACTGCTCCGCTGTGATGCACGGTTCTGTCGTTGGAGCGGCTCTGCTAAGGTGTACGGCGACGAGGCTGAAGCATGACAAGACAGACAACGTTAATCTGAAGTGGGACCCTAATATCATCTGCAATAGATGATGTAAAATACATCACCAAAAAGTGCTAGATGTAAAAGGCATCAGCCACGCGATGGCTGCTCCGACAGATGCTGTAAGTACTGTTCACTCTGAACTTAACTGGAGAAAATGAACTTCACAATCGAAACTGAATTTTACTGTCGAAACTGATTGAAGTAGTAACAGAGCATTGCAATAGATGTTTAGGGCGTTCGAGCACTAGTAGCAGAGAAGCAGTGATTTAAATCAGCAGACGCTCGAGCAGGGAACGCACTAGCAGAGAGCAAGTCGTGCAGTAGCATCATGAGCGAGTGCTAAAGCAGCAACTCCTGTAGCTGCCGGAGGTCGTGCAGTAGCAGCAGCACAAGCGAGAGCAAGAGCAAAGCAGCAGCACGAACGAAAGCAGTAGCAGTGCAGCAGCACGACCAACAGCAAGAACAGAGCCGCAGCGCGAGAGAGAGCCGGAGCAGCTGCAGCTAGTGCCATTTGGAAGTCGCCGCCGAGGAAGCAACGACAAGGGGGAGAGACGCCATGGATGATGTGGCCGGCGACGGCACCGTCAATGGAGACCCGGCATGTCTTCTCGGTATCAAGCACCGGCAGCCCCGGGAGATCAAATAAAGGATAAAATGAAGCGGTGAGTGCAGAACCTCCTTGGTGGCGCCGAGTTGGCCTCGGCTTCATCAGAGGAATTGGTGAGGGTGTTGCGGTTCCGGTGGGGCATGTCAAGACGGCGCTGTGGGGCTTGAGGTGGCGCGATAGATGAGGCGAACGTCGGGGCAGCTCCTTGGAGGTGGAGGACGGGGCGGCTGATCCGGCGGGACGACAAGATCGACAACAGATCCTCATCCGGTGCGGTGCATGAGGGATGGCGAGCTGTTGCGGTGGACGATGTAGTCGGGGAAGAGTCTCTGACTGGGCAGCGGTCGGGAGGCCGACGGAGGAGCGTGGGGTTTCGCGGTTTTTGGCGGCCTCGTTGTACGAATTGGGGGGCGAAGGGGGAGGGGGGAGCCAAGCTTAGGGACGCGCTTGTCCGAAATGTAGGGTAAGTTACCAGCGTACCCGCACCGGTTTTGACACCGCGACATGGAGCTTCATTTCCGGCCGAGGGGTAGAAGGGGGATTTCCCGTGTCTGGGCTGCGGGATCAATTTCAGATGAGGAGGGAGTTCTCGCGCGCATCCAAATTTCGGGATAACAAGGCGCAGCGCGGGTTGAAGAAGCGGGAGTTTCAAAGGAGGTGAGACAAAAGATACTCGAGCTTGAAATTTTTGGGATAACAAGGTGCGGATTCCTTGTTCGGCAGAACAAACTTAATGTTTAAAAAAACAATTCATACAAGACACAAGAGAGTCATGTCCCATTTTACTATATTGCTATAGATGCCATTGAAAAAACTACAAGAAAAATGTAAGAAAAAAAATCAGGAGAACAAGATTACCCTGCACAGTACCAAATCGATTCGCACTTCCCTCAACAACAACAAAAAACAAATCAATTCCCACCAATGAAAGAGTAATGTCCCTTTTTATATGATTACAGATGCCATGATCTTGAATTTCAATTTTCGAATCCACGTTATGTTGAATTCGAATATATCGTTAGGTGACCTTGCGGTTTATAATTGATGTAGTCGTACATTTTGATCTTCCATCATATATGAACATTTTACTCCACCATGTGAACATATATATTGTTGTCTACCATATGGACTAAATTTGAATCAATTTTCCTTATTTGAATATGATTGTTGTCAAGTTATACAATAATTTAAATATTATCATGATAACAAAAAACATACATATTGTACTAATCATATTTCAGTATGAACTACATGTACCATACGATCTCCAATTCAAATCATAGTACATTATTGGTCTAGGTAGCGAGATGTTTGGGATAATCTAAACCCTGTTTTCATACGTATAATTTTTGGCTGAATTGGGACAAGTTTTGGTATAAGCCTCCTGCAAAACCGGAGATTCTCTCAACAAGCCTCGTGGTTCCAAGAGGGAACGTGTCACCTTTGTGTGCGAAACAATATACACTGCCTCCCCCCTGATTTTATTTACAGAGGCAACATAGAACTATATGAGTGCCCTGTTAAATTTTGGAATTATTTCGGGTTCATTTGGCCTTTTTATACATTAATTGAGTTTTTGGACTTTTAATGTGCATAATCTAAATATGAATTGCATGCACATGCTCCGGTGCACAAACATCTGGGCGTCATGACTCGGCCGAGAACATCGAGAAACTTTGATTTTAAATTCATGTAAATCCAAAACTCGCCTGGACATCATGAAACTTGGCATGGTGTCATGTCATGGCACTAACATGTTGTGGTAAAAAATTGGGCCGATTTGGAAGCTCATGGTTCTAAGAGGGAACGTGCCACCTTTGAGTGTGAAACGATATAAGCTACCCCCCCCCCCCTTGAGTTTCTTAACAAAGGCAACATAGAACTACATTAGTGCCCTGTTAAATTTTGGAATTATTCCGGGTTCGTTTGTCGTTTTTATACATTAATTGAGTTTCTGGTCATTTAATGTGCATAAGTCAAATTTGAACTACAAGCACATGCTCTCGTGCACCAAGGTTGGTTGAAAAATCACATTTGTGTCCTCGGGTGAATTTCTAGGTCCCATGCAAGAAATGAGAATAAACTTAAAACATCTGGGCATCGTGGCTCGACCGAGAACATTGAGAAACTTGGTTTTAAAATTCTTGTAAATCCAAAACACGTCTGAAAATCATGAAACTTGGCATGGATGTCATGTCATGGTACTACCATGTTGGGGTAAAATAATTGGCCGAATAGGAACATATTTTGGTATAAGCTTCTTGCAAACCGAAGCTTCTCTCAAGAAGGGTCGTGGTTCTGAGAGGGAACATGCCACCTTCGAGTGCGAAACAATATACGTTGTCCCCCTTGAGTTTATTTACAAAGGCAACATAGAACTACATGAGTGCCCTGTTAAATTTTGGAATTATTCCGGCTTCGTTTGGCCTTATTTACACATTAATTGAGTTTTTGGTCATTTAATGTGCATAATTCGAATTTGAACTACAAGCACATGCTCCCGTGCACCAAAGTTGGTTGAAAATCATATTTGTGTCCTCGGGTGAATTTCTACTCCCTCCTTCCATCTATATACGTCCTAATGCGTTTTTTGAGGCTAACTTTGACCAAACGTTAGAGCAATAATATATGACATGCAACTTACACAAAGCATACCTTCAAATTTGTATGTCAAAGGAGCTTCCAATAATATAATTTTCATAGTATACATCTCATGTGCTATTAATCTTGTCAATAGTCAAAGGTTGTCTTGAAAAACACATTAGGCCCTATATAGATGGAAGGAGGGAGTAGGTCCCATGCAAAAAATGAGAATAAAATTCAAAGATCTGGGCATCGTGGCTCGGTCGAGAACATTGAGAAACTTGGCTTTAAAATCATGAAACTTGGCATGGTATGATGTCATGGTGGTACCATGTCGTGGTAAAATAAATTGGCCGAATAGGAACAATTTTTGGTATAAGCTTCTTGCAAATCGGAGCTTCTCTCAACAAGGCTCGTGGTTCTGGGAGGGAACGTGTCACCTTTGTGTGCATAATTCAAATTTGAAATACAAGCACATGTTCCAGTGCACCAAAGTTGGTTGAAAAATCACATGTGTGTCCTCGGGTAAATTTCTAGGTTCCATGCAAGAAATGGGAATGTAATTCAAAATTCTGGGCGTCGTGGCTGGGTTGGAAACATTGAGAAACTTAGTTTTTTAATTCCTGTAAATCCAAAACACGCATGAAAATAATGAAACTTGGCTTGGTGCCATGACATGGCACCAACATGCCGTTGTAAATTTGCAGTCCGATTTGCGAAGGCGCATACATTAACAATCAACAAAGTCATTTTGGAACAAGTGCTGTCACATTACAATCGGAAACACAAGTATTATTGAAACCGTGGGCGTTCTACTTACTAGTACCATTTACGTGCCACCACGCATCCCCATTTTTTATTTGAGTACGAGAGGCGTGTGATCAGACCCCTGCGCGTGCTTATCGGGAGGAGAACCCTTTGACCTCCATCTGCGGTCCACCTCTCTCCCAAGGTCTCCATTAATGGCGCCCGAGCCTCTGTTTAATGGCATGGCGATGTCTCACTCGACTGAGATTTAAGAGAGAAAAAAGAAATCTAAAAGCACGGATCTTGATGTAAGATCTGACGGACCTATATAGCATCTACTACGACTTATAGCAAGACTGATGAATATATAAGGACGATTATTTTTTTTGATCAAAGAAGGGCTTGCCCCTTCCGATTTTCATTACTGAAAACCACCAGAATTCACAAGAAGTTCAGCACAACTCCAGCCTAACAGGAAGGACTAAAAGCTACCAGATTGAAATCTCAACATCCCAAGAGGCCAATAAAGGCCAAGCATCCGTGCTAGAACCCAACATTTCACAACCGACGACACAATCCACATCCTAAACCGATTATTACATCAAAAGAAACCAGGAAACTAGTCTCCGCGGCGAGCGGCGATGAGCTCTTTCGTGTCCTCAAGACGCTGCTTGGGAACATCCACGGATTCCTCCACCAGCCTTGGCGCTTGTTGCGGAGCATGTCATTCTCGTCCATAAGTTTCTTGACGACGACGCCGGTCCTCTCCAACAAGGCACTGGTCTCCTCCTACTGGTCTGCACTTCGGACGATCTTCTCCCTCAGCAGGTTGTGCTGGGCCCGGAGCCTCTCATTGCCCTCCCTTAGTTGCTGGATGACGCCGGTAGGCTGTCAAACGAGGCTATCATGTCGTCCTGCAACCTCGCCGAGCCGGAGATCTGATCCATGTGGCTATGGACGATCTTATGCATGCGCCTGTAATAGTCGTCGCCTGACAGCGAGAAATTTTCCCAGGCTATCGCGGCGCGGCGGGACATCTCTGCTGCATTCATGTGTCGCGGCGGGACATATGAGTTGCTTCCGCCGCGCGGCCGGACTAGTCTGCTGCATCGACAGCGCGGCGGGACCTCCGTGCTGCTTCAGCGGCGCGGCGGGACCTCCGTGCTGCTACTTCCATGCGGCGGGACATGTCGGCTGCTTTCGCAGCAAGGCGGGACATCTCTCGTGCTTCCGCTTCCATGCTCGCCTCTCCTTGGTGGCAATCTCGCGACCGAGAACTCACGCTGGCCATGGCAGGCGCAAGGGAGGATGCTGAATGAATTGTTTGTTTTTGTGGATGAGGAGTTGAGGAGGAATGTGCAGTCATTTTGGCATACTAGTATTTATAACCGAGTACTAATACGCTCCTAAGTGGGAAACTGTTTAGGTTGTGATAAGTGTGAACTTGTTTGCAATTCAATATACTCCCCTTTTGTAAGGCCCCGCTTTGGAAAGATGCATGCATGCAACCATTTCATTGGTTGCATTGAAAGCCATTGTTGTTGGTGCCATGGCTGAAAAATTAATATACTTCATGCGTGCTTTTTCATTGGCTACATGCATGTGAGAGAGTGCATTGGGAGTGAAATGAAAGAATTAATGTGAGCAAATTACTATGTGTCTTGGTCTAAGAGAAATTGTCTTTAGGCCTAATAAAGTCGGACGGAGGGAGTAGCGTGGTACTAATACGCTCCTAAGTGGGAAACCGTTTAGGTTGTGATCGGTGTGAACAAATTTGCAATTCAATATAGCGTGGTACTAATACGCTCCTAAGTGGGAAACCGTTTAGGTTGTGATCGGTGTGAACAGGTTTGCAATTCAATATAGCATGCAGTAATTTGCAATTCAAATTTTAGTTTTTCCATTTTATAAGGCAAAATTTGGTTGTTCCCCAACACATGTTCAGATCCCAAGGTGCATTAAATCTTTGCATGCAAGTATTAAGAGAAAATTGACCAATGCATGTACTTTATGCATGCATGCATTGCAATTAATGCATTGATAAACAAATATTTTTGAGAAAAACAAGAGCATTAATTAGGTGCTTTTGCAAACTACAAGAAATATTCCACCACTCACCATCTTGGTTGGTGAGATTTTTGAATTAAGCCCTATAAACCGGAAAGGAGGGAGTACTGCTGTGTACGTGCAATAACTGGCACCGTCGTATACATATCTTACGGTTAATGGGGCGTTCGACAGGAATAGCCGCGTGGCGAACTCTAGGATAGTCTTTTTGTCAGACACATTAAACCTATCTCTCGGGACTTCTCGCACGCACCATCGTGCCACCCACAAAAACTTGTACTCTGAGTTTAGTAGTATGTTATACAGGAAGAGAAGAGGTGCACGCACGCACTCGGCCTCTCACACCCGCGTCTGTTTTTTCTTGAAAAGGAGGTTGATGACCCCTGGCCTCTGCATCTGGGAGTCACACATGCATCTGTAGCTACGAATTGTAGTGTTCTCAACCATCCGATTGGCTGTATCATGGATGTACCTATATACTAAAACATGTCCAGATACATCTATATTTTGACAAATGGAAGGCACGTATTGTGGAACGGAGGGAGTGCTTGTCATCAAAATGGATAAAAAGGGACGTATCTAGAACTAAAATACGTCTACATACACCTCCTTTTATACATTTTTGATGACAAGTAGTACTTCTTATCCATTCGACTGTTGGAAATTACTGATCTGATGTCGAAGTAATTGCTACATTGCCACCAAAACCCACCATTTCTTAAGCTAAAGTAGACCAAGGTAATCCCTATATTAGCATATTACTAAGATAAAACAGAAGGCACTGTAGAAACATTTAGGACGTGAGCTTATCAATCTGAATGTGGAGGGACACAAGCTTAGCCCCGGCCAGCAGCTTGGGCGGAACTATCAAGAAGGTCAGCTCATGCACGTCGACATCGCCGGGATCCTTGCTGCTTTTCACCTCCATTTCCACCTTGACGGCGTCGGTCGTGCCTTTGGGCTCCCCTGGAGGGCCGTTCACCCACAACTTGGCCACGTAGTGCGGCAGTGGGGACGCCCCCGCTCTGATGCAGACGACCGACATGGTGATAGGCGCGCCGATGTCGAGCATGCCGCCGACCAAGAAAAACACGTGGTGGTCCTCCTCCGCGAACAACAAGAGTTGTGGCTCCGACAGTGGCACTTGAAGCTGGAGCACCTTGCCGTACTGGATCCTGTGCACGGGCATGGGATGTGCGGTGCTGATGTGGTGGTAGAGCGCCGGCGGCGGGCCTTCGTAGCTGCAGACGGGCATGGGGCATTTCCAGGGCATGAGCGGACACACGCTCTGGTGATCGCCGAGCTTGTGGTAAGTGACGTAGAGCCCACAGCCTTCATGCGGGCACTCCACCCTCACCGACGAAAGTTCGGAGTCCACTGCTGTGTTTCGCACGTTGAAGCCACCGCCACGCTCGCACTTCTGGCACTACTGTTGGATCCCGAGGCGCTCAACGCGGTAGTCTGTGAAGGCCAGGTGCCCTCCCTTGCACTACAGAAATCAATCAAACAACACATCAATCAAGAAACCTGCACCTTGCTCAATCAGCCGAACGGACAAGGTGTATTCGAACCTCATACACTGGAGGTGTCAAGGGGCGGAGGCACAAGGGGCAGTGGAGCACGGTGAGGTGCATCGAGACCTTAGAGAGCTCCATCATCAGGTCCTGTTTGGTCTGCATGATCTCGCCCTCCTCGTGCACAACCATCTCTCGACTTGGGCCGAGGTATTACAAAGCTTTACCATCACATATTTTATACTACTTCAAGGTTCATTAAGTCAACACATGCAAGTACTCCCTCTGGTCCTTTTTACTCCGCACATTAGCTTTGTCTAAAATCAAAGTTTGCTAAGTTTGACCAAATTTATATTAAAAAATATTAACATCTATAACATCTAATAAATATAATATAAAAATATATTTCGAGATGGATCTAATAATAAATATGTTGTTTTGTGAATGTTAATAATTTTTTGTATAAATTTGGTCAAAGTTGGATGAGATTGACTTCAGACAAACCTAATATGCAGAGTAAAAAGGACCGGAGGGAGTATCTAAAGGAGAGTCACGGCATGCATGCATGCGTTGTAATTAATGCATCGGTAAACGCAAATTATTGAAATATATAGAGTGTAGTGCTTTGATGTGTCATGTCAACTCGTACATCAGCGAGAAGTTTGATTATCCTCTCCCTTTGGCTGTATGATAGGTTGGCCACACACCTGTCGGGCCCACCTGTCATACACGCGAAGGCAGGAGCGTCCCTCCCTCGCCCATGAGGGTGGTGGCTAGCAAGACTAGGAGAAGCGTTCGCTACACACTCTCCCTCCCGCACACTGTGGACATGCAGTAGTTCAATCGGTGTAAGATGGCCAGAAGCATACTGTAGTACTCCTCCAGTGCAGTAGTACTCCATCATTGTTCGACTTCCCGAAGAGGCAAAGAGCCAAGCGCAACCCAGACGCTCGTGTGGAAGTTTCATGTGTAGAGTAGTCTAGGATAGCGTGTATCGTGCCTGTAAGCTTAAAATCATCGGGGTCGGCTCCATGCTATGTGGCTGATACGTCTCCATCGTATCTACTTTTCCAAACACTTTTTCCCTTGTTTTGGACTCTAACTTGTATGATTTGAACGGAACTAACCCGGACTGACACTGTTTTCAGCAGAATTGCCTTGATGTTGTTTGATGTGCAGAAAACAAATATTCTCGGAATGACCGGAAACTCCACGGAACGTCTTAGAAAAAAGAATAAAAAATCCTTGCCAAAAATGAAGAATAGGGGGGCCACACCCTTCTCACGAGGGTGGGGGCGCCCCCCCCCAGGGCGCGATCCCCACCTTGTGGGCCCCCTGGAAACCCTCCGACGCCAACTCCAACTCTATATATTTGCTTTCGGAGAAAAAAATAAGAGAGAAGAAATCATCACGTTTTACGATACGGAGCCGCCACCAAGCCCTAAAACCTCTCGGGAGGGCTGATCTGGAGTCCGTTTGGGGCTCCAGAGAGGGGGATTCGTCGTCGTCGTCATCATCAACCATCCTCCATCACCAATTTCATGATGCTCACTATTGTGCGTGAGTAATTCCATCGTAGGCTTGCTGGACGGTGATGGGTTGGATGAGATTTATCATGTAATCGAGTTAGTTTTGTTAGGGTTTGATCCCTGGTATCCATTATGTTCTGAGATTGATGTTGTGATGACTTTGCTATGCTTAATGCTTGTCACTAGGGCCCGAGTGCCATGATTTTAGATTTGAACCTATTATGTTTTCATGAATATATGTGAGTTCTTGATCCTCTCTAGCAAGTCTGTAGTCACCTACTATGTGTTATGATCCGGCTGAAGGAAATATGCCCTAGAGGCAAAAATAAAGTTATTATTTATTTCCTTATATCATGATAAATGTTTATTATTCATGCTAGAATTGTATTAACCGGAAACATAATACATGTGTGAATACATAGACAAACAGAGTGTCACTAGTATGCCTCTACTTGACAAGCTCGTTAATCAAAGATGGTTATGTTTCCTAACCATGGACAAAGAGTTGTTATTTGATTAACGGGATCACATCATTGGTTGAATGATCTGATTGACATGACCCATTCCATTAGCTTAGCACCCGATCGTTTAGTATGTTGCTATTGCTTTCTTCATGACTTATACATGTTCCTATGACTATGAGATTATGCAACTCCCGTTTGCCGGAGGAACACTTTGTGTGCTACCAAACGTCACAACGTAACTGGGTGATTATAAAGGTGCTCTACAGGTGTCTCCAAAGGTACATGTTGGGTTGGCGTATTTCGAGATTAGGATTTGTCACTCCGATTGTCGGAGAGGTATCTCTGGGCCCTCTCGGTAATACACATCACTGAAGCCTTGCAAGCATTGCAACTAATGAGCTAGTTGCGGGGTGATGTATTACGGAACGAGTAAAGAGACTTGCCGGTAGCAAGATTGAACTAGGTATTGAGATACCGACGATCGAATCTCGGGCAAGTAACATGCCAATGACAAAGGGAACAACATATGTTGTTATGCGGTCTGACCAATGAAGATCTTCGTAGAATATGTAGGAGCCAATATGGGCATCCAGGTCCCGCTATTGGTTATTGACCGGAGACATGTCTCTTTCATGTCTACATTGTTCTCGAACCCGTAGGGTCCGCACGCTTAAGGTTTCGATGATAGTTATATTATGAGTTTATGAGTTTTGATGTACCGAAGGAGTTCGGAGTCCCGGATGAGATCGGGGACATGACGAGGAGTCTCGAAATGGTCGAGACGTAAAGATTGATATATTGGACGACTATATTCGGACATAGGAAAGGTTCCGAGTGATTCGGGTATTTTTCGGAGTACCGGGTAGTTACGGGAGAAGCAATGGGCCTTGATGGGCTTTAGTAGGAAGAGGAGAAAGGGCCAAGGGGCTGCTGCGCCCCCCCTCCCCTCTAGTCCGAATTGGACTAGGGAAAAGGGGGCCGGCCACCTCTCCTTCTCCTCCACTTCCTTCTCGCTTCCTCCCCTCTTGGTGGACTCCTACTAGGAATTGGAGTCCTAGTAGGACTCCACATCCTGGCCGCACCAACCTTGGCCGGCCTCCTCCTCCTCCATCCTTTATATACTGAGGCAAGGGGCACCCCATGGACACAAGTTGATCTTCGTGATCGTTCCTTAGCCGTGTTCGGTGCCCCCCTCCACCATATTCCACCTCGGTCATATTGTAGCAGTGCTTAGGCGAAGCCCTGCGACAGTAGAACATCAAGATCGTCACCACGCCGTCATGCTGACGGAACTCTTCCCCGACACTTTGCTGGATCGGAGTCCAGGGATCGTCATCGAGCTGAACGTGTGCTAGAACTCGGAGGTGCCGTAGTTTCGGTGCTTGATCGGTCGGTCCGTGGAGACGTACGACTACATCAACCAAATGCTTCCGTTGTCGATCTACAAGGGTACGTAGATCACACTCTCCCCCTCTTGTTCCTATGCATCACCACGATCTTGCATGTGCGTAGGAATTTTTTTGAAATTACTACGTTCCCCAACAGTGGCATCCGAGCCTAGGTTTTATATGTTGATGTTATATGCACGAGTAGAACACAAGTGAGTTGTGGGCGATATAAGTCATACTGCTTACCAGCATGTCATACTTTGGTTCGGCGGTATTGTTGGACGAAGCGGCCCGGACCGACATTACGCGTACGCTTACGCGAGACCAGTTCTCCCAACGTGCTTTGCACAAAGGTGGCTAGCGGGTGACAGTTTCTCCAACTTTAGTTGAATCGAGTGTGGCTACGTCCGGTCCTTGCGAAGGTTAAAACAGCACCAACTTGACAAACTATCGTTGTGGTTTTGATGCGTAGGTAAGATTGGTTCTTGCTTAAGCCCGTAGCAGCCACGTAAAACTTGCAACAACAAAGTAGAGGACGTCTAACTTGTTT
Source organism: Triticum dicoccoides (assembly GCF_002162155.2). Classification (NCBI taxonomy): domain Eukaryota; kingdom Viridiplantae; phylum Streptophyta; class Magnoliopsida; order Poales; family Poaceae; genus Triticum; species Triticum dicoccoides. The sequence continues at coordinate 295,043,488 of NC_041382.1, read as the reverse complement.
TTGCAGGGCATGTTGTGATGTGATATGGTCAAAACGTGATGAGATATAAGTTGTTGTATGAGATGATCATGTTTTGTTAAAGTTATTGGCAACTGGCAAAAGCCTTATGGTTGTCTCTTTATTGCATAAGATGCAAGCGCCAAATAATTGCTTTACTTTATCGTTATGCGATAGCAATGTTGCAAGAGCAATAGTTGGCGAGACGACCGTGTGACGACACATTGATATAGATCAAGATGATGGACATCATGGTGTCATGCCGGTGACGATAGAGATCATGACAGTACTTTGGAGATGGAGATCAAAGGCGCAAGATGATGATGGCTATATCATGTCACATATTTTGATTGCATATGATGTTTATCTTTTATACATCTTATTTTGCTTAGTTTGACGGTAGCATTTTAAGATGATCTCTCACTAAATTATCAAGAAGTGTTCTCCCTAAGTATGCACCGTTGCGAAAGTTCTTCGTGCTGAGACACCACGTGATGATCGGGTGTGATAGGCTCTACGTTCAAATACAACGGGTGCAAAACAGTTGCGCACGCGGAATACTCAGGTTATACTTGACGAGCCAAGCATATACAGATATGGCCTCGGAACACGGAGACCGAAAGGTCGAGCGTGAATCATATAGTAGATATGATCAACATAGTGATGTTCACCAATGAAACTACTCCATCTCACGTGATGATCGGACATGGTTTAGTTGATTTGGATCACGTGATCACTTAGAGGATTAGAGGGATGTCTATCTAAGTGGCAGTTCTTAAGTAATATGATTAAATTGAACTTAAATTTATCATGAACTTAGTCCTGGTAGTATTTTGCAAATCATGTTGTAGATCAATAGCTCGCGTTGTTGCTTCCCTGTGTTTATTTTGATATGTTCCTAGAGAAAATTGTGTTGAAAGATGTTAGTAGCAAAGATGCGGATTGGATCCGTGATCTGAGGTTTATCCTCATTACTGCACAGAAGAATTGTGTCCTTGATGCACCGCTAGGTGACAGACCTATTGCAGGAGCAGATGCGGACGTTATGAACGTTTGGCTAGCTCAATATGATGACTACTTGATAGTTTAGTGCACCATGCTTAATGGCTTAGAATCAGGACTTCAAAGATGTTTTGAGCGTCATGGAGCATATGAGATGTTCCAGGAGATGAAGTTAATATTTCAAGCAAATACCCGAGTTGAGAGATATGAAGCTCCAACAAGTTCTATAGCTAAAAGATGGAGGAGAATCGCTCAACTAGTGAGCATGTGCCCAGATTGTCTGAGTACTACAATCGCTTGAATCAAGTGGGAGTTAATCTTCCAGATAAGATAGTGATTGACAGAATTCTCTAGTCACCATCACCAAGTTAGTAGAACTTCGTGATGAACTATGATATGCAAGGGATAACGGAAAAGATTCCCAAGCTCTTCATAATGCGGAAATTGATGAAGGTAGAAATCGAGAAAAACATCAAGTGTTGATGGTAGACAAGACCACTAGTTTCAAGAAAAGGGCAGAGGGAAGAAGGGGAACTTCAAAAAGAACAGCAAGCAAGTTGCTGCTCAAGTGAAGAAGCCCAAGTCTGATCCTAAGCCCGAGACTAAGTGCTTCTACTTCAAAGGGACTGGTCACTGGAAGCGGAACTACCCCAAGTGATTGGCAGATAAGAAGGATGGCAAAGTGAACATAAGTATATTTGATATACATGTTATTGATGTGTACTTTACTAGTGTTTATAGCAACCCCACAGTATTTGATACTAGTTCAGTTGCTAAGATTAGTAACTCAAAACGGGAGTTGCAGAATAAACAGAGACTAGTTAAGGGTGAAGTGACGATGTGTGTTGGAAGTGGTTCCAAGATTGATATGATCATCATCGCACACTCCCTATAAATTCGGGATTAGTGTTGAACCTAAATAAGTGTTATTTGGTGTTTACGTTGAGCATGAATATGATTTGATCATGTTTATTGTAATACGGTTATTCATTTAAGTAAGAGAATAAATTGTTGTTCTGTTTACATGAATAAAACCTTATATGGTTACACACCCAATGAAAATAGTTCGTTGGATCTCGATCGTAGTGATACACATAATCATAATATTGAAACCAAAAGATGCAAAGTTAATAATGATAGTGCAACTTATTTGTAGCACTGCCGTTTAGGTCATATTGGTGTAAAGCGCATGAAGAAACTCCATGCTGATGGGCTTTTGGAATCACTTGATTATGAATCAGTTGATGCTTGCGAACCATGCCTCATGGGCAAGATGACTAAGACTCTGTTCTTCGGAACAATGGAGCGAGCAACAGATTTGTTGGAAATCATACATACTGATGTATGTGGTCCGATGAATATTGAGGCTCGCGATAGGTATCATTATTTTTTGATCTTCACAGATGATTTGAGCAGATATGAGTATATCTACTTGATGAGACAAAGGTCTGAAACATTTGAAAAGTTCAAAGAATTTCAGAGTGAAGTGGAGAATCATCGTAACAAAAATGAAAGTTTCTACGATATGATCGCAGCAGTAAAATATTTAAGTTACGAGTTTGGTCTTCAATTAAAACAATGTGGAATAGTTTCACAAACTCATGCCACCTGGAACACCACAGCATAATGGTGTGTCCCAATGTCATAACCGTACTTTATTAGATATGGTGCAATCTATGATGTCTCTTACCGATCTACCACTATCGTTTTGGGGTTATGCATTAAAGACAGCTGCATTCACGTTTAAAAGGGCACCATCTAAATCCGTTGAGACGACACAATCTGAACTGTGGTTTGGCAAGAAACCAAAGTTGTCGTTTCTTAAAGTTTGGGATAGTGATGCTTATATGAAAAAGTTTCATCCTGATAAGCTCCAACCCAAATCAGAGAAATATGTCTTCATAGGATACCCAAAGGAGACTATTGGGTACACCTTCTATCACAAATCCGAAGGCAAGACTTTTGTTGCTAAATTCGGAGTTTTTCTAGAGAAGGAGTTTCTCTCGAAAGAAGTGAGTGGGAGGAAAGTAGAACTTGATGAGGTAACTGTACCTGCTCCCTTATTGGAAAGTAGTTCATCACAGAAATCTATTCTTGTGACTACTACACCAATTAGTGAGGAAGCTAATGATGATGATCATGTAACTTCAGATCAAGTTACTACCAAATCTCGTAGGTAAACCAGAGTGAGATCCGCACCAGAGTGGTACGGTAATCTTGTTCTGGAAGTCATGGTACTAGACCATGACGAACTTGCGAACTATGAAGAAGCGATGGTGAGCCCAGATTCCACAAAATGGCTTGAGGCCATGAAATCCGAGATGGGATCCATGTATGAGAACAAAGTATGGACTTTGGTTGACTTGCCCGATGATCGGCAAGCAATTGAGAATAAATGGATCTTCAAGAGGAAGACGGACGCTGATAGTAGTGTTACTGTCTACAAAGCTAGAATTGTCGCAAAAGGTTTTCGACAAGTTCAAGGTGTTGACTACGATGAGAGTTTCTCACTCGTATCTATGCTTAAGTCTGTCCGAATCATGTTAGAAATTGCCGCATTTTATGAAATCTGGCAAATGGATAAACAAAACTGCATTCCTTAATATATTTATTAAAGAAGAGTTGTATATGATACAACCAGAAGGTTTTGTCAATCCTAAAGGTGCTAACAAAATATGCAAGCTCCAGCGATCCATCTATGGACTGGTGCAAGCATCTCGGAGTTGGAATATACGCTTTGATAAGTTGATCAAAGCATATAGTTTTATACAGACTTGCGGTGAAGCCTGTATTTAGAAGAAAGTGAGTGGGAGCACTACATCATTTCTGATAAGTATATGTGTATGACATATTGTTGATCGGAAATAATGTAGAATTATTCTGCAAAGCATAAAGGAGTGTTTGAAAGGAGTTTTTCAAAGAAAGACCTCGGTAAAGCTACTTACATATTGAGTATCAAGATCTATAGAGATAGATCAAGACGCTTGATAAGTTTTTCAATGAGTACATACCTTGACAAGATTTTGAAGTAGTTCAAAATGGAACAGTCAAAGAAAAGTTTCTTGCCTGTGTTACAAGGTGTGAAGTTGAGTAAGACTCAAAGCCCGACCACGACAGAAGATAGAAAGAGAATGAAACTCATTCCCTATGCCTCAGTCATAGGTTCTATAAAGTATGCCATGCTGTGTACCAGATATATTGTATACCATACACTGTGTTAAGAGAGGGAGTACAATAGTGATCTAAGAGTAGATCAATGGACAGCGGTCAAAATTATCCTTACTGGAATAAGGATATGTTTCTCGATTACGGAGGTGAAAAAAAAGGTTCGTCGTAAAGGGTTACGTCGATGCAAGCTTTGACACTGATCCAGATGACTTTAAGTCTCAATTTGGATACATATTGAAAGTGGGAGCAATTAGCTAGGGTAGCTCCATGCAGAGCATTGTTGACATAGAAATTTGCAAAATACGTGCAGATCTGAATGTGGCAGACCCATTCACAAGCAAAACATGATCACTTTTTGGGTCTTAATCACATAGCGATGTGAACTAGATTATTGAATCTAGTAAACCCTTTGGGTGTTAGTCACATGGAGATGTGAACCAATCACATAAAGATGTGAACTATTGATGTTAAATCACATGGCGATGTGATCTAGATTATTGACTCTATTGCAAGTGGGATACTGAAGGAAATATGCCCTAGAGGCAATAATAAAGTTATTATTTATTTCCTTATATTATGATAAATGTTTATTATTCATGCTAGAATTGTATTAACCGGAAACATAATACATGTGTGAATACATAGACAAACAGAGTGTCACTAGTATGCCTCTACTTGACTAGCTCGTTAATCAAAGATGGTTATGTTTCCTAACCATGGACAAAGAGTTGTTATTTGATTAACGGGATCACATCATTAGTTGAATGATCTGATTGACATGACCCATTCCATTAGCTTAGCACCCGATCGTTTAGTATGTTGCTATTGCTTTCTTCATGACTTATACATGTTCCTATGACTATGAGATTATGCAACTCCTGTTTGCTGGAGGAACACTTTGTGTGCTACCAAACGTCACAACGTAACTGGGTGATTATAAAGGTGCTCTACAGGTGTCTCCAAAGGTACATGTTGGGTTGGCGTATTTCGAGATTAGGATTTGTCACTCCGATTGTCGAAGAGGTATCTCTGGGCCCTCTCGGTAATACACATCACTGAAGCCTTGCAAGCATTGCAACTAATGAGCTAGTTGTGGGATGATGTATTACAGAACGAGTAAAGAGACTTGCCGGTAACAAGATTGAACTAGGTATTGAGATACCGACGATCGAATCTCGGGCAAGTAACATGTCGATGACAAAGGGAACAACGTATGTTGTTATGCGGTCTGACCGATAAAGATCTTCGTAGAATATGTAGGAGCCAATATGGGCATCCAGGTCCCGCTATTGGTTATTGACCGGAGACGTGTCTCGGTCATGTCTACATTGTTCTCGAACCCGTAGGGTCCGCACGCTTAATGTTTCGATGACAGTTATATTATGAGTTTATGAGTTTTGATGTACCGAAGGAGTTCGGAGTCCCGGATGAGATCGGGGACATGACGAGGAGTCTCGAAATGGTCGAGACGTAAAGATTGATATATTGGACGACTATATTCGGACATCGGAAAGGTTCCGAGTGATTCGGGTATTTTTCGGAGTACCGGGTAGTTACGGGAGAAGCAATGGGCCTTGATGGGCTTTAGTAGGAAGAGGAGAAAGGGCCAAGGGGCTGCTGCGCCCCCCCTCCCCTCTAGTCCGAATTGGACTAGGGAAAAGGGGGCCGGACACCTCTCCTTCTCCTCCACTTCCTTCTCCCTTCCTCCCCTCTTGGTGGACTCCTACTAGGACTTGGAGTCCTAGTAGGACTCCACATCCTGGCCGCACCAACCTTGGCCGGCCTCCTCCTCCTCCATCCTTTATATACTGAGGCAAGGGGCACCCCATGGACACAAGTTGATCTTCGTGATCGTTCCTTAGCCGTGTGCGGTGCCCCCCTCCACCATATTCCACCTCGGTCCTATTGTAGCAGTGCTTAGGCGAAGCCCTGCGGCAGTAGAACATCAAGATCGTCACCACGCCATTGTGCTGACGGAACTCTTCCCCGACACTTTGCTGGATCGGAGTCCGCGGATCGTCATCAAGCTGAACGTGTGCTAGAACTTGGAGGTGCCGTAGTTTCGGTGCTTGATCGGTCGGGCCGTGGAGACGTACGACTACATCAACCAAACGCTTCCGTTGTCGATCTACAAGGGTACGTAGATCACACTCTCCCCCTCTCATTGCTATGCATCACCATGATCTTGCGTGTGCATAGGAATTTTTTTGAAATTACTACGTTCCCCAACACCAGCAACCTCGAATTGACAATAATCGGGACCACTCCGGTGATGACCATAGTTTGAGGGGTTCATGTATTCACTATGTGCTAATGCTTTGTTCCGGTTCTCTATTAAAAGGAGGCCTTAATATCCCTTAGTTTCCAATAGGACCCGGCTACCACGGGAGGGTAGGACAAAAGATGTCATGCAAGTTCTTTTCCATAAGCACGTATGACTATATACGGAATACATGCCTACATTACATTGATGAATTGGAGCTAGTTCTGTGTCACCCTATGTTATGACTGTTACATGATGAACCGCATCCGGCATAATTATCCATCATTGATCCGGTGCCTACGAGTTTTCCATATATTGGTTTACGCTTATTTACTTTCTCGCCGCTACTGTTACAATCACTATAAAATACCAAAAACATTACTTTTGCTGTCTTTCCTTTTGTTGCTGCTACTACCACTATCATATTACTTTGCTACTAAACACTTTGCTGCAGATACTAAGTTTCCAGGTGTGGTTGAACTGACAACTCAGCTGCTAATACTTGAGAATATTCTTTGGCTCCCCTTGTGTCGAATCAATAAATTTGGGTTGAATACTCTACCCTCGAAAGCTGTTGCGATCCCCTATACTTGTGGGTTATCAAGACAAATTTCTGGCGCCGTTGCCGGGGAGCATAGCTCTATTCTTTGAGTCACTTGGGATTTAAATTTGCTGGACACTATGAAGAACTTGAGAGATCCAAAAACCAAGATCTATCCCTCAACTACGAGGGGAGGTAAGGAACTGCCATCTAGCTCTGCACTTGATTCACCTTCTATTATGAGTAAGTTTGCGACATCTACACCTGCTTCTGCTATTCGTTCTGATATGTCGCATGTTATTGATGATGCCACTTCTGCTATGCATGCTACTTATGATGAAACTGCTTCTATGCCTGATACTACTGTGCCCCTTGGTGAATTTTTTGATGAACAAATTGCTAGGGCTAGAGAAAAAGAAATTATTGAATCTGAATATGATGATGATAGCGATGATGAAAATATGCCTGTTATTCCTGAGGGTTATCTTTTTCATATGGAATCTTCTGCCGCTATTTTAGCTTGCAAAGATAGATATGAGCTTAAGAGGTTATTAATTAAATGGAAGAAAGAATCGCTTAGAGATAAAATGAGACCTGACCCCGCTTTTGCTACTTCACCTATTTGTGTTCCTGATAAGGATTATGAATTCTCTGTTGATCCTGATATAATTACTTTGGTTGAATCTGATCCGTTTTATGGCTATGAATCTGAAACTGTTGTGGCACATCTTACTAAGTTAAATGATATAGCTGCCCTGTTCACTAATGATGAGAGATCGCGTTACTTTTATATACTCAAAATATTTCCATTCTCATTAAAGGGTGATGCTAAGATATGGTTTAATTCTCTTGATCCTGGTTGTGTGAGTAGTCCCCAGGATATGATTTATTACTTCTCTGCTAAATATTTCCCTGCTCATAAGAAACAAGCTGCTTTGAGGGAAATATACAACTTCGTGCAAATTAAAGAAGAGAGTCTCCCACAATCTTGGGGGAGGCTTCTCAAGTTACTTAATGCTTTGCCTGATCATCCTCTTAAGAAACCTGAAATACTTGATATCTTTTATAATGGACTAACCGATGCTTCTAGAGATTACCTGGATAGTTGTGTTGGTTCTCTTTTCAGGGAAAGAACACCGGATGAAGCTGAAATTCTATTGAATAATATGTTGACAAATGAAAATAATTGGGAACCTCCTGAGCCAACTCCTGAGCCAGCTCCTGCTCCAATTACTGAGCCTATTCCTAAACCAACTCCGAAGAAGAGAGGTGTTCTATTTCTCAGTCCCGAAGATATGCAAGAGGCAAAGAAATCTATGAAAGAAAAAGGTATTAAAGCTGAAGACGTTAAGAATTTACCTCCTATTGAAGAAATACATGGTCTTAATATACTGCCTGTTGAAGAAACTTATGATCTTAATTCTTTATTTATTGAAGAACCTTGTGATACCGATATCCCGACACAGGTAGTAAACGTAAATTCTCTCTATAGATATGATAAAGCTGAAGTCCCTCCTACTAAAATTGCTAGTCAGTGCTTGGATGAGTTTGATAACTTTATGTTTAAGCAAGACGACTTCAATGCTTATTTTGGTAGACAATTAAAAGAAAATGCTTATTTGATTAGACGCTTGGGTGATTATATGGCTAATAGTAAAGGTGAACTTAAACTTGTTAGCAAACATGCTTCTATGGTTACCACTCAAGTAGAACAAGTACTTAAGGCTCAAAAAGAAGTGCTTGATGAAATGAATAGTAAGAAAAATGATTATGCTGTTAGAGTGGCTACTAGAACTGGTAGAATGACTCAGGAACCTTTGTATCCTGAAGGCCACCCTAAGAGAATCGAGCAAGATTCTCAAAGAAATAATATTGATGTTCCTAGTTCTTCTAAAAAGAAGAAGAAGAAAAATGATAGAACTGTGCAAACTTCTAGTGAACCTATTGCTGAACCACCTGATAATCCAAATGATATTTCTATGTCTAATGCTGAAACACAATCTTGTAATGAACATGAACCTAGTAAAAATATTAATGATGATGTTCATGATGATGCTCAACCTAGTAATGATAATGATGTAGAAATTGAACCTATTGTTCATCTTGATAACCCACAATCAAAGAATCAACGTTATGATAAAAGAGACTTTGTTGCTAGTAAACATGGTAAATAAAGGGAACCTTGGGTTGAGAAACACATGCCTTTTCCATCCAAGAAAAAGGATGATGAGGATTTTGAGCGTTTTGCTGAAATGATTAGGCCTATCTTTTTTCATATGAGATTAACTGATGTGCTCAAAACAAATCCTTATGCTAAATATATGAAGGATATCATTACTAATAAAAAAAAGATACCAGAAGCTGAAATTTCCACCATGCTTGCTAATTATACTTTTAAGGGTGGAATACCAAAGAAACTTGGAGATCCCGTAGTACCTACTATACCTTGGTCCATTAAAAGAAATTATATTAAAACTGCTTTATGTGATCTTGGAGCCGGTGTTAGTGTTATGCCTCTCTCTTTATATCGTAGACTTGACTTGAATAAGCTGACACCTACTGAAATATCTTTGCAAATGGCTGATAAATCAACTACTATACTTGTCGGTATTTGTGAGGATGTGCCTGTTGTGGTTGCAAACGTTACTATTTTAACGGACTTTGTTATTCTTGATATTCCCGAGGATGATAGTATGTCTATTATTCTTGGAAGACCTTTTCTTAATACTGCAGGGGCTATTATTGATTGCAACAAAGGCAATGTCACTTTTCATGTTAATGGTAATGAGCATACGGTACACTTTCCGAGGAAACAACCTCAAGTTCATAGTATCAACTCTATTGGAAAAATTCCATCGATTATATTTGGAGGTTTTGAATTTCCTCTTCCTACTGTCAAGAAGAAATATGATATTCTTAGTATTGGGGATGTGCATATCCCCGTTGAGGTAACTTAGTGTTATTCGAAATTTCTCTGGTTTCATGATTATCGGAATGAGTTTGTTAACAAGACTTGATCAACCTTGTTAGTGGATTCTTTTTGATGGGCATGAGATGGATGAAACTAGAAGCACAACCTTCTGTACCCTCTCTATACTTTCTGTTAATTAGTAGGAATAAAATAAATATAGTATTTTTCTGTCTGTTTCCTGACTTATCCATGCAATATAAAAATATCCTGAAAATAAAAGTCCTCAGAATGACATGCCAATTTAATATGATTTTTTCGGGAATATTTGAGGATTTACTGTGCAAAAATTACCGCGGGAGGAGCTGCCACCTGGCCACGAGGATGGTGGGCGCCCCCCCTATAGGGCGCACGGCCCTGCCTCGTGGGCCCACGGTGGCCCTCCTCCACTTATCCCAGCACCCATCTTCTTCCTCTATCTCACACAAACCCGAAAAACCAACTCAAGCACGAGTTCCAGCCACTTTTGAAGTGATTTTTGATCTCCTTGCTCAAAGCACCTCTCGCAAAACTGCTTGGGGAGATTGTTCCTTGGTATGTGACTCCTCCATTGGTCCAATTACTTTTTGTTCTAGTGCTTTATTCTTTGCAAATTAGTGATGCATAGGTGACCATGTTCTTGAGCTTGCATGTCAAATTTATATGGTTCCAAGTAGTTCTAATGCTTGATATAGGCTCTAGGCACTTGTAGGAGTAGTTGCTATCAGTTTTATTGAAGTTGGTTCACTTTTGTTTGAAGTTACTAAAAATTTCAGATTGTTTCTGAAAAATAATGAGGATATTTTTGAGGGGCTCGTCGAGCCAAAGCTCGAAGGAAAAGGCACCGAAGCCTAAGTATAATTTGTCATGCACCGCGGAGATTTGGGCGTGTGAATGGCCATCTGAATATTTCTTGAGAGCAGCCGGTATCTATGAAGATTTTCATGAATTGGCTCACAATGCAGACCTCACCTCTTTCCTCCACGACCAATGCGATCAGTATCTCTTACTCACAAATACTTTTATGCAAAACTTTCATTTTCATTCTAGGAACTCACCACCTACGGTGGAGTTTCATTTATATGATGAGCATAGGAGATTTCACTTTATGATTTCTGTCGGATTTGTTTAATCCCTTTTGAGGGCAAGGCAGAAGAACCACATCATGATGATATGGCTGGGTTTATTGATACTATCACTGTAGGAGAAACTAGAAAGGTTTCCGATGCACGAATCACTGGCATACATTTTCCTGTTTTACATTACTTTGCATTATTTGCTAGTCGTTGTTTAATTGGACGCGGAAATAGTGGAAACCTTAGTATCCCTCATATAATTATTCTGCACCATGGTTTATACAGTGATAACACTTTTAGTATGGGCGGTATTATTGCTAGACGGTTAAGTATGAACCGTACTAAGGGTCCCATCTTTGGAGGCGTCTATGCCACACGCCTAGCTGCACATTTTAACATACCTATTAGGCATAATGAGAAGGAAGAAAAGGTGCCGCCCCGTGTTTATCTAGATCATAAAAGTATGGTGGCACATGATTTTATTGTTAAGAATAGGGCAGGAAGGCTTAAGTATCAATTGTTCTTTAACAAGCATCATCCTTAAACTATTACATTGCCTGTTCCTTCTTTGTTTAATTTTGTAGGACCCTACCTCGTTACGTGGGTTGCCGTCTAAGCTTACAAGAATCCTGCACCAGCCCCGGAACAGGAGCCACAAGATGAGCCTCCACGACAATCTGTTTATTCTTGGGATCCAAAGATGACTGTCAGCCAGTGGCAGTCAGAGTCTTCTTCTTCATCAAGTATGATCCCAACTATTCTTCCTCATCATAGTACGACCCCAACAACTATTATTATGGATATCCCCCAGGCCAGCCGTGGCCATAGACCAACTTAGGCCAAAAGCCTAAGCTTGGGGGAGTACGTATTTCTCACCGACATTACATTTATGCTCACACACAGTCATTGCTAAATGTCGGTGCTCATACTTTTTCACTGTAATATCCATGCTAGTTTATTTTCTTTTTCCTGCTTTCTTCTTGTGTGTTTGTTAAACCTTAAAGAAAAACCAAAAAAAATTAGTAGTAGTTTATTTTTCTGCTGTATTAGTAATAGTTAAAAAGAAAACCCAAAAATATTTCCGGTTCTTCTTTTGCTTGTTGGGAGCTTTCCCATGTAAATAGTTTTATTTATCTTCTTTTCTTTGGGGTCAGTAGGAGAAGACCAAAATTAAATTGTTGAAGTGGCTCTTATATGCATCATTGTTGAATTAACCCAGAGCCCATATTGCCTTGTCTTCTCCTGTTTATGGAATGCTCGCAGTTTCCAGCTTAGTCCAAGGCACGTACACTCTTATTATTATTCACACCATTCGTTCGTGCAAGTGAAAGGCAATTATGATGATATATGATGGGCTGACTGAGATGAGAAAAGCTGGTATGAACTCGACCTCTTTTTTTTGTAAATATGATGAGTCCCTCATTCTTGATTCAGCTTATTATGAATAAACATGTTTGCAATGACAATTATAGATCATAGTTGCTTGTGCCATGCTTGATTAGCTATGAGTTATAATGGTTTACCTTGTGTGCCAACATGCTATTGAGATGTTTATGATGTGGTATGATGGGGTGGTATCCTCTTTTGAATGATTTAAGTGACTTGACTTGGCACATGTTCACGCATGTAGTTGAAACAAAATCAACATAGCCTTCACGATATATATGTTCATGGTGGATTATATCCTACTCATGCTTGCATCCAATGTTTATTAGTTTTAATGCGTGTACATGACTGTTGTCGCTCTCTAGTTGGTCGCTTCCCAGTCTTTTGCTAGCCTTCACTTGTACTAAGTGGGAATAATGCTTGTGCATCCAATCCCTCAAACCCCAAAGTTATTCCAGATGAGTCCACCATACCTTCCTATATGCGGTATCTACCTGCCGTTCCAAGTAAATTTGTATGTGCCAAACTCTAGACCTTCAAATAAACATTCTATTTTGTATGCTCAAATAGCTCATGTATCAACAAAGGTTGTCCTTATCTTCCGTGTTAGGCGGGTTATTCTCAAGAGGAGTGGACTCTGCTCCTCACTCACGAGAAAATGGCTGGTCATCAGGATGCCCAGTCCCATTCTTTATGCAAACTAAATCAAAATTAATTGCAAACAAAACTCCCCCTGGGACCTGATGTATGTTGGAGGCACTTGTTGTTTCGAGTAAGCCATGGATTGATTCTTGTTGGTGGAGGGGGAGTATAAACTTTACCATTCTGTTTGGGAACCGCATATAATGTGTTTAGCATGGAAGATATCGCCATCTCTTAGTTGTTACGTTCACAATGAAAGTATACCGCTCAAAATACAATTTATCTCTATTTTAAAATCAAGCTCTAGCACCTCTACAAATCCCTGCTTCCCTCCGCGAAGGGCCTATCCATTTACTTTTATGTTGAGTCATCACCCTCTTATTAAAAAGCACTAGCTGGAGAGCAGAGCCGTCATTTGCATTCATCACTTTTAATTTATATTGGGTATGACTATGATTGGATCTGTTTTACCATGAATTACAATGTCTAGTCAGTCCTTGATCTTTAAAGGTGTTCTGCATTTATGTTTTGCGGTCTCAGAAAGGGCTAGCAAGATACCATCTTGTTATATCATATTGTGGTTGTTTTGAGAAAGTGTTGTCATCCAAGATTTATGATTATGACTTGCTAGTTGATTATGCTATTGATATGAGTAATTGTGAGACCTGAGAATTATTGCAAATGTGGTTAGTTATGATCTATGCTGAAAACTTGAATGCTGGCTTGACATAGTTACAACAACAAGAGCAAATAGAGTTTGTAAAAGTTTTTCTTTCTTTCAGTTTGTCAACAGAATTGCTTGAGGACAAGCAAGGGTTTAAGCTTGGGGGAGTTGATACGTCTCCGTCGTATCTACTTTTCCAAACACTTTTGCCCTTGTTTTGGACTCTAACTTGTATGATTTGAATGGAACTAACCCGGACTGACGTTGTTTTCAGCAGAATTGCCATGATGTTGTTTTATGTGTAGAAAACAAATATTCTCGGAATGACCTGAAACTCCACGGAACATCTTAGAAAAAACAATAAAAAATCCTCACCAAAGATGAAGACCAGGGGGCCCACACCCTTCTCACGAGGGTGGGGGCGCCCCCCCCCTAGGGTGCGCCCCCCACCTCGTGGGCCCCCTGGAAACCCTCTGATGCCAAATCCAACTCTATATATTTGCTTTCAAAGAGAAAAAGAATAAGAGAGAAGAAATCATCGCGTTTTACGATACGGAGCTGCCGCCAAGCCCTAAAACCTCTCGGGAGGGCTGATCTAGAGTCCGTTCGGGGTTCTGTTGAGGGGGATGCATCGCCGTCATCATCATCAACCATCCTCCATCACCAATTTCATGATGCTCACCGCCGTGCGTGAGTAATTCCATCGTACGCTTGCTGGATGGTGATGGGTTTGATGAGATTTATCATGTAATCTAGTTAGTTTTGTTAGGGTTTGATCCCTAGTATCCATTATGTTCTGAGATTGATGTTGCTATGACTTTGCTATGCTTAATGCTTGTCACTAGGGCCCGAGTGCCATGATTTTAGATCTGAACCTATTATGTTTTCATGAATATATGTGAGTTCTTGATCCTATCTTGCAAGTCTATAGTCACCTACTATGTGTTATGATATGGCAACCCCGAAGTGACAATAATCGAGACCACTCTCGTTGATGACCATAGTTTGAGGAGTTCATGTATTCACTATGTGCTAATGCTTTGTTCCGGTTCTCTATTAAAAGGAGGCCTTAATATCCCTTAGTTTCCAATAGGACCCCACTGCCACGGGAGGGTAGGACAAAAGATGCCATGCAAGTTCTTTTCCATAAGCACGTATGACTATATACGGAATACATGCCTACATTACATTGATGAATTGGAGATAGTTCTGTGTCACCCTATGTTATTACTGTTACATGATGAACCGCATCCGGCATAATTATCCATCACTGATCCGGTGCCTACGAGTTTTCCACATACTGGTTTACGCTTATTTAATTTCCCGCTGCTACTGTTACAATCACTATAAAATACCAAAAACATTACTTTTGCTGTCTTTACTTTTGTTGCTGCTACTACCACTATCATATTACTTTGCTACTAAACACTTTGCTGCAGATACTAAGTTTCCAGGTGTGGTTGAATTGACAACTCAGCTGCTAATACTTTAGAATATTCTTCGGCTCCCCTTGTGTCGAATCAATAAATTTGGGTTGAATACTCTACCCCCGAAAGCTGTTGCGATCCCCTATACTTGTGGGTTATCAGTGGCCGTCTCGAAGTTAAAAAAAAAGTCTTCTGGCCCTACCTGACACCCTGGTGATTCTAGTTTGCACGCTCATTTGGTCAAGACGGGAATATATATTTTAATTTGTTTTTTTCGAAAAGGGGGGACTCCCCGGCCTCTGCATCAGAACGATGCATACGGCCACATATATTTCAATTTGTGGTGGGTAAATGTTAGAGGTTGCAGCAAATATATTGTACACTGCGGGTCTTTCAGCCAAATTTAGAGGCAACCATGTGGTGCCAGTGCTATGATGTGTCGCGTCGACTCATACAACGAGGAGAAGCTTGATTTTACTACATGCCTTCTCCCTCACCCATGCGCGCGGTTGCTCGCAAACGAGGACAGGCTTTTGCTTAGTAGTACTTCTACAACAAGCTATCCGTCCCGCACGCGGTGGACGGACATGCAGCAGTGGATTCGACACTGTAGAAGCAGTAGTAGTAACATCATTGTTCGTCTTCTCGAAGAGGCGAAGAGCCAAGCGCAAATCGAACGTTGCAGTTGAGAACATTGGAGCATGCATATAGCCAGGCTCTTGCATGAGACAAAATTGCTATGTGAGCCCACTATTGTACTAGTACGTACAACTACTTGCTAGCATAGACCCACCACTCCAATCCATCTACTCCCAAGTCTCTGCGCAACACTGCTCACTCCAATCCAAGACCAAGTGACCAGAAGCCACAAGCACCTATGGAGGCGATGGACGCGAGCGGCACTCGGCTATGCCAAACCATCCAAGGCGCCGACCTGTGTCCCTGCACCGTGCAGCGTTTCTAGATGGTGCTGGCGACCGCAGGAATCATTCACGCAGTCATCGCCGCCGAGGGAGGAAACCCACAGCTACCGGAGGGGCCCGATCCTCTGCCCGTGCCTTTCTCTCCGACATAGCGCCGGCTCGGGAGGTCCTCCGACCCTTCTTCCTCCCTGCCGTATTGTCCGCAGATCCGACCTGCCACCGCCGACATCCCGACGACCCTCAGGTATAAGTTCTTCGAAAGCGGCCTTGCTCTATTGCCACAGATCCCCACGTGTCTGCATGTGCATCTTTTTCTACTCCCATCAGCTCTTCCAAAGCCACCTAAATTTTTAGTATTATTAGAGGTAAAGCTACTTCATGCATTCGAATCTAGGGCTTTGTTCAAACAACAAAGAAAGGGGGAAAGTTGTAGCATGAATCTAGGACTTGATTCAAAGAGGAAATAATATGGTGAAAGTAGTAGAGACCGGATACCCAACCGGTCTCTTGGTTGAAAAGTGAAATAATGGGAAAACGCAATACAAACTGGATAAGGAATAGATCTATTATTGGTTGAAAAAAGGATAGAAAGTGGCGGCTGGTGGACAAGTCAACAGAGTATGTCCAGGATTAGATTTTCTACCATCACATAATAAAAGGTCTCCAGGATTAGATTGGATACCCTCACATAGTAAAAGGCCTCAGGATTATATTTGCTGCCCTCACATAGTAAAAGGTCTCGGGATTAGATTTGCTGCCTTCACATAGTAAAAGGTCTCCAGGATTAGATTTGCTGCTCTCACATAGTAGAAGGTCTCTAGGATTAGATTTGCTACCCTCATATAGTACAAGGTCTCCAGGATTAGATTTGCTGCCCTCACATAGCATGAACAAACTCGGCATCACCACTTTATGCCTCCTTGTAGGTACATTGTGCTGATGCGTACACTGTCGCATGTCCTTATACCAACCTTTTGTTGTTGTTAATGTAAGGGCGCATGTAAAATGAAGCGATCACACTATTACCTTAGGGACATGTCTAACTAGTGTTATTGTTAATCTAATGCCTCCAGTGATAAGATGCAATTAAATTTTGTTACAAATGACACTCCTGCTGTTTTTCCCTAGTATGATAAGTAAGTTGCTCCTTTACGCTACTGAGTGTCCTGGTGTCCCCACGGTCCCATTCCCTTAAACCAACTCTTTAGCCGTTGTTGATTTACTGTGTCTGGTAAACAAGCAATGCCACCAATAAAGTAATCCCATATTTGAGGAATCTCATTGTTGATCGTAATGCTTCTGGTAACATGAAGCATTGCTGACGTTTTAAAATTTCTACTGTCCTTGAGTGATTGCCATGAACATAATTAAGATGCTTCTTTTCATTTTGTATATGTTTCATATATTCTTATTGACCAACAACTGTTTACTTTCTATCTTTTTGTGCAGATAGGGATATCCATTTCACCTTGTTGCTATTGTGACCTTTTGGTGAACTGCACAAAACACTTTTTTTTGGAATGAGTGTCTTGTGCAGTTCAACTAAAATGTCACGTGGGCAACATCTCTCAATTTTGGTGGAACTGCACAAAATGGTGATTGGAGTTTCCAAAATCTCCGTCAAGTTCTGCTAGTAAGCTCGTGCAACATTTTATTAGCCTTTGCAAGATGGAGCCGTCACTGTCACCACAATGGCACTTTATTTTAGTGGAACTGCACAAAAGGATAAGAAAATTATAGTTGCACCTTACATGAGCCGGACAACCAACCTTAATGTTCCTCAATTTTAGTGCAACTACTAAAGAAGAACCTGCCAGCTCACAAGAGCAAGTACTTCTTGCTAGATGAATGATGCAATATTTGCTTCATTTCAGGTGAACTATAGAAAAATGCGCATGAATTGAATCATGGAACTCCAGGAAGACCTCATCCAAGTAGAGCTGGAGGTTGAGTTCAAGGAGGCCGCTATTAAAGCGAAATCATGCTATCCTGTCTCCTTGTTTGTGCTGTGCAAACAGGAATACTCAACTATAGATGTTGTGACGGTCAAGAGCATTTGCCAAGTTCTTCGATTGTATGACATGGCTAGCCAAGATGTATTTAATCCCGATATTCACTTTATCAAAAGGCTCTAATGGGTTGGTTCTGAATCTTGCAAGCTGGGAATCAGTGAGATGTGTAGGCATCTTTGTTGTACTTATTATTTGAATCTTATTTGTTGGTTCTGAATCTTGCAAGCTGGGAATCAATGAGATGTGTAGGCATGTTTGTTGTACTTATTATTTGGATCTTATTTGTTGGTTCTGAATCTTGGAAGCTGGGAATCGATGAGATGTGTAGGCATCTTTGTTGTACTTATTATTTGGATCTTATTTGTTGGTTCTAAATCTTGCAAGCTGGGAAACACGACATGATGATGCAGAGGACAACAACCATAACAAACAGTTCAAACTTGGTAGTATTATCTTTGTGGAAGTGTGACAAATGTGCTGATCGTGGGCGTCCTGAGAATAATAATTCTAATTGTTGTGCATGTTGATCTTTTGGCACTGATAGAACGGGCGAATGCATTGCTTGTTTTAAGTATAAATTTCTATTAAAGCTAATTAAATTTAAGTAAAGTGACCACTAACTCCTGTTATCACAGTACCAATATAGACCCGCTCGTGAACCGACGTGTGGCCGAGGATGCATCTTCTACCGGGCATGCAGCAGACGAGGGAGGGGTAGTAACTGTTGTCGCCTGTACACACTCAGCTTACTGTTGAATCCAGTTCCCCAAGAGCTGAAAAACAAACTGCTGTCGCCGCCTACATACTCGTTCACTCGAAGAGACTCCAATGGCGATCCGAGGGGTGAGCCTGCTGGATATGGATTTCAGCAAGGAGTTCCCCTTTTAGTTTGCCGTTCAGTCCTATGGCTGCACCAACTTGAATGTGATTTACACCAATGATACAGACTTGGTGAAGCTCTGCCTCGCCTCAGTCCTATGGCTGCACCAGGTTCTGGAGCATTCACCCGTTTCATCGGCAACGCCGACTGTACCTTCGCTACGGTGGAGAGAAGGAAGAACGCGAAGATTCGGCCATTTGTTGCAACAAGCTTGTCGACATCCAGAAGCAATACAAGATCATGAGCAACGGGCAGGAGAAGGACTCCGTGGTTGACCTCGCTGAGACCATCATTGACCCCTGATACGGCAACATGAAAGAACACAACCTGAACATGTGGGGGTACCTCTGAATCTAGCCTACATAACCTACGCGGCCAAGGACGCATACGCATGCTACGACATGTATAGGCAGATCTTGGACATGAGGCCGTGTGTGCTTCCCGTAACCGACGAGTACACGGACAGCCGTAGCGTCATGATCAAGCGTGCCAGGAAGGTCTAGATGTTGTACTTTATCTATTTATAAGCACCTTTTTCATCTGAGTGTTTCATGCATTAGCCTATGTGTCGTAATTATCTGTTTTGTCCGAAATATTTCTTTTAAGAACCCATTGACCTGATTGCTTTTTTTAGTGGCTATTTGCTTATGTATGTAAACTAGTTCACTTGTCCATAAAAAAACTAGTTCACTCGGCTGCCGTGCTTTGAATCTCCTTCCTCCCAACATATTCCCCTCCTCAGGTCTCTGAATTTTCTCCCACTTTCTTTTTCGATGTAAACTGAGTTTTCTCCCAGTACTTTCCCCTAGAACCAACTCAACTGTCCCACGTCTAGCCTAAAAAATAATAATATCCCACGTACTATGAACTCATCAAATTAAAATGATATTTTATTTAGTAAGTTGAAAGTTCTTACAAAATAATAATAATAATAATTGATTATATATAACTTGGCAAGTTAACTACTAGTGATTGCGTACATAAGCTTGCAAAGATTTTACTGATGTGCAATCATGTGTTTATGTTTTTATAACATTTCTCCGTCTAGCCCAACATGATATTTTCACCCAGCCCAGCAAGTCCGCGGATTTCGAGAAAAATACAAATGGGATTTAAAAGGGCTGCATAGATGCTACATCATTGTTTCACCCAGCCCACCAAATGGACTAAAAAAACAATGGACTGGCTAACATGTGGGCCAGTAGGTCGAAGCCTAAGAAGGCGTTGGATTTACATCCAACAGCTGGCATTCTTCTTCAATCTCTTGTCTTCTTCTCCCAGCGCTGCCGGAACCACCATAGTGGGTGGCTGACTTGTGGGCCTACTAAGTTGACGAGGACGGAGGGCGTTGTCAACTTAGTCAATATGAACGATTCTAGCTCCAGTGACCATACGATGTCCATCCAACGGACATAGTGCTTCTTCAACCTCTGGTCTTCTTGCTCCAGCCGCCCAAAGCATCGCCGGTCGTGCCGCGTGCTCCTACCTCTCGTGGCCGGCTGTGATGCCGCGGAGGCCTCACCGCCCCCTACTACTCCCACCGCTGGCCCAGGGTATCCCTCTACTCACCCACACCCCCTGTTATTCTGCGGCGACGGCAGCCTCACGCCGCATCCGAACCAGTGAACCCTCGTACTCCTCTCTGCGTGGGCATCCACTGGCATGTCTTCCCCGGCACCGTGTCGTTCCCTTCATCGGCCTCACCGTCGTCCACCGCCCTGGTGCTCTAGGCGCGGCGTGGTCAACAATGTCCATCCAATGGCCGTAGGGCTTCTTCAACCTCTGGTCTTCTTGCTCCAGCCGCCCAAAGCAGCACCGGTCGTGCCGCATGCTCCTGCCTCTCGTAGCTGGCTGTGATGCCGCGGAGGCCTCACCGCCCCTACTACTCCCACCGCTGGCCTAGGGTATCCCTCTACTGACCCACACCCCCTGTTATTCTGCGGCGACGGTAGCCTCACACCGCAGCCGAACCAGTGAACCCTCGCACTCCTCTCCGCCTGGGCATCCACTGCCGCGTCTTCCCCAGCTCCGCGTCGTCCCCTTCTTAGGCATCGCCGTCGTCCACCGCCTTGGTGCTCTCGGCGCGGCGTGGTCAATGTGGTCAACAACCGACTTCCATCGGAAGAGTATTGTACGTGGAGAGGCTGACAGCTGGGTCCACGGCCACAACCCAGCTTTTTTGTGATTTGCCAAGTAAGTTGCTTTGTCTGGCCTGTTGGGTTGCAAATCTTTTAAGACGAGGAGAGCTTCATCCTGCTGGCCGAGAAAATGGCCTATCAGTAATGAGAAATGGGCTGTACATTTTTAAAACACATCAAACCGGCAATTAGTTTCAAATATCTTTTTTTCATTTTGAGAATTTAAATTACATTAATTTTTATGCGTGTAGAATTTGTTGGATTTTATATTGATATACATTTATTTTTAAAATCAGTTTGAATGTGAGTCGAAATTTCGGGATTAAAAACAGGTCGGACCGCACCAAAATATGAAAAAATTTGTATAATTTTTTAACCGTGGCCACAATATGGGATGTAATGCTAACAAAAAGATTTAGCAAATGGGCTGTAAATTATTAGAAATAATGGCAGATGGGTTGTATGCTGTTTTCCACAGATTTGAGGCTTTCCTAAAAAAAGGTTGACGCACAAGCAGTGAATGTTGGATGTCCATCGAACGGCCATCGTGCTTCTTCAATCTCTGCTCTTCCTGCTCCAGCCGCTCAAACAAGCGCCGGCAGGACTGCCTGCTCCCTCCTCCCCGCGGTCGGCTGTGCTGCCGCATAGGCCTCGCCGCCCCACCGTACTCCCATCGCTGGCCTAGCCATCCCTCTACTCACCCACACCTGCTGTTATTCTTCGGCGACGGCAGACGAACCAGTAAACCCTCGTACAGTCGTACTCCGCTCCGCGTGGGAAACAACTGCCGAGTCTTCCCTGCCTCTGTGTCGTTCCCTTCCTAGGCCACACCGTCGTCCACCTCCCTGGTGCTCTCGGCGCGGCCTGGTCAACATGGTCAACGACCGACATGCATCCGAAGTGGACTGTACATGGAGAGGCCGATAGCTGGGTCCACGGCCGCACGCAATGAAATGCCTCCTTATTACGCGCAAAATAATGATTCCTCCACCTGACATCAGGGACCCACCGAAAGGGCCTCTGTATTTCTCGAAAAAAACGTTACTGCCGCTGACAGCTCAGACCCACCAGCTATATCTTCGCACGCAAGGAAGTGCCTCCTTATTACGCACAAAAAAATGAATACTCCCACTATTAGCTGGGACCCAGTATAGTGGTAGGCTGACTTGTGGGCCTACTAAGTTGACGGGGACGGAGGGCTGTGTCAACTTAGTCAATATGCACGATTCTAGCTCAAGTGACCGTACGATGTCCATCCAACGGCCGTAGTGCTTATTCAACCTCTGGTCTTCTTGCTCTAGCCGCCCAAACCAGAGCCGGTCGTGCCTCGTGCTCCTGCCTCCCGTGGTTGGCTACGATGCGGCGGAGGCCTCACCGCCCCCTACTACTCCCACCGCTAGCCAGGCCATCCCTCTACTCACCCACACCCCCTGTTATTCTACGGCGGCGGCACCCTCACACCGCAACAAACCAGTGAACCCTCGTACTCCTCTACGCCTGGGCATCAACTGCCGCGTCTTCCCCGGCTCCGCATCGTCCCCTTCCTAGGCCTCGCAATTGTCCACCGCCCTGGTGCTCTCGGCGCGGAGTGGTCAACATGGTCACGGAACGGCTTCCATCGGACAAGGACTGTACGTGGAGAGGCTGACAGCTGGGTCCACGGCCGCAGCAAGGAAGTGCCTCCTTATTACGTGCAAAATAATTATTCCTCCACCTGACAGCGGGGACCCACCGGACAGGCCACCGTATTTCGCGAAAAAAATGTTTGCCCCTGACTGCTGGGACCCACCAGCTACATGTTCGTACGCAAGGAAGTGCGTACAGAAAAAAACGATTCGCCCCCCTGACTGCTGGGACCAACCAGCTATATCTTCGCAGGCAAGGAAGTGCCTGACAGTCGGGACCCACCTGGTCGAAGCGTACGTAGCATTGTCATTCTGGTCGTGAACGTGTGCATACATATATACTGGTGGATGTAGAGATGCGCACGTGTCGTAGTAGAGGCGTGTACGTGTCGTAGTAGAGGCGCGCACGTAGCATGTAGACGTACGTACAGCGGCCAGGGTGCAAGAAAGAAAATACGGCCACGTATGTGTACATACGGGCGGGGTCTCGAACGCCTACTCGTGCATACGTACGGCCAGGGCTCGTTTACATGGCTGGGTCAGAACGGAGAAACAACGTCGTCATCATGTTCATGGGGAGGCATCGGAATGCGTCGTGTTCATGGGGAGGCAACGGAATGCGTCGTGTTCATCGGGAGGCAACGGAACGCGTGGGAGCCAACCGGCTGGGTCGGAACGGAATGTGCGGTCATGTTCATCGGGAGGGTTTGGACAGAACAGGCAATGGAAACGAGGCCTGGCGTACCACACAACAGAGGAAACGGACCCCCTACATTCGGAACAGGGTCCTGTTGATCGGGAGGGGTCTGGCGTATTGCAAAACGGAGGAAACGGACCTCCTACGGTCGAAACGGTGGTCCTGTTGATCGGGAGGGGTGTGGCGTACCGCAAAACGGACGAAACGGACCTCCTACGGTCAAAACGGGGGTCCTGTTGATCGGAAGGGGTGTGGCGTACGGCAAAACGGACGAAACGGACTTGTGTTGGAGCGCTACAGTCGAAACGGGGGTCCTGTTCATCGGGAGGGGTGTGGCGTACCGCAAAACGGGACTCCATGAGGTACTGTTCATCTCCACCGTCGACCTCCTCCAGCCTCCATGGGCTACCGTCGACCTCCTCCAGCCTCCACAGGCTCCTGTTCATCTAGCCTCCACCGCGCACTACTCCACCGGCTACTATTCAACCACCCTCCACGGGCACCCCTGCACCATCTACTGTTCATTTAGCCCTCCACACCACGGGGTCCTGTTCAACCACCCCTCCACGGGCACCCCTCCATCGTCTACTGTTCATCAGCCCTCCACCAGACCACGGGGTCCTGTTCATCCAGAGGCAACA